>NC_050579.1:262820745-263151707 GCF_011100635.1 Trichosurus vulpecula | reverse complement strand
GTCAGGGCATAGGAAGAGATGGAATGATAGGTGCCTGCAATCAGATAAAAAAAGTCAGAACTTTCAATCATGAAAGTGAAATATTTGTGGGTCATGGCGAGATCTAGATGTCACTGTTCCTATATATCTCTGTCTAAGGCAGAGTGCAGGATTTGGGAAGCGAGAGGATCTGAGAGGGTACTAGACCTTTAGTGTAAGGGCAAAAGTTGGGGTGGAGAGGAAGACAATGTACCTGCCGTCCTTGAAAAATGAGGAAGAATGCTCTAGGAGCTGGTAGACATCTGTGCTGATATTGATAGGGTATTTGGACCTCAAAGGAAGAGAAGTAGCTGAGTGATGTCAGCAGAGGAAAAGCCTGGAAATGGCTTTGGGGAACAAGGAGTATTCCAAGTCCTCTTCCAGGACTAGAGTGACAAGGGAACATGAGAGAAGGCACAGCAAGTGCTTGGAGAAGATAATGAGGAGTGCAGTGTCATCTGGGGGAATAGGAGTGCCCAGTGACTGATACAAGATGTAAGGAGCACAAGAAAAGATCCGAAGTGGAGCTGTTGGTTAGTTATGGGATGGATTCCATGAGAGACACAATGGAAGGGGCTGGCAGAGTCGTAGTGGAATGTAGGATTGGATGGAGGATTCGAGAACAGGAAGGAAGGGTTGGGGAGAGGGAATGGTTTCATTTTAGGCAGCCATGTCTTAATATCACAAGTATTAAGAGAGTAACAGAAGGTGAAAGTTTTTTAGCCAAAGCAGGTTATAGTGGGTGTGAGCAGCTCTGCTGAAGATTTTAGATGATTAGAAGGCTCGAAGTTTTGGCAGAGGGCAGTACTATCAGGGCAAAGTGCCTGGATGATAGACATAGATTGACTTAAAAGAAGGTCAGGAGAACTTCAGGAAAAAAATGTACACAAATACACCATACATGTGCAAATACATATATGTATCTGTGTAGCATACTAAGGCAGATAAAGAAACACATCGAGAGACACACAGGCATGAAGGTGCCCGTACACACACACATACACACTCTTTTTACCCTACAGTCATTGGCACCTACTCACATGAAGTAACAGAGAAGGGAAAAACTATTACTATTCTCTCTATCCATCCCAAACCAGAGACCCAGTATCCATCAAACCTCTAGCTCTCCCATCTTTATTCAGAAACCCAGGTGTCCTCACATTGCCTAGAATTACAAGTCATGTAAACAGAGTTCCTGATCACTCACCTCTTTCTTTTCCCCTCCCTTGCCAAACTATCTCTGATGCTACTTGCCACACAGAAGAGGCTAACTCTCCTTCTGGGAGTGTCATGGTGGAAGTACCTTGGAGAGACCCAATCTACTGACCATATGGTTAGGAGAAAACTTCAGTAGACTAGGTAGATGGAGGTAGGGCTGCTTTTAAAAAGGCATTAACCACCAGAGACTCATCCATTTTGTTCCACAGTATGTTCTTGGTTTGATTCCTCAGCTGACACCATGAAAACAGGCCTTTTGCTTTGCTATTTGGGTTTTCCCCCCTATTTTAAGTATGTATTTTCCCTTTAAGCTGTAACCTTACGTGTTTCTATTCCTTTTGGGGAGCGGGGCAGGGAGGAGGGAATCAGGGTTAAGTGACTTGTCCAGGGTCACACAGCTAGTAAGCATCTGACACCACATTTGAACTCAGGTCATCTTGACCCCAGGGTCAGTGCTCTATCTACTTTGCCACCTAGCAGCCCCTAATCTTGGGAGTTTTAAAAGGTCAAGAGACAGAGCCTCTGGGAGTTAGCCCATGCAGGGTTTTGCAGCCAGCCTAATGTCTATGCCCCAAGGAGCGAGAAGTGATCCTCAGGAGTGAACTCTAAGACCCAGCTGAGACAAGGACTCACCTGACATGCCCTATTTTGACATGAACTTGATGGGAACCAATGTTATTATGTAGAAATTGAGCTAAGGGTAAGGCCACTTGGGGCAGCTAGGTGGCCCAGTGTATAGAGCTCTGGCCCTGTAGTCAGGAAGACCTGAGTTCAAATCTGGCCTCAGACCAGAAGCTTACTAGCTATGTGACTCTGGGCAAGTCATTTAACCCCAATTGCCTCAAAAAAAAAATTTTTTTTTTTAAAGAGAGAGGCTACTTTCCTCAGAGACTGAGGTAGCATGGGAGAGTGTGTGCCTGAGATGTTGGAGGTAAATGCTTATATATAGTTTTGTAAAAGGTAATCAAGAGGCAGCTAAGTGGCTTAGTGGATAGAGCTCTAGGCATGGAGTCATGAAGACCTGAGTTCAAATCCAGCCTCAGATACCAGCTGTGTGGCCCTGGGCAAGTCATTTAACCTCTGTTTGCCTTAATCCACTGGAGAAGGAAATGGCAAACAGTATCTTTGCAAAGAAAACCACAGGGTCGCAAAGAGTTGGACTTAATAATAAATTGAGTTAAGTGGTAAAGTGGAACTGTGGCACTAGTCAGTCACTGATGGCTAACAGCAAAGGGAAAACAATTGCGGGGCTGAGAGCTACCTCCCAAACCTCTCAAGGTACCCCTCTTCAATGGTGGTGAATTTACCCTTTTCATTTTTGATACTACTAATTTGGTTTTCTTCATTCTTTTTTTAATCAAATTAACCAAAGGTTTATCTGTTTTGTTGTTTTTTTCCCCTTAAAACTGGCTCTTAGGGGCAGCTAGGTGGTGCAGTGAGTAGAGCACCGGCCCTGGAGTCAGGAGGACCTGAGTTCAAATCCGGCCTCAGATACTTGACAAATGTACTAGCTGTGTGACCTTGGGCAAGTCACTTAACCCCAACTGCCCTGCCCCCCCAACCCCAAAATTAAAAAAAAACCCAGCTCTTAGTTTTATTTACTAGTTCAATAGTTTTTTTATTTTCAATTTTATTTATCTGTCCTTTGATTTTCAACATTTTTTATTTGGTGTTTAATTGGGGATCTTAAATTTGTTCTTTTTCTAGCTTTTCTAGTTGCATGTCCAATTCATTGATTTGCTGTTTCTCTATATTATTGATGTAAGCATTTAGAGATAGAAAATTTCCCCTAAATATTGCTTTGGCTGCATCCCATAAATTTTGGTATATTTTCTCATTATTGCCATTATCTTTAATGAAATTACTGACTGTTTCTATGATGTGTTGTTTGGCCCACTCATTCTTTAGGATTAGATTATTTAGTTTTCAATTAATTTTTGACCTATCTTTCCATGGCTCTTTATGAAATGTAATTTTTATTGCAAAAAGGATGCATTTATGCGTTTAGTATTTCTGCCTTTCTGCATTTGATTGAGATGTTTTTATGGTCAATTTTTGTGTAGGTGCCATGTACCACTAAGAAAAAGGTATATTCCTTTCTATACCCAGTCAATTTTCTCTCTTTGAAAGTCCCCTATTTCATTGAATATCCACTAAACAAAGATTATCCTCAATTTTGCTGGATTCTTGGTTGTAATTCAAGTTCTTTTGCCTTCCAAAATGCATATTCCAAACCTCTGATCCTTTAATACAGAAGCTGCTAAGTCCTGTATAAGCCTGACTGTGGCTCCTTGATATTTAAATTGTTTCTTTCTGGCTGCTTGCAGTATTTTCCCCTTGACTTGAGAGTTCTGGTATTTGATTATAATATTCCCTGGAAATTTCATTTTGGGATCTCTTTCAGGAGGTGACTGGTGTATTCTTTCAATTACTATTTTACTTTCTGGTTCTAGGCTATCAGGGCAGTTTTCCTTCATAATTTCTTGAAGGTCTATTATACGTAGTTTTTCTAAACTTCTATTCACCTCCTTTTCTCTTGTTAATTTGTGGTTAGATTTATCTAGTTCTGAGAGGGGAAGATTGAGGTCCCTCACTAGTATAGTTTTACTGCCCACTTCCTTCTGTAATTCATTTACCTTCTCCTTTAGAAATTTGAATGCTATACTATTTGGTGCATGTGTTTAGTACTGATATTACTTCATTATCTATGGTACCTTTTAGCAAGATGTAGTTTCCTTTCTTGTCTCTTTTAATTAGGTCTACTTTTGCTCTTGCTTTGTCTGAGATCATGATTCCTACCCCTGCTTTCCTTTCTTCAGCTGAAGCATAACATATTCTTCTCCAGACTTTTACCTTTACTCTGTGTGTGTCTCTCTGCTTCAAATGTGTTTCTTATAAACAACACATTGTAGGACTTTGGTATTTAATCTACTTTACTATTCACTTTCATTTTACAGGGGAGTTCATCCCACTCACATTCACAGTTTTGATTACTAACTGTATTTCCTTCCATCCTATTTTTCCTACTGTTTATCCTTCTCTTTCTCCCTTCACCCTTTCCCTACTCACCAATGTTTTGCTTCTAACCACTGCCTCCCTCAATCTGCCCTCCCTTCTACCAGCCTCCCACCCCTGCTTTTCTTTTCCCCTTCCCCTCCTACTTCCCTATAGGGTAAGATAGATTTCTATACCCAACTGAGTGTGTATATTATTCCCTCTTTGAGCCAAATCTGATGAGAGTAAGGTTCAAATAATGCTCACCCTCATCCCTTTTTCCCCTCTACCATAATAGATTTTTCTCACTTCTTCATGTGATATAATTTACCCCATTCTGCTTCTCCTGTCCCTCTTCTCCCAGTACAATCCTTTTTTTCACCTCTTAATTTTTTTATATCATCACATCAAAGTCAACTTATACCTACATCCTCTTTCTATGTGTACCCCTTCTAACTGCCCTAATAGAAGATACATTTCTTAAGAGTTACAAGTATCATCTTGACATATAGGGATATAAACAGTTTAATCTTATTGAATAACGTGTTTTTTTTTCCTGTTTACCTTTTGATGTTTTTCTTGAGTCTTGCATTTGAAGATTGAATTTTCTGTTCAGCTCTGGCCTTTTCATCAGTAAAGTTTGAAAGTCCCTATTTCATTGAATGTCCATCCCCCACACCCCACACCCCAACCTGAAGGATTATGTCCAGTTTTTCTGGGTAGTTGATTCTTGGTTGTAATCCAAGTTCCTTTGTCTTCCAGAATATAATATTCAAAGCCCTCTGATCCTTTAATGTAGTGTTATACCAGAAGCGAGTGAGACGTGCCACAGAGTATAAGTTTTGAATGGAGAAGTTTATTAGCCGGCGGTCGTTCGGGGAAATTATCCCAAATCAAATGACCACGTTTAAAGGGAGAGGGTAGTTTATATAGACAATACAGGATTCAGTGCTTAATTATCTCTTGAAGTTTACATATGTTACTTTGCAGACTCAGCAAGCCTGTGTTATTTCACTTTTATGACCATGATACGTTAGAGGAACCTCCTGAATAGATTGTAAATACAACATATCAGATAGTTGACAAAGTGTCAATTGGAATTACAACCCAGGATCCCTGTGTCCATGTTCCCATAACTCCCACAACAAAGAAGGCTCAAGATAAGGCAGAAGTCATATAATTCAAAAGAATATCTGGGGCTGAGGCTTTCATCCTTCAAGGCCATAGGCAGATAGAGGGATGCTCCAGCTGGGTTTGTTGAGACGAGAGATAGAGTTGTCTCTCAGCCCACTCGGTTAGACAAAGGAAGATCGTTAGGCTTTCCTGGTAATTAGCTTACATTCCTTGGAAATGTCTTAGGGGCCCAGGACACTTGCCAAACGGCAGGAACTCAGTCTGTTTTTTTTATGCAGACTGGGGTTTGCAGTTAGGGGCTGGGGGCAGGGTTTTTTAGCAATAGCTGGCTACTCAGGTATCACAGTAGAACTTGCTAAATCCTGCATAATCCTCACTGTGGCTCTTTGATATTTGAATTATTTATTTCTGGCTGCTTGCAGTATTTTCCCCCTGATCTGAGAGTTCTGGTATTTGGCTATAATATTCCTTGGAATTTTCATTTTGGGATCTCTTTCAGGAGGTGATTGGTGGATTCTTTCAATTACTATTTTACCCTCTGGTTCTAGGCTATCAGGGTAGTTTTCCTTGATTATTTCCTGAGAGATGATGTCTAGGCTCCTTTTTTTTTTTTTTTGATCATAGCTTTCAGGTAGTCCAATAATTCTTCCACCTACAATTGTGCATCCCCCCAACCAGCCACAACCCAGGTCTCCTAGGAATGGTAATACCAACATGGTGAACAAAATGGGAGGGAGCAAACAGGGCTAGATTGCTCATGTAGGAGGGGTCATGGTAGTACAGCCTTTCCCCTCCTCTCACTACCCCATCATCTTCCTTCTTTGGTCATAAAGTCTTCCAAGGTCTCTAAGGGTGAGTATCCGAGATTACATAATGCACACTTATATACATGTACACACCCTTCCCACTGACTAGTAAGCATGTTTTAATTGATAATCCAGATGCCATTAAAGGGAAAAGCATCACAAGGTATCCCTAGTCCACCTGAGGGAATGGTGTCCACCCCATGGGATCAGTTATGTAGAGAAGGCTGCCTGTCTTTGCAGGGAACAAGTAGCAGAAAGAGAGAAGTGGTGTGTTAGTAACTGTTTAGCAACCATATGGGGGATGAGTGACACACTTTTAAGTTTAATCTGCATTATTAACATTTTCTCCATCACTTAAGTCTAAATAATCAACCAAACAATAAATAAATCAAGCCCTGATTTGTAGATTTTCTGATTTCCAAAGTGGAAAATGATCACACTGAAAATTTAACAACTGGCTCTTCTGAGCCAGGTTGAGCTGAAGAGAGATCAGATATGGGCATCCTAGACCTACCCTGCCTAAGAAGGGAGGGCAATGGGAGGAAGAGATAGGTAAAGGTAGAGACACCCATGTGGAAGGATATGATGATCAATAAAAACAAAGGTATGCAAAGATACACAGAAACAATTTACAAATAGGTATTCCAAGTTTGTTTCTAAGTGATTTTTTTGACTTTGCAAAAATATTTTACAATAGCAACAATATTATAAAAGGTGGTCAGGTTCCCTGACTCCCTGTATGTCTATTGAGCCCAAAGATGTAAGAACTACACTATTAAAAAAGGCTTTGAGCCCTAAGGTTCTTTGAATACCGAGTCAAGGGTCAAGTCCCAGAACCAAAAGTTGCACAAAAGAGGTTGTAATCAAGGGGCCACCAGCCTTTCCCTTACCTCATAGTCTTGCCAGAGGTGCAGGAACCACCCCAAGGAACTCTGCCTATGTCCCTCCTCAGACTGCCTTTGCACTCTCCTCCCCTCTCCTCCCACTCCACCCCCCAATCTTAATTTGTCCCAGGCCCAGCTACAGATAGCTTTAGCTCTGGATAAGGGAACAACACTCAAAGAAACAGGGAGTCCAACCTGAGGTATTGGGGCAAGAAGAAATGAGAGAAGGCTCTGGTATCAGGTGGACAAGGTGGACAGCAACTGGTGTAATGGGTGGGTGGTTCACAAGGTGTAGAATGTCTAAAGAGAAACAAAAAGATAGTTTCCCTTTGCCCACTATTCACCATGACTACCTTTGTGATGCTATGGGTTGACACAATGTCGTAGAGGAAAATGTATTGCTGGGATGAGAGTAGAGGGAGAGGGGGCTAAAATTAATTGTATAATCACCTGGGGGGGCATTCCTTTAGCACTGGCACTGGCTGGTTGGGTCTAGAGTGAAGACTACTTCTATGGATGGCTAACAATATGAATGTGACAAGTGCTTATTCCTATAGGTATGTATTTCTTACAGAAATCCTAAACATAAAGACAAAACAAATATTAACAGAACAATTTAAAACAGGATTGAGTAATATATTACTGTTATAATTTCCTGAGAGGATGATAACTAAACATTAGCAGAAAATAAAGCAGTTTGAAAGACTGAGAAATAAGCATTTTCTGTTTCACCTTCACTATACACTACCCAGACAGCTTCTACTACATGACTGATGGTGAAATGGCTAGGCTTGGACCAGTCATTTGTTAGTAGCCATCCTCTCCTGGAGTCCTGGAATAGCTGCTAGGGACTCCTCCTCTGCTGCCATTCAGCTCCAAACCAAGGAGATCCAGGACATCTTAAACTCAAAAGGTTGCCTCCAATCTTTTCTCTTTCAATATAAATACTTGCTCACTTAAAATCAGGACAAAATAAACAGAAGGGCAGAAAAGGTAGCCTAGGGCCTACCTGCAAGTGTGCCTGGATGAGCCTCCCATGCTTGCTGCCGTGTGGGTGCACCATTATTCTGGGATGGAGAAAAGCCAGTTCTTCTCTATCACTTAGGGGAAGTTTGCAATTTTGCTACCTGGACAAGTTAAAGGAAGAGGGATCCATGTAGAAGCTTCTTTTAACTTAATTCAGTACCATGTCCTCCTGTCATTAACATCTAGTGGGGGAAGACCAAGATATCACTCGTGGTTTGCAACATCTTAACAAAACACCAAATCCTTTCAGGGCTGGTCTACCACATGGCTAGAAGCAGTTCCTGAAGCTCCTGCATGGGACTAGGAAAGACAACCCTGAGCATGGTGCATGAGACGGACCTTGTTGCACTTACCCTGCACAGAATTCCGAATCATATTTGTAATTGCTATACGTATTTAAGCACAAAGTTTGAAGGTGGGTCATTGCTAGGTTAAACTTGCATAAAATTTGTTTAAAACAGATTTCATTAGGAAAAGGTACAGTTTGCCCTCTAGTGGTTTCAAGAATCATTTGTTTTAGTTGTAATGAGCTGAATAGTCTAGGAACCAAATAAAAAAGACCTTGAAAGTATTTTATGCAGAAAATGTCCTCTGCGAATCAGTCTGGTTTTCTCTCTTTCATTTTCTGTGTAACTACAAGTTATTACCTTCATTCTTTTTAAAAAAAATGATTTATTTTTAGTTTTCAACATTCACTTTTACAAAATTTTTCTCTCTCCCTTCCCCTTCCCCAAGAGGGCATGCAATCTGATATAGGCTATACATGTACAGTCATATTGAACATATTTCTACATTAGTCATGTTATGGAAGAAGAATCAGAACAAAAGGGAAAAATCATTAGGAAAAAAAGAGAGAAAATAGTATGCCTCAATCTGCGTTCAGACTCCATAGTTCTTTCTCTGGAGGTACTTTTTCTGGACTCGATCATGAGTCTTATGGAATTGTCTTAGATCATTACATTGCTGAGAAGAGCTAAGTCTATCAAAGTTGGTCATTGTACAATGTTGCTGTTACTGCGTACAACGTTCTCCTGGTTCTGCTTACTTCACTCAGCATCAGTTGATGTAAGTCTTTCTAGGTTTTTCTGAAGTCTAGCTGCTCATTATTTTTTATGGAACAATAGTATTCCATCACATTTATGTACTACAACTTGTTCAGCCATTCCCCAATCAATGGGCTTCCCCTCAACTTCCAATTCTTGACCACCACAAAAAGAGCTGCTATAAATACTTTTGTATATATGGGTCCTTTTCCCATTTTTATGATCTCTTTGGGATACAAACCTAGTATGGGTATTGCTGGATCAAACTGGGCTGGTATGCATAGTTTTACAACCCTTTTGGCATAGTTCCAGATTACTCTCCAGAATGGTTGGATCAGTTCACAACTCCACCAACAATGAATTAGTGTTCCAGTTTTCCCACATCTTCTCCAACATTTCTCATTTTCCTGTTTTGTCATGTTAGACAATCTGACAGGTGTGATGTTATTACCTTCATTCTAATTGTAACAGGTCTATTAGTGTCTCCTGAAGGTAGAGGATTCTCTTGCCCATTTTTATAGAATTAACATTGTTCTTTAGAAAATCTTTCATCTGCCTAGCATGGGGTTGCAGAGGGAAAATTAGAGAAGGAAAAATTAAAAGGCCATAGTAATACAACTTACCACTTAAACAATCAGTTGATATGATCAGATCTCCTTACTGCAAACTTCAATGGTAAGAAATCCTCTGTTGGAAGAAAGAGGAAAATGTGAAGTTGAAAGAACAAAGGCTTTAACTACCTCAACAAGAGGAAATACCCTGAGGGACTGAGGTGGAAATGACAGGCTTCATAGCTAAGGTAAGGCATCTTACACATTAAGGAAAAAAAAAAAAGGAAACCTCTCAGTGTGAAGAAAAGGAAACCTCAGACTCAGGCTGACAGTTGATTTAAAAGAAGAAAAAAAAAGATCCTGAACTTCTTCCCCAAGAGGAAATTGTCTGAGGGACTCAAGTAAAACTCAGGCTTCCGGTGCTAAGGAAACTAAGCAACTTAGTCTTTCCAATCAGAGGAGGGCATCCTTAGATTTAACTGAGGATTAAAGGAAAGGCCTTTGCTTTCTCTCTTCTCTTCAAAGGGCTTTGAGTAAGGCTGATCACAACATAGAACTTTGGTGACTACATTTAAGGAAAAGGGCTAAAGAAATAACATTGGGGAAAAGAAAGGTCTGCAACTTGATTTGATTTCCAGAGCAGAAGAGACCTATTCTGAGGCTTCTGCAGCCAAAAGAAAATAATGAAGGACTCTATAATGTCATGGATGACCAAGGCACAAACTCAGAAGAGGAGAATGACTCGAAAATAGCTATATTCAAAACATTAGGGAAAGAATCAACTTACCCCCAAGAATGATTAGAATTTTTTGAAGAAATGTTTTAAGTTTTTTTTTAAGATTAAAAATGAAATGAGAGCTATAGAGGGAAAGGATCAACAACTTAATCCAAGAGGTATAAAACCTTGCTGTTATAACAGAATTCTCAAAAATTAGAATGAAAGATTATATACTATAAACAGATTGGATTTAAACCAGGAAGACAGAAATGAGGAAATGTTAGGAAAACTCAATCAATAATATAAATTTAAAAATCAACAAAAGCCATATGTTTCTATAAATAAATGCAGAAAATGCTTTTGATGAAGTACCAATGTTAAAAGCACCAAAAAAAAAACCAACAAAAACCAAAACAAAACTGGGAATAGTTGAACAAAGTTAAACTAGAATCTTTTCCAATAAATCAGGGATGTATCAATGTGTTACCTCTTCTAGTTGACATAGCACTGGAAAGGCCGCCTATAGGAATAAGATAACAAATAGAAATTGAGGGAATCATTGGTAAAAGAAATAATTATCACTTTTTTCAGATGGTCTGATGTACTTAAAGAGCCCCAAAGAGTCAACTAAAAATGAATTGAATCGATAACTTTAGAAACTTGTAGAATATAAAATAAATCTACCCAAGTCACCAACATTTCTGTATAATCAAATCAAACCTAGTAGGAAGAGATAGGGAAAATCCATTGAAACTTACTATGTATAAAATACTTAATGGTCTATCTACCAAGATACAAGATTTATTGGAAATACCCCTACAAACAACAGCTTACAGAAATAAAGCTAGACTTAATTGGAAAAATATAAATTGCCAGCATAGTAAATGAGCCCACATAATAAAAATAACAATACTGCCTAAATCAGTTTACTTATCCAATACTGTACCAATCAAACTATGAAAGTTCTAGAAAAAATAATGAATTCATATGGAAGGTAAAAAACAAAAATGTTAAAATCTCGAAGGAAATAATGAAAAAAATGAGAATGAAGGGGACCTTGCAGTGCCACATGTCAAACTGGTATATACTACAAAACAGCAATTATTAAAAGCAGCTTGGTACTGCTTAAAAATGGAGAAATAAATCAGTGGAACATATTAGGTACGCAATATACAGAGGTAAATGTACGTAGCACTCTAGTAACTCAAAGACCTAGCTAGTAAGGACTCAACATTTGACAAAAACTGCTGGAAAAATCAGACAGAAGTATAGGAGGAATTATATTTAGACTAATAACTCATCCTTTATATACCTTATAAACTAAAAATGGGTATGTGACTTAGGTTGATATAAAATATCGTAATATACCCAAATAAGAGAAACATATCTGATCTTCGGATAGGAGAAATATAACCAAATAAGAAAAAGGATCACAAAAGATGAAACAATTTTGATTACAGAAAATTTAAGGTTTATTTTTTTTTTTGCATAAGCAAACTATTCTAGCTAAAATTAGAAGAAAAGCAGGGAAATGGTGGGAAAAAAGTCTTTGCAATATGTTTCCCTGATAAAGGCCTCATTTCTAAGATACATAAAGAATTGATTCAAACTACTAAGAAAAAGGAGCCATTTCTCCATCTAAAAATATGAACGTACAGTTCTCAAGAGAAGAAATCTAGGTTACATATGACCATATTTTTAAAAAATGCTCCAAATCACTACTAATTAGAGAAATGCAAATTAAAGCAATTCAGAGATTCTGCCTCATACCCATTCGAATGGCAAAAACTACATAAAAGGAAAATGATAAATATTGATTGGGCTTTGGAAAAAATGGTACATTGATGGACCTGGAAATAGGTATAGGCATTCTGGAAAGCAACTTGGAACTATTGTGTTGGTAAGCAAAATGGGCTCTTAACACTTAGTTGGCTTTTGTTTCCTTTGAGTAATTCAGTGCATTTTATTGAGTCTTACCAGGTGGTAAGCCCCAGGCCCAAACCCCTATTAGGTGTAAAACCTATGTGGGTATGGATTGGTAACTAAGGTGGGGCCCAAGGTGGGGCTAACTGAGGGGAGGTGCTAACTCCAGAGCCATGCCTGGCTTGAGTCTTACTAGGTGCTAAGCCCCAGGCCCAAACGTCTATTAGGTGCTAAGCCTATGTGGGTGTGAAGCTCCCAGGGTACCAAGGGGTGGTGCTAACTCAAGAGCCAATCATAGCAGCCTAAGTTCTGGTCATTCAGATGGCGTTTGACGATGTCTGAAACCCTATAAGAAGAGAAGACAGAGCCATTTGCGCAGGGCTCTCACTCTTGCTGGCGTTTGGAGACTCCTGGGCAGCTGTAGCTAAGAAGCCCTCCAGCTTGTAAACCTGGATGTTGGGACTTTGTTAAACTCTGGTAACTATGTATTGGGATTTGAATCAGACAAGGTCTGTCTGTTGATGTGTGTACCTTGTATTTTGTTCTGAAGTTCAGAGTGCTGGATTTTTACCCCTGAACTAAGTGAATGATATTTGTGTACTGAATTAAAGAAATCTTGTCAACCCCTTAACATTGCTTTCCTTACTAAAGTAGATCAAAAGAACCTGTGCTTTTGCAGTGTGTTGGCAGTTTCCTGGGTGCTGGTTGTTGGTGGATCTTACACCCCCACAGAAGCTGCTAGCTGGATTGTTGAAACAACTATACATGAAAGTTTACTAAATAGTGCATGCCCTTTCACCCTGCTATACCACTACTAGGCCTATATCCCAAAGAGATCAAAGAAAAGAAAAAAAAAATCCTACAAGTACAAAAATATTTACAGCAGTTCTTTTTATGTTGGCAAAAAACCAAATCAAACCAACAACAACAACAACAAAAAACAACCCAGGATCCTAAGGAAATGCCCTTCAATTGAGGAAAGACTGAATAAGTTGTGGTACATGAGTGTGATAATAGTTCTGTCAATAAGAAATGAGGAAATAGATGATTTCAAAATCAATAATCAATAATAATAAATGGAAAAACCTATATGAACTGATACAGAACTGAAAAATGAGCAGAACCAAAAGAACCACTTATACAATAACAACCACAGTGTAAAAAACCAAAGTACTTTGAAAGCTGCCCGAACTCTGAGCCATACATTAGCCATTCACTGTTCCAGAGGACTAATGGCAAGCACATGCTATCTATCATAGAGAGGTGATTGATTTAGGGTGCAGTATGAGACATATTTACATAAAGCTGTATGGAGAATTTGTTTTGCTTGGCTGTGCATGCTTGTTGCAAGATATTACTCTCTTTTTTTAATGATTGGGGGATGGGAAGGAAAAAAATAGATTTTCTGTTAATTTTTTAAAATAGAGAAGTGAGAGGATACCACATATATGAAATGCTGCATGCACTTTCCAATGAGGTCATTATATTTTTAGTTTTACTTGACTGTTACGTTACAAGAGATCTCTCATGCAGTGGGAAGAATCTATAACTGTTTGTAATGTACAAGCAAAATATATCAATAAAACTTTTTTAAAAAATTCCTAGAGTGGTTACTTATTTCTTAGTTTTTGAAAAGTTCGTTTCAAACATGTGCATATTGACTGCAACAAACTCTTAATATGTAGGTTGAAAATGAAAAAAAATCTATTATTAATGATTAGAGATTCTTCCTGTTTCCACTATGCTAATGTTTAAGTAAGTGTAAGTAAAAATATTTCTCCTCTCCTCTCCTCACCAGCACTCTCCTCCTCTCTCCTCTCCTCCCCTCCCCGAGGGAAATTTTAATGGCTGAAAGCTGCCTGCTTAATTTGGGGTTTACTGGCTAGATTTCTTTGTCAAAGACCAAGCCTTAAACCTAATTCACTCTGGAACTCCAGATTGGACTGCAATAGGCCCCTGTCCAAGCACCATTTCTTGGTTGTTTTTTGGGCCCTCCTGGCTCAAAGTGAATGTAAATACTAACTGTTTCTCTTTCGGCCAGCAACCCTGAGGGTTTTCTCCTCCCAGTTTGATTTTTTTTTTTTAATTAAAGGGCCCATCCCTTGACTCATTTCTTAAAGAGACCTATTCACTGAATGGGTGTTGCCTCACTCAAGTGAGAACTTGAAAAGACCTTAACTTAAAAGGGCCAAGGTCTCCCACTGCAATCTGGGCCATCTCCGGTTGTCCTGATCATCTGGCTACTGGACCCAGATGGCTCTGGAGGAGAAAGTGAGGCTGATGACTTTGCACAGACCTTTCTCACTCAAATCAAAGTCAATTGCAAGTCATGTCATCATCTCCCTGAGGTCATGGTCTTCTTTGAGAACAAAGGACAAACCACAACCACACGATTTGACAATCCTTTCCATCTTTCCCCCTTAATTTTCTTTTGCTTTTCTTTGTTGATTCTTTAACTTTTAGATAATGATAATTTTCCTAGTGGTTATAATTGCTTTACATATTTGGATATTCTTCTTGTTTAACACTTTTTATTTTTGAAGAATCTAAAACTGTTTGTTTTTGTTTTATCATCATGCTTTTTTGTATTCACTTGATGCATAGTAAATTTTTGATATCCCCTCAATTTTATTTTGTATATGTGTTTTTAAAATGTTTTTCTAACAAGAGGTCTAGAATATCTAGGGTATTAATGAAAAGAAATGCTAGAGAAGGTGGCCTAGCCATACCAGATATTAAACTGTACTACAGAGCAGCAGTCATTAAAACTACCTGGTACTGGTTAAGAAACAGGGGTGTGGATCAGTGGAATAGGATAGGTACACAAGATGGAGAAGTCAACAACTATAGCAATCTACTCTTTGATAAACCCAAAGAGGCCAGCTTCTGGGCTAATAATTCACTATTTCACAAAAACTGTTGGGAAAATTGGAAAATGGTAGGGCAGAAACTGGGCATGGACCAATATCTTACACCATATACCAAAATAAAGTCAAAATGGGTTCATGATTTAGGAGTAAAAGCTGATACTATAAGTAATTTGGGAAAGTAAGGAATAGTTTACTTATCAGATTTATGGAAAAGTAAAGAATTCATGACCCAACAAGAGATAGAGAGCATTACAAAATGCAAAATGGATAATTTTGATTATGTTAAATTGAAATGTTTTTGTACAAAAAAAGCCAATGCAACAAAAATTAGGAGGGAAGCAGAAAATTGGGAGAAAATCTTTGCAACTAGTATCTCTGATAAAGGTCTCATTTCTAAAATGTACAGGGAACTGAGCCAAATATATAGGAATATAAGCCATTCCCCAATTGAGAAATGGTCAAAGGATACGAACAGGAAGTTTTCAGAAGAAGAAATTAAAGCTATCTATAGGCATATGAAAAAATGCTCTGGATCACTACTGATTAGAGAAATGCAAATCAAAACAACTCTTAGATACCACATCTGTCCTGTAAGATTGGCTAAAATAACAAAGCAGGAGGATGATAAATGCTGGAGAGGATGTGGGAAAATTGGAACATTGTTACATTTCTGGTGGAGTTGTGAGATGATCCAGCCATTTTGGAGAGTAATTTGGAACTACACCCAAAGAGCCACAGGAATGTTCATACCCTTTGACCCAGCAATACCACTTCTAGGGTTGTATCCCAAAGAAATCACACAAGAGCGAAAGGGACCCATATGTACAAAGATATTTATAGCGGCTCTTTTTGTGGTAGCCAAGAATTGGAAATCAAAAGGATACCCATCAATTGGGGAATGACTGAACAAGCTGTGGCATATGAAGGTAATGGAATAATATTGTGCCATTAGAAATGGGGATGATACGGACTTCGTAACAACCTGGAAAAACCTACACGACATAATGCTGAGTGAGTGGAGCAGAGCCAGGAGAACATTGTACACAACCACAGACATATGGATTCCGTGAGGACCAACCCTGACAGACTTCGCTCTTCTCAGCAACGCAAGGTGCAAGGACAACTCCAGGGGACTCACGATGGAGAATGCTATCTTCATCCAGAGAAAGAACTGTGAAGTTTGAATGCAGATTGAGGCACACTACATGCTCGCCTTTTTTCTTCTCTTTTGTTTTTGTTTTTGGGGTTTTTTTCTTTTTTGGTTCTGTCTCTTCTTTCTCATGATTCATTCCATTGGTCATAATTCTTCTCCACAACTTGACTAGTATATAAATTAATTCAATGCGAAGTTATACATGGTAGTTATATGAGATTCCATCCCGTCTTGGGGAGGGAGGGGAGAAAATCTGGAACTCAAAATTATGTAGAACTGTGTGTGGTAAACTAAAAATAATAAAATATTAAAAAAAATAAAATGTTTTTCTTATAAGTGACAGATTATAGGGTTTTAGTTTTTTATCTAATCTGTTGCTCTTTTTTGTTTTCTTGGATTTTTAAAGTCCATTCACATTTAAAATTATGAATTCGATTTACATTTTCCTCTATTGTAGAGGGCCAGCTCTGAGAAAGTCCATTCTGGGATAAGATACAGGCCAGGTTTTCACTGAAGCATGTTCTTGCCCTTTGGCTGATAAGTCAGGGTGTGGACTCTCCAAAACTCCTGGGCACACACTCCAAACCCCCTCAGCACACACATGCTACTCAGGATGTGGGCTTTCCAAACCCCCTCAGAACACACATGCTAAACACCACCCGTAGGCTGTTAACATGACATTGTTACGGCAAAAAGGGAACAAAAGCACAAGGAAGTCATGCAATGTAAGAAATGTTTCGCATGAGAATTTGTTGGTTCTGCTTGCCTAAAAAGTGTATAAGCCCTTTCCCTCAGCTTAATTAATGGAACTGTGCTAAACTCTTCCGCCTGGCCCATGTACTCTTTTCACTCTCCGCGGCATTCGGCCATCTCCAGCCATTCCATGCCACAGCCGCTGGCGGCACTCTATCTCTAAAATTATTTTTTCAAGTTAAACTTCCCCCCTTTTTTCTGTTGTAAACATAGTATTATGTTCCTTCAGTTACTTTACTTAAATCTTATTTTACAATGGCCCTGTTCCCACTGTCTCTCTTCCTTTCACCTCTGATACCCTTTTCTCATTTGTTACCCATTTCCCTGTAGAGTTCCTTTCTCCTGCTTTTATTGGGTTATATATTTCTTCCTCCTCTTTTTCTCCCCCTCTCAGTCCAGTAGATACCCACTTCCTCTGCCCCCCTTCAGCTATCCCTGTTTGTTAGGCTTTTTAAAAATTTCATCTTTTTGCACCCCTTTCCAAAAAAGATTTCTTTCACTCTCTTCCTTATCCATCCTCTCTTTCTGTTTACTCTAGACCCTCATTATCTGATTGATGACCCTATAATCTTCTGGTCTCTTTTTTTTCTCTGTATTCTTCATTCAATCAAAGTTTCTAACCTATTCATTCTTCCCTCTAAATACTTTTTTTTTTCTGTATTTGCCCGGAAATCTTCTCCCTTCGCCCATGTTCTCCCATCCCTCCAGCTGCCAGTCCCCCCGCACCTCACAGGTTCCAACTTTCCTCCCCCCAGGACAAGCAGACTTTTCAGGTGCCAGATCCCCTAGGTCTCAGCCAGTTTAAGGTCCTCATTTATTTTCACCCATAGGAACATTCATCAATAGAACCTGCTCCCACCTTCAAAGTCAGGCCTCCTTGCTTTTCTTTCCCTTTTCAACCTTTTCCTCCTTTTCTCTCCACCCACTCCCCTGTAGGTTCTCTTTCTGAGAGCACAAAGGTCATGTTCCCTTAATTGCTAGCCCTTAATTTGATTCCAGTGCCTTCCTCCTCTCTATTCCCCTCCCCTCCCTTTTGTATTCCTTCCCATGTTGTAACATAGGTCCACAAAAGAAACATTCCCCTGTAGGCAGCATTGCCAGGTTCTATGTTGCAATGGCGTCCCTTGCCCGCCTCTTCAGTGTTGTCTCTACCTTTCCCCCTGTCTTCTTGGGAACATTTAGAAAGAAATGTCTCACTCTTCTTCCTGTTGTCGTGCCGTCGCTATAGCTGTCTACATGTATTCATTCTTTCATTTCTGTTGTTTGGAGTCTTTGAGGAGCAAATAATTTCTTCAATTCTGGTTTTCTTTTTAAAATTGTTTCAAACTCTTCTTAATTATTTAATGTTCATCTTTTGTCCTGTATGATTAAGCTTATATTTCTGGGAGAAGTTAGCCTGGGTTGCATCCTGACTTCCAGCACTCTTTGGAACACGTTATTCAGTTCCCTTCTCCTTTTTCTGGTAGCTGTGGAAGTCTTGTGTTAGTCACATGTCCTTTCCTTTGTATTTAAAGGTCTTTCTCCTGACAGCTTGCAGAACTTGTTTCTGAATGGAATTGTTAAATTCAACCACTATGTGTCTTGGTCTTTGCAGCCTTCAGTTGTTTTTGTTTTTTTTTCCTGGAAGTAAGCTGTAAATTCTTTTAATTTTTAATTCTTGAGAGTGGAATTTCATTTTCTATGTTCAGAAGTTTTGTGTAGTTCTTTTCTATTTTTCCTTCATTTTGGTTTTAAGGTTTCTTGTCACATCATGTTCTTTTGGGAGACAACCTTAGGTTGTCTGTATGAATCCTGTGGTCAAGATCCATATGTTTTGCTTGCATAGTGAGAATGTTTTCTTCTAATGTTCTTGGTTTTTGCTTCTCTTATCCCAGGTTGTCTTTTGCTCCCATGTGTTTGCATGTCTAATTTATTGTTCTCTCTTTTGTTTCTTTGGCAAGACTTGCCATTGCAGATTCCAGTTTTTCTATTATATTCTCTGATCTTCTGCTATATTGACTTGCTGCACATAAATTCTGCTGTCACGATTCGCATTTGTCTTTTGAACCACTCAGAAACTGCATATTGTGGTTCCATGTTCTCCTTCCATTCCACAGGGTCCTCTGTTTCATTAAGTGTTAAATCTTTTTCTTCATTTTGCAATATTCATACAGAAATGCCTGAGCTCATTTGCTAGATTTGGAGACCTTATTTCCTTCTGTTGTTACTGGGGTTTTTTTCTATCAATTTATATAATTTTGAAGGTCTTTGAGATTTCTTCTTTTTGGAATCTTCGGTACTTTCAGACTTTTCTCCCCCTTATTTTCCTTATCACTAACTTCTGACTCTCTCCCCTCTGATTGTAGCTTCCTTAGGGGTCTAGACTTTAAATCATCTCAACCTCCTTCTATGCTGGATAACTAGGTCCCTGCCCCAGCTGACTTTGGGTGGTCAGAACTGGCCTAGCTGGATGCTGAGCTCTTCCCTCAGGTTTGGTGGAGTACTGTACAGCTTCCACACACTGTGTCCTGTCCCCACTCCCTCTGTTCCTTAGTTCTCTGGCCCAGCACCAACAGATCAGAACCTGCTTTCCCTGGCATTAGCAGCTCAGAGGTTTGCAGTGTAAGTCCCAACAAAACTGCCTGTTGATGCTTGAGGAAACTTGCACAGTCTAGAGCTGGGATTTTTATGGTACTAGAAGGAGGGAAGGCGGAAGCAGAATGTGGTAGGGCATTTTGATGTAAATCTTGTCATGTCTTTTGGTCTGCTAGTGCAGCTTTGCTGTTGTTAGTGTGGGAGGTAAGGGAGAGGTGGTAGGTGAGCTCCGGGTCAGTGAGCATCAGTTCCTGGGTTTAGGATAAATACACACCACACACACATATGTACAAAGTTACCTTCTTTTGGATTCCAGGTGTCCTGGATCATGGAAACAGATGAAGTTGCTTTAGCTTTGGCTCATAAGTTCTGTTTTGGAGGGGCTGAGAGGTTGTGGTGATCAGAGAAAATGTCTAGACCATCATCTTTTGCCAGCATGATCAAGATGCCTTGTTTGACTTCTTTTTTTCTTAAAGAATGAATCTGATAAGGACTGTTTTCTTTATTTGTGTCACTAGAGCATAGCAGAGGGCTTGGCATGAATGAAAAATGCTTATTCATTATACATTCAGTTTAATATTGTTCCTGGTATTTGCACAGATCAGAGACCAGCCTGTTATAGGACAGCTAATTCCAGACTACTACCCAGAACTCAAGAAGAAAATTTTATTAGAGTGAAAGAATGTTCCCGCTGAATTTCCAGTAATCAGTCAGAAGCAATTGGTACAGCTAGTAAAAGAAAGTCAACCACAGTTGGATCAGAATAAACTTCCTCAGGCACTTCACTTCCTAAATGAATCAGGTATTTTTTAAGATTCTGGTTCTTACTTTTTTTCAGAGTTTAAAAAGAAAAGAGTTTAATCAAAACATTGAAAAATGAAACTCAAATTCTAAATTTGAAACAAACCATCTTTGAAAAGATTTTCAAGATCATCTTAAAATAGGATACATGTGTTGCTGTAGAATCCTAGTAGTAGTATATCATAGGAAATGAAAAGTTAAGGGTATTTTTTTTTCTGTTGAAGTCATTCAATTTTAGGGCAATCACTTTATTTTTTCAATGAGGAAACTGAAGTTCTCAATTATCAAAATAGCTTGCTATAGAATGTACTTGCTATAATAACAGCAGAATCTAAATCCCATACATTCACAGTATTATGATCCAGAACAGAAAAATTCTTTAATCTAACCTCCATGTACTAGAAATCATATCTGAATAGAAATATAAGATTAGGAATTGGAGTAAAAGCTGTCAAGTTGGATGAAAGTGAAAAAGTAGCATTCTTCAGTCCGTATTCAATGAATATCAGTTCTTTCTCTGGATGTGGATATTTTGCTTAATTCTTTGGGATTGTCTTGGATTGTTGTATTCCTGAGAATAGCTGAATCATTCACAATTCTTCATTGAACAACATTACTCTTACTATGTACAACATTCTCCTGGTTCTGTTCACTTCACTATGCATCGGTTCATGTAAATAAGTCTCTGTAGGTTTTTCTGAAATCATCCTACTTGTAATTTCTTACAGCACAATAATATTCCATTATAATCATATACCACAGCTTGTTTAGCCATTCCCCAGTTGATGGGCATCCCTTTGATTTCTAATTCTTAGCCACCACAAAAAGGTACTATAAATATTTCTGTACAAATAGGTCCTTTTCCCTTTTTTTTTTAATGTCTTTGAGATATAGATCTAGCAGTGGTATTGCTGGATCAAAGGGTATGCAGTTTTATAGCCCTTTGGGCATCGTTCCTAATTTGCTCTCCAGGATGGCTGGATCACTTCACAGCTCCACCAACAGTGCATTAGTGTCTCAGTTTTCCCATATCCCCATCAGCATCCAACATTTTCCTTTTTTGTGATATTAGTCACTCTGATAGGTATAAGGTGGTACCTCAGAGTTGTTTTAATCTGCATTTCTCCCATCAACAGTGATTTAGAACATTTTTTCATACGACTGTAGATAGCTTTTATTTCCTTGACTGAAAACTGCCTGTTCATATCCTTTGATGATTTATCAATGGGGAATGACTTGTATTTTTATAAATTTGACTCAGTTCTCTATATATTTGAGAAATGAAGCCTTTATCAGAAGTATTTGTCACAAAAAAATTTCCCCTAGTTTTCTGCTTTCATTATTTTTTGGTTTCATTGCTTCTGTTTGTGCAAAAACTTTTTAATTTTATATAATCAAAATGATCTATTTTACATTTTGTAAAGCTCTCTATAGTTTCTTTGATCCTAAATTCTTACCTTATCCATAAATCTGACTGGTAAACTATTCCATGCTCTCTTAATTCACTTATGGTATCACCCTTTATGTGTAAATCATGTACCCATTTTGACCTTATCTTGGTATATGGTATGAAATGTTGGTCTATGCCTAGTTTCTGCCAAACTGTTTTCTAGTTTTCCCTGAAGTTTTTGTCAAATAATGAGTTTTTGTTGCAAAAGCTTGGATCTTTGGGTTTATTGTACTAGATTACTAAGGTCATTTACTATAATGCAGTTTGTGCCTAATCCATTCAGCTGATCCACCACTCTATTTCTTAGCCTGTACCAGATTGTTTTGATAATCACCACCTTATAAGACAGTTTGAGATCTGGTATGACTAGACTACATTCTTTCACATTTTTTTTCATTGATTCCCTTGATATCCTTGAGCTTTTATTCTTCCACATGAATTTTGTTATTATTTTTTCTAGCTCTATAAAATACTTTTTTGACAGTTTGGCACAGCACTGAATAAACAGATTAATTTAGGTAGAGTTGTCATTTTTACTGTATTGGTTTGGCCTACTTATGAGCAATTAATATTTTCCCAGTTGTTTAGATCTGACTTTATTTGTGTGAAAAGTGTTTTATAGTTTTTTTTAATTTTAATCCAGGTTTTGATAGCTTTAATGCAATAACATGTCAGATACTGAATAAGTGTCATACTTAGTCAACAGATTCACATAGCACATCGTCTTATAAATACAAAAATGGGCTATTACAGAACTTTTAAACCATAAGTTAAATAAATAAGTGGCCTCTGAAAATTCAGTTCCAAAACTAAGAGTGAAAGACACATTACAATTGTAATTTTTTAAAAAAAACCCCAAAACAGAAATCCTTCAAATGAAAGTTGCCAACTTTACTTATTTTCTGTTTCTTAAACCCACAATTACCTTTTCTGCAAAAAAAGAGAATTCTTTCGAATTTATGTACTAATTAATTACATCTAAAAGAAACCAAACCAGTCCAATTCACAATATACTTTTTATAAGTAATCAGTCATTGTGTCAAGGAAAATCCATATAAGGCCCAAAAGGTTGCTTGTTAGTAGGAAACAATTCCTTGTAGTTGGAAATTATGTAGTCTTTCAATGTATGCACATTGCAACACATTCAGTTCCTATAAAGCAGATTTAACTAGAAATCCTGCTGAGACATTGTTCACAAAGCAGACATTTTCTTTGTACCTGTAGTGACATGTAACATTCATTCATATTCACATTAGTTTTCCACACTGAACCTCAGTAGAAAATGTTGAAATGGAGCAAAAAACTCCAGGTTCCGAGCACCCTTTTGGCTTTTAATGTATCTTTTTCTTGATGATTTTCTATAGTTGAAAAGAATGGCTTCTGACAAATCTCCAATGCAGTTCCTGCCCCTCCCCCCGCCTCTCCTATGGATATTCTTATGAGCATTCACTGAAAAGCTCCTTTTAAGCCTTCTAAGAAGTTTCTTCACATTTCCCCCCTCAAACCCTTTTACAATGTGAACGTACTGAGGATTGTCACTGTTAAAGCCATGTGTCAGTCAATTTCAGGTTGTGTTGGGAAACATGGACGATAAACTGTGAACAAGGTATTCAAAATACAGCTTGTCTCCAATTTCTTGTATTAGTCTGGCCAGTTCGATAGCATCTTGATTGACTTCTGGATCTGCGGGTTGCAGATGAGAAGAATTGGGCTCGCTCAGCGGGAGGGGTTCAGGTACCTTTTGCCCAGACATCCTAATCAGGCTGAGGGGAGGAGTTCTGGCCGTTAGACAGAAAGGGAGCAGACCGATGACAACCCTTGCCCGGGAATCTTGCTCTGGAGGGTGGTTGGTGAGCCAAGAGCTGCCTTGGGGCAGCGGAGGTAGCAGCTGCAGCGGAGGAGCAAGCTGCATGGGCGTGGGCAGAGCACGCGTGGTAGCAGGAGTGTCCGGTCTGCGCTAGCTGCTAGCTTCTCCACTGCTGTCTATAGTTGTGTTCATATGGTTCCTGGGTTTCTCTTGACAGGTAACCTCCCAAGTATTTTATATTGCCTACCATTATTTTAAATAGAATCTCTCTATGTCTGTTTAAAAAAAACAACTATCTCTTGCTGCTGGACTTCGTTGGTAATATATAGAAATGCTGATGATTTATGTGAGTATTTTGTATCCTACAACTTTGCTAAAGTTGTTAACAATTTCAAGTAGTTTTTTTGTTGATTCTCTAGGATTTTCTAAGTATAATATCATACCTGCAAAAAGTGATAGTTTTGTTTCCTCATTGCCTATTCTAATTCCTTTAATTTCTTTTTCTTCTCTTATTGCTATGGCTAACATTTCTAGTACAGTATTAAATGATGGAGGTGATAATGAGCATCTTTGTATTGGGAAGGCTTTTGCCTTATCCCCATTACAGATGTTTGCTGATGGTTTTAGATAAATATTACTTATCATTTAAGATAAACTCCATTTATTCCTAAGCTCTCTAGTGTTTTTAATAGGAATGGGTCTTGTATTTTGTCAAAGACTTTTTCTGCAACTATTGAGAGAATCATATGATTTCTGTTGGTTTAGTTATTGGTATAGTCAATTATGCTGATAGTTTTCCTAATATTGAACCAGCCCTGCATTCCTGGAAAATCCTACCCCATCATAGTGTGTGATGCCTGTGATATATTGCTGTAAACTGTATTTTATTTTTATTTTTTAATTTTATTTAATTTTTTAGTCTTATTTTATTTTATTCAACATTTTTTAGTATTTCATTTAAAATTTTTGCATCAATGTTCATTAGGGAAATTGATCCATAATTTTTTTTCTCTGTTTTGGCTCTTCCTGTTTTGGGTATTAGCATTGTATTTGTGTCATAAAGGGAATTTGGTGAACTTCTTTGTGAGGGAGGTAGGCAAAAAAGTTGTTTTCTGAGGTGTTTTCAGGCACAGTTTGAGGGAATTCATTTGTTTGACATTTATCTTCTCAATAGGAATAGGCCTAGATTTGTAAATTACTTCATATGTAATTTCATTGATAAAGTGAATTCCTAGATGAGAAGATGCCTTCTAGTAGTGTAATCAACACATTCTCTACAACTTATTGTCTTAGAAAAAGTTGATTAGAGCAGAGGTGTCAAATAGCCCCACAACACTCCTGAGTTCATCCTGACTGGAAACAGATAAAAATGTGAGTAGGAAATATTCAACAAAATAAATAAAAATACAATGGAACACAGATAATATTAATATGTGATTTTCTAAATCAATATGCAGCCTGGGTGGGGAGGGGGGGACACCTTATATTCAGTGGCTCCATTTCCATTTGAGTTTTATACCACTGACTTAGAATACTAAAAGGATGACTTGTCCAGGGTCACCCAGCCAGTCTGTGTCAGAGGCTAAACTCAAACCCATGTTTTCTTGGTCTGAGGTCAGATCATTCCTCTATGTGGCTCAGTAATATAGAAAATGAGATCCTGTGCTGAGAGTGGGGAATGGAGATGAGAAGAGTGGAAAACATTTGATGCAATTTAGAGAATATGATTGTCCATGTTGAAAGCTAGTAGGTAAAAATAAAAGACAATGAAGGGATTTTTAGGGTCTTAAGGAAGACAGACTTAAAAAGGCTAATGATCATTCCCAGATAGGATAGGAAGATAAATAAAGCTGGCTGGGGTGGGGGTGGGGGTGGGGGTGGGACACAAACTGGGAAAATTGGAAAAGGTAAAAGAAAGCAGGTACCTCTGAGGACAAAAGGAGATCATTAAGAGGGTATAACAAATAAGATGAGTGTGATCAGTAAGTACAACTTTCTAGACTGCCTTTGCTTATTGCTCCATATTAAACATGAATCCCTTCTTTGTAATGTTAACATTTTACATTTCTTTAATTTTTAAAAAAAAATTAGTTGGTTGCATCTTGTCTTGGTGCCTTCTAAGTGTGTCTCAGTAAATTTTTCATGCAAAGACTAAGTCTGCTTATCCTGATCTATATTTCACCTAATACAGCTTTACAACCTTTCAGGCTGACCAAATACAGTTTCCTATATCATGTGTACAAATAAATTTATGGGAGTGATGGGAAATACTACTGATTTAAAATATATATATATATATATGTATATGTATAATTTACTAGCTATCCTCAATAGGAACAAATTAGTGTTATTAAAGTTTTAATGAAAATGCAAAATGATGATTTTCTTTTTTCGCCCTTTAGCTTGTCTGATCAAATACCTGTGATAGCACTTCCCCACTGTGAAAACTCTGAAGTTATTGTTAGGTTGTATGAAATGCCTTCTTTTCCCATAGGATTTTGGTCCAGACTGATCAGCTGATCACTTGAAATTTCTCCTTACATACTCTCAGACAGAGCTATGTATTTAATGCCAGTAAATTGCTGATACTCTTTAGCTAAAGAAATAAAACCTCAAAATTCTTTTTTAAATATTTTGAGATTAAAAAGTAGCAAGGCATATGAGTACTATCTATAATGATGAGTGAATACCTGACTTATTCACACTTCATGTACATGAACCTTAGTCTCTAAACAACAAAATAAGTAGCCCAGGCATAGTACCAGCCCCTCAGATGAACAGGGTAGCCTGAGAATGTAGACATCACACTCTTCTTTCTGGATTGACTTGCTCACCCAACTTGTACTCATAGTAGGTCTGGGATTCCCAAAAGGAGGCACACCATGCTGCTACTACTCAGATTCTTTTATGAAAGTTCTAGTGGTAACCCTAATATGAGGGGAGATACATTCCTATTATTCATTACTGTAGCTCTTGAGCCCCCATCGGTGTACTTCCCATTAACACAAAATTGGTTGCCACAACAGCATTTACTTATACAAGCAGACAAGAATAAGAATAAGAATAACAGAAGGCAAGGCAGAAATAATCAAAATATAACTATCCATCCATAAATCTTAGTCACACTTCCCCATAAATGTACACAGTGTCCTTGGAGAAAAGTGGGCATACACTTAAAGAAATGTAGAAGGAAAATAAAGAGTGGGTTCATATGTGCCCAGGGCAACTCACTACTCTAAATAGCAAACCTTGTTGTCCTTGTTCTCTTTGAAGAACAGTCTCTATCATAATCACTGGTGAGGGAAAAAACCACTTTTCTGCTATTTCCCTTCTGGTACTCACAGCTCTCCTGCTGGGTGAAACTGCTTCTCTGCTACTCTTGAGCTGCCAATACAGTAACAGACTCTTTTAGAACTCCTTTGGCAGGATACTGCAATGATAAACAGTTCCCTTAATCTAGAGAGCTGCCAAGCTCCTCAGATCTGAGAATTTTTCCCCTTTCAAAAGCGAAGAAGTCAATAGAGAGCAACATAGACACCCCTGAGAGGTTTCCCTTCTCTTAAGGTATAGTTGACTCTAGAGAGCAATAAATTCAGATAGATCCGCAGCAGCACAATTCAGCTTTCCTCCAACAAGCTTCTTTAGTGGCTAGATTTCTCATCTGACTTAGCACTGTAAGCTCGCTGCTTTCTGTCTTCTCTAAGCAGCTTTTCTTATTGCCTTATGCCCAACTCTTTTATCCAACCTTCTCCTCCTTTTCTGCTTTCATTTTCTTAGGTCAGCTAATTGGCACAATGGATAATGTACTGGGACCAGGAATATCTGAGTTCAAATCCAACTTCAAATACTTACAAACTGTGACTCTAGAAAAGTCAATTATCTGTGAAATGGGAATAATCATAGAAGCTGCCTTCCAGGGTTAGCGTTAGGGTAAAATGAAATAATATTTGTAAAGCACTTTGCAAACCTTAAAGAACTATACAAATGTCAGCTTCTACTACTACTATTACTACTACCATTCTAATGCCTCACATCAGTGCCTTCTTGTAAGCAGTGACCCATCTCTAACTTATGACGTGAAACTCAATTATTTCACCTTTCTGCCAGGTACTATTTTATCATTCTTTATATAATTTTCCCACATTTTCCAAGTAATTGTTTGCTTTATTATTTCTCTGATATAATCTTTAAAATTCTGAAAATATTCAAGTACTTTATGTATATACATATATGTGTATATACACATACACACACATACATATGCCAATGAACAACCATACCTTGCAGTTATTGTCATTCAATGATCATTACTCTTTTTTTGGGCTTTAAACAGGTTCTTTCAGTACATGAATCCAATGAGCACTTCTCTATCTGGTTCTCAGAACAGTCTGTATCTCTCATTAATATATTACTTAAGTTTTAAGTTGATTTTCTTTTTTTTTTTCACTACACAGAAGTTCATTTGTTTCTCTTTCATCAACCAAAATGTCCATATATGAAAAGGGCAGCATCTCACAGGTATCATAGGATGAAGAGAAAGGAATAATTGTGCCAGGCACCGTGCTAAGCACTTTACAATTTACAATACAAATTACAAATATTATCTCATTTGATCACAACAACAATGGGAGGCGGGTGTTTTTATTGTCTCCATCTTGCAATTGAGGAAACAGAGGCAAACAGAGCTTAAATATCTCCCCCAGGGTCGCACAGCTATTAAGTGTCTGAGGATTGACAGGTCATTCTGACTCTGAGCCTAATACATTATTCACTGGGCCACCTAGCTGCCACATAACGTCAAGTCCAGGTGCTAAATTAAAGTTCATGCATTTAACTCACGGGAATACCTTCCTAGGTCTTCAAGCGGGGTCTAATGGCTCTTCTCACAAACTCGGTCATCTAGTTTCCTAACGTATAGAAGAAGTAGCCCCTTTGAAAGGACAGGGGTAGCTAGAGGCAGGAATTATGACAGCAGTAAGAATGATAGCTGACAGAATGATAGTGAGGGAGTTGACTGGAATAAACATAATAACTGACTCAAAAAACACAGCAGTCGGAAGTTAATAATGTTACCCAGCTAGCAGTATTCCCCTCGATGGCAATACTGTATTATAATTGTAGCATAGCATAATAATTAATATTCATAATGACCATGAAGTACCAAAAATTTGGTATACTCTAAGAAGCCATGAAAGCATACACTGTATTTTTAGAAAATTCTAGTCAAATGCTGCTAAAGTAAACATAATTTACTTTACTTCTTAAATGGAAACTCAGACTTATGTGTGGCAGAATTCAGATAGATGAGCTGTTTCTGTATTTCGAAATGCATCTCAACAAGAAACTTTTGTTACATTTCATTTTTGGTGGATAATTAGAATTGCAAAAGAAAGGTTAAAACATTAGGATTTCAGCACGAACTTTGATAGGAAGAACAGTTATGAATACCTTTCATTGACTCAGTTTCCTCCCATGCTAATTGCACTAAAACTAGACAACCACAACAATTTGTATAGGCATAATAAGGTTGTTGTTATTGTTTTTAATGGAAACTGACATATTTCTAAAATTGATCAATGAACATTTGAACTCAGTTCTGGTTTTTAAAGGTAAGGGATTTAATGATGAATAAAGATAGTTCTTAATCTTTCAACGAGTATTTTTTTTGGAGCATCCTTTTGGAATTAATTGATCTTTTTTGGTGGCTAACATTTTTCATTTTGAACAAAAGCTACTGAATTTTTGTTTTATGTAATTTGTTTGGGGAATTTTGTGTCAGTTTTGGTAGGGTTTATTATTGAAGGTTATGAGATTGTTTGCAGTTTCCTTCAGTATGGGTCCTTTGCCCCAGTGGAATGTATTGGAGCCAAGGATCTGCCTGAATTGGTCTCCCAAAACCCATTGTCTGGTAGAATCTTCAATCTTGGACAATAGCTCAGAGAGTTTCTTGAAAATTACACCTTCATGAAGAAAAGGTAAATCAACTGATTCTAAATATTTTCTCACGTTGTTTGAGAAAGGTTCGTGTGTTTGTTTTTCCCTTTACAATTAAAAGCTATTTGTAATATAGTTATATATGAAATTTCCAAACATTATATTGTGTTGTACTATATTATATTAATTACATATAAAAGCTATGTATAACCACATATCATTTGAATATGAATTTAGTGAACTATTTCTTGGATTGCATATAGACTGTATTATTTTGTGGTTTCCTGGTTTATTGGAAATAGATATCTGTGGTGAAGGAGAAACATTGTTACAGAAATGGGATTTATACAGTTTTAATGATGGCGAAGAGCTATAAAAAATATGACTTGATGATTAATGAAGAAAACTGAAGAAGGTATGTGCTTTAAAATTTTCACTAATGTATAACACTAGTTAAGATATGCCCTTTAATGAAGAGACGTGTTCATCTGAGAACTACATTATACTACCTTTGTGTGTGTGTGTGTGTGTGTGTGTGTGTGTGTGTGTGTGTGTGTGGTGGATAGAGAGCTGGCAACAGAATCAGGAAGACCTTGTTTTAATTCCAGCTTCTAATTATGTGATCCTGGGCAAGTCACAACCTCTCAGTGCTCTGGGCAACTTTCTCTCAGACTAGAAGTTGCAGAGAATATGCCAACTGACTTGCTGGAGGAAATTTCCTCACCTGGGCTTTCCACCAGTGAAATTTCAAGTCCAGTTCTTATTTCTATTCCATGCATATGTATATTACAAGCCTTTGAAAGGTATTTTATTCTTGTGTGGTAGTAAGCACAGGACAAACTAAAAGTAGGCATTTTTATTGTCCATTTTGACTTCATGTTCTAAATGCTGCACACATATAAGTAAAGGATACAGATACACTTAATGAAAAAACTTTACGATGAAAAAGATAATGTAGAGCTGAGAACATTCTAAGGAGTTGTCTTTCCTAAAGTGGCTTAAGACAGTTAGCAGTATGAGTAAACACAGCTAGGCAGGGAAACGGAAGAGAACATACAAGGGCACGTACAACTTTGGAGAATTCTGCCTGGAGCTATTGTAACTGGTATGTTTAAGACTGAAGACAGTGGGAATATTCTTTAGCACACCTGCCGATGGGTATGTGTGTGTGTTTGTAAGCCAATTTGTATGTGTTTTCTATGAAGTAAAGGGCCAATACATATGCGTTTGTAAGCAGAGAGTCAGGCCTTTCTGTACATGTGTGCACTTTCCTGATTGCCCTTCTATACAGGATAGCATCAGGAAAGTTGTAATGTCTGTGTCCTCTGAGGGTATTGTGCACATCTGCATCTAAAAGGATGGGTTGTGATGAAAAGACATGCATACAGCAAGCAAATCTTTTACCCCTGAGAATACTTTCTCTAAAGCACTCTCTCACTCTGAGGGGATGCCGGTGGTCATAAGACTCTGATTTTCAGGGGTCATTGATTCCCAACAATAGTTGTGAACTTTTAAAAATTAGAGTTAATAGTCAGTGTGAAATTTTTCAAAACTTCCAAATGGAAAGAGTATATAAATGATGAGAGTAAAAAGTAGACCTAACTAAAATATATGGTTGGGAAAAAAGGAAAGAATTAGAGGTTAAAAAAAAGGAAAGAGGGGCAGCTAGGTGGCGAAGTGAGTCAGGAGGACCTGAGTTCAAATTTGACCTCAGACACTTGACATACTTACTAGCTGTGTGACCTTGGGCAAATCACTTAACCCCAATTGCCCTGCCTTCCCCCCTCAAAAAAAGGGAAAGAAACATTGTTATGGCAGAGCAAATAAAAACAAATGTATATACATCCATATTCATCTACATATGTCTACATGTGCCTAATTCTATATTTGTATCTGTCTATAAATATGTGAACTGTAAGTTCTGAACAAAATCAGACCCATCAGTACAAAAATTTGATGATGGGTTAAGCAGATCAAAGTGGGATTAATAAGTACCTTATCAGTCAAAAATAAGTATTGAATATATTCACTTTTTAACTAAATGTCACATTTAACAAAAATATCACATTTCCTCTCTTCACAGATCTCTTAATTAATTCAGATCAACTAAGGTTTACTATCCCATATTGGGTCATATTGCTCCTTATTTAATTTTGGCCAATGTGCTTAGAAATATCATAACGAATACTGATTAGTTGGAATCTGAACAAATGCAAGAATTTCTTTTAGGTAAATATTTTATAGTTTAGGAAGATGCCACATATACACACAAAAATCAAACATACTTGAAGTGTTTGGTTGTTTAGTTTTTTCCTCTGAATTTTAAAACCATTAACATTTCATAACTCTCTTTGTAGATCTGTCATCATTATATTAATAATTATATCAATTAATCATTATAATTAATTAATAAATTAATGATTATGTTAATAACATTCTGAAATTATAATTTGTTTTTGACATTTTGTAATAGATGATGTTTCTTTTTTCATTAAAAAAAATTAGACTTGTATAGGATTGTAGAGCTAGAGCTAGAAGGGACCTAAGAGACTATCTAATTTTATGGTTGAGGAAATGAAATTTCAAGGGGAATTAAAAACATCAGAGGTGGGATTTGAACTTGGGTCTTCTGATTAGAGCTAGTTCTTTCTGCTCTGTGTAATGTTGCTTCCTCATGACATTAGAGTTTTTCTGATGTGGAGGTGGTATGAGATAGTCCATTGTAGAAAAACATAACTTCTTGAACAAAGCCCTTCTGAGGTCTTCTTTATTTCAGGATATGAAGAAGGTCTGAAGTTATCCTTGTGTGGTAGAGACTTTGTAACCTTAAAAGAAATTGTGCAAATAGAGGCCATCCGCTTTAACAATCTTGAATTTCCTGGAAGGGTTTACACAATAAATTCATATACTTTTAAAAAAAACCTTTTGGATTTGGAATATCAAATAAGTTAAATTAGTTGCACAATGCATCAAATTTAGGAAATCTCAGGTATTCATGGAATCATCTGAAAGATTTGAATTAACATTAATGTATAGTGCATGAAAACTTGTTGTTTTTTTAGAATTGTAATTTTTAAAAACTGTTGACAAATTGAATCTCAGTTAATAGCCATGATAAACATGACTGAGGAAGTTGCAATTGTTTATCGAAACCTCAGTATTTCATTCAGTTAATGGAATAACCAAGACAATATAGAACTATGAATTTGCAGCTAGGTTGTGGGTATAATACAAATAAGTAAATTATCTACTTTGGTATCTATAGTTTTCATGGTATAACTAACTGCTGCATTTTTTGAGAGTCCATAAATAAACAGTCTAGGTTGCACAACTTCTTTCATATTTCTCTCTATCCACCCCCACCCCACATGTATTTATGCACACAATGTCTCTACTTCTATTTCTGTTTGGTTACATTTACTCATTCAATATGTATAATGTTATCGTGTTAATTTTTATTAATGCCCTTTAATCACATTCATTTCTAAATGCATATGTATTTTATATATGCATATGCATTATGTGTGCATGCATGTGCGCTCACAGTACGTGCGCGCGCGCGCACACACACACATGTATACACACACACACACTCCTCCCCTTCCCAAGAAGCTATCATTTGTAACAAAGATTAAAAAGAAGGGGGGAAAAAGCAACTCGCAAATCCAACCAATACACTAACTATGCCTGACATCATATATAATATTCTACAGCTGTAAGTACTCCATATCTGTAATGAAGGAATTGAGGTTTATTTTCTCATGATTCAACAAACATATGTTGAATATATTCTACATGGAGAACACTATAATATACAAGGATGAATGACATGATCCCTACCCTCCAATGGATGTATTCAACTGAAAAACAAGGCATTGTGTAATATGTAGCTCTGAAGAGTGATCTGAATAAGGAATTATAGAAATTCAGAGGAGGAAAAGATTACTTTGAGTTGAAAATGGATGTAACATTTGACCTGGGCATTGAGGGCCTAGTAAGCCTTTGACAGCACAGTTTGGAGAGGAAGTCATTTATAGGGAGAAGAAATGGTCTAAACAAATATTTAGTGGCTGTTGTTCACCCATTTTTCAGTCATGTCTGACTCTTTGGGATTTTCTTGGCAAAGATACTGGAGTGTTTTGCCATTTTCTTCTCCAGCTCATTTTGCAGATGAGGAAACTGAGGCAAACTGAGGTAAGGGACTTGCCCAAGGTCACACAAGATAAGTCTTCTTGACTTCGGCCCAGCACTCTATCTATTCCACCATCTAGCTGCCCCTAAACAAATATAAAGACATGAAAAGAACAAGGTTTTCACTGTAAATGGTAAGTAGTCCAGTTTAGCCAGAGCAGTGGGTATCTTTAGGGGAACGGTGAGAAAGAAAACTGGAAAGAAGTTTTTTTAGAGCATATTGAACATCAAAACACCTCCTATGGAATTTGGACCGGATTTGGCTCTCGGGAACCACTGAGGGTATCTGGATCCAAAGAAGTGACAAGATCAAAGTGTTATTTTTAAATTATCTTGTAGTCTTGAGGTGGCACACAGAACAGAATAGATTGGAGAGGATTTGGAAACAAAGTTATTGCAGTAAGCTTGGCATGAAGTGAATAACAGCCTAAATTAAGAGTGTGGGGGCAGCTAGGTGGGTCAGGGAGTAGAGCACCGGCCCTGGAGTCAGGAGGACCTGAGTTCAAATTTGGCCTCAGACACTCAACACACTGACTAGCTGTGTGACCTTGGGCAAGTCACTTATCCCCAATTGCCCTGCCTTCCCCCTCCAAAATAAAAAAGATTGTGGAAATGTATAGAAAGAGACAAGTTCAAGTACATTGCACAATAAAGAATAAGACTCAGCAGTTGTTTGGATGAAGAAAGCAAAAGAGAAATCCAGATTCCTTGAATTGCTTTCAAAATGGCAAAGTTTTACAGTTAGGAGAGTGGTAATACCATTCATGAAACATTAAAGTCAGGAAAATTGAGTAATACATGATAAGGCTGGAAACGTAGGCAGGGACCAGGCTGTTAAGAACATTAAATGCCAGCAGAGTTTAGATTTTTCCTAGAGGTAATAGGGAGCCATTGGTCTTTTTTGACTAGGAGAGTTGCGTGGTCAAACCTATACTTCAGAAAAATCTCTTTGGTATCTGGGTAGAAGCTGGATTAAAATTAGAGACACTTGGGTACCAACCATACCAACCAGAAGCTCGTTTCTATAGTTAAGGTGAGAGATTGTGTGGGTCTCGACTGGAATGGTGTTTCTGTGGGTGGAGAGAAAGCATCAAATGTGAAAGATGTTGTAGAGTTAGAAATGGCAAGATTTGGCAGCTGAATTAGATGTTTGGAGTGAGTGAGGTGTTGAGATCATACTGAAGTTGAGAACCTCTAAAATTCAAAGGAGAACGGTGCCTTGGGCAGTACAGTTAGGGAAGTCCAGAAGAAGAATGGATTTGTAGGGAAAGATAATGAGTTTGAGTTTAAGATGCCCATGGGATATAAGTTTAAAATGACTGTAGAGGGCCAGCTCTGAGATAGTCCATGGTGGGAAAGGTACATACCAGGTTTTCCTTTAAGCCTGAGCCTGTTCTTCTCTGGGCTGTGTACTCAGGGTGTGGGCTCTCCAACTCCCTTTTAGCTGCCCCTGAGAACGATCAGAATGGCATGTGGAGATCCAGCTATATCCTGTTTAAGCCTCTTAGGCCTCTGCAAGGCAAGGCCATTTGAGGCTAGGTCTCTGCAAGGCAAGACCGTCAAAAGATAAGAGGGACGTGGCAAGGAACCAGCCTTGCAGCTGTTATCTGCATGGGAAAGAACAGTAATGTTTCAATATGGTTGGCATCTATGGAACTAAGTAACAGCATGTCCCAGGGCTACGTGAACTACGTGGCAGGATGTTCCAGTAAAGTAACAAAGCAATGCAACGCTTGGTCCACTTATCTGATTCCATAGAGTATATAAACTCACCGTTTCTGCTTAATAAACAGAGTTGTACTATACCCTCCCGCCTGGCCCGTGTTTTTCTTTCACTCTCTCCAGAAATCTTTTAGCACAGTGCCACCTCTGCAGGTGGCAAATGACCATATGCAGCTGGTGATTTGTGACTAGAGCAAGAAGAAAGGAACTAGAGCTGGATATATAGATCTCAGAGTCATCTGTGTAGAGATGATAAACTCAGGGGAGCTGATGAGATTACCATGTGAGAAGATGTAGACATAGAAGAAAAGGGGGTCTAGGATACAGCCTTGAAATACGCCAACAATTAGTGGAAATAATACAGATGACCTAGTAAAGGTGATAGAGAAGGATCAGTTAGGTAGATAAAAGAACCAAAAGAAAGCCATGAAAACAGAGAAGAGAGAATTCTCAGATGAGGATAGTCAGCAGTGTCAATTGTGACAAAGAAATAAGAAAGATGAGGCTTGAGAAAAGGAAATGAAATGTGGTCATTGAAAGGTCTTTGGGAACTTTGGACAGATTAATTTCAAGTGATGAGATTGGAGCCTATCTTGCAAAGCATTGAGCATTTAGTAAGACAAGAAGTAGAAGGAGTAAATATAGACAATTTTCTTCCCCAGAAGTTTGACTGAGAAATAGAGGAGAGATACAGAATGACAGTGTTTTAGGAAATGGTAGGGACTAGAGAGGGTTTTTTTTAAAGATGAAGGAGATTTAGGCATGTTTTTAGGCAACAGGGAAGGAACCAGTAGATAGAGATTGAGGATAATTGTTGGGGAACTATTCTGTAGAAGACAGAAAGGGATGGGATAAAGGGCTCAAGTAGAGGGATTGGGTTTGGTGAGTCAGGTCCCCATCCCAATGGCTTTCTTGCCAACAGCCTCAGGAACACCTCCACCAGACATCATGCCCTGGAGAAATTACTTCCCTAGGACCCACTCTCCTGATAGGTAACTATGTCTCCAAAAACAGTATTTTTGGAAAGCCCCAGTCATATTTCTCTTCTTTCTCTCCTTTCTAGCCACTTCCTCCATAACCTCCTCACCAGCCATTTTGCCACTGTACAGAAGACTGGCAGCTAGGTTGTGCAGTTGATAGAGCATTGGGTCTGAAGTCAGGAAGACCTGAGTTCAAATCTAGCCTCAGATACTTAATAGTTGTGCCACCGCTGAGCAAATCACTTAACTCCTGTCTGCCTCAGCTTCCTCATTTGTAAAAGTGAAATAATGATAGCCCCCTAACTCCCAGGTGTGGTATGAAGATAAAATGCAGTAGTATTTGTAAAGCACTTTGTAAACCTTAAAGTGCTGTGTAAATGCCGTCATCATCACCATCATTGTATGTACCTGCTCCTTCCTTTCTATTCTCTGGAACATGGACCATGATCACCTACCTTTGCCAGCATTCCTGGATGGAGTTTATCAGTCTACTTCCCTTTTGTCTCTCTTACCATCCTTATAACTTTCTGTACCAAACTGTCCCTCTCTGTTTCTCCGGCCACCACTCCAGTTATTTTCCTCTCTTTAGAATATAAGTGTCTTGAGGTCAGTCACTGTCTTAAGCTCTTGATGCTTAATAAATGCTTTAACATCAATTCATTTATCAGCACCTGCAGTTAAAGAGGAGAGAATGAAAGTCAAGAAGCTATTAGGTGTGGTGAAGGGAAGTGGGAGCTCGTAGCAGATGGCCCATTTTCTCGGTAAATTTTCAGGGTGGGGCATGTCGGGGAAAGGTATGATGTGGGGGAGACTTAAGAAGAAAAGTTTTGAACAATCATTTGGAAAATCAACTTAGGAAAGAGCCAATTGCTTGCCTTAATAAGGGGCCCAGTTGTGAATGAATAACAAATTCACAGTAGACTATATATGTGCATTATTTCTTTTAGTTCCATTTAGCAGCACATAGAGGAAGTAGATGGTGGAATTAATCCAAGTTGGTGGAGCAAGAGAACAGAAAGAAGTTGGAGTGGTTAACTATGGAGCATAGTTTGGGAAGGGAACAAAATTAAGCCAGAGTTGGGTAGATGGCCAGGAAAATATTGAATGAATAGAGATCACAATGAGGACAAAGAATATTGAGGCATAAGGAGAGATGCAATCATAGGAGCTTATGATCAGTTAGAATATGTAGATGACGGTGAGATCAAGGGTATAACCATCCCTGTAGCTGAGGAGGAGTGAAGTAGTGGGTCATGGGAATGGAACAGATTTTGGAACTCAGAGGTTAGAGTAAAGGAATGTTACAATTTATAATATTAAAGTTGAAGAGCAGAGGAAGACTGTTAGCCACTTTCTAAATTCTTTGAGAAGGAGGCGAGAGAATGACTTGGGCCACAGGTGGGAAACCTGCAGCCTCTAGGCCGCATGTGGCCCTCTAGGACCTCAAGTGTAGCCCTTTGACTGAATCCAAACTTCACAGAACAAATTTGCCACATGTGGCCTTGAGACTGCCAGTTTCTCACTCTTTAGTCCTGAGACTAGCAGGATCTACATCAGATGATAAATAAAGGTAGAAAGAACTTCAAAGGAGGAGAATTTTTAGAGTTAATGGTGCCAGGGTGAGAATCTGGAAGGGGAAATGGGAAGTAAGGATAGTAATGATTGTGACTTCCCTTCTAAAATCAGAATATTTAGGAAAGCGGGTATCAGAGCAAGCATGACTCCATGTTGGATCTGCAAGAATGAGAAAAGCACATTTGTGTCCATTCCGATAAGCCGACCAAGAGCTAAAGAGGGCCTGAAACTGGGCTGTTGTGTGAACATAGAGAAGGAAATGGACAGGACATATATCATGAAGGTAAAATTCAGAAGGTTTGGGAAATTGGTGACAATGAAAAGTCAGAATGATTCCCAAGTGGCAAACCTGGATGACCAGGAAAATAGTGCTACCCTTAACAAAAAAAGAAGAAGGGGCTGCCTTTTTTCTTTCATGTATCTTTAATCCCTTCTCCATTGGTTCCTTCCCATATATCTACAAACGTTTTCAATTATCATCAATCCTAAAAAAAAATCTTCCCTAAATCTACCAGGAAGCTAAGTGGTACGGTGGATAGGGCCCTGGGCCTGGAATCAGAAAGACTTGAATTCAGTTGTGACCTCAGATACTTACTAGCTGTGTGACTCTGGGCAAGACACTTAACCTCTGTTCAAGTACCTATCTTGCAGTATTATTGTGAGGATTGAATGAGATAATATTTGTAAAGTACCTTGCAAATGGTACTTGGCAAATAGTAAATGCTTAATAAGTACTTGTTTCCTTTCTTCCTGCTATCCCTTTTTTCTCCCTCTTCCATGCCACTGGCTTCTTACCATATGCTCACAAATATGTTCAAAGGTCCCCCAAACCCACACTTTTTCTCTTGATGCGTATTATCTTCTCCTTTTCGGTGAAAAAGGGTCATCTATATCCCATGGCTTCATATTCCTCACTACCCATTCTCTTCTCACTCCATCCTGAGCTAGCTTCTATTCCACCCCCACTGCCACGTTCTATTGATTTTACTTAAACTGTTCTCAGAGTTTATCACTAGCCTATTAATCACCAAATCCAAATACTTTTTTAGTCCTGGTCCTCATTTACTTTAACTTTCGATCCCTTGTCTCACAAAATGCTCCATCTCTGTCTTCTTTTCCCTCCTCCCTTGTTCTTATTGATCCCTTAATATAGGTATTGTGCAAGGCTATTTTGGCTCACTTTTCTTTATCTTTGCATCCCTGTACTCTTACTTGGCCATCTCATTCAATCTCATGTTTTTAGCAATGACTTCTATGCAAATTATTGCCAAATTTATATTTCTCTTTCTGTTCTCCTTTTGGACCTCCAGACTGTGTAAGACATTTCCATTTGAACATCTAATATGTACCTCAAGCTTAACATATATGAAACTGTTTATATTTCCTCCACAAATTTACTCTCTTCCCACCCCATTCCACTATTCAGTCCCTCGTGTCCAAAATATTGTTGCTGTCTTTGATACTTACCTCTCTGTCATCTACATTCAGTTACCACGTCTTGTTGATGATGCCTCAGAAACCTCTTCTGTCTGTTTTCTCTTCCACAACCCTAGTATAGACCTTTGTTACTACTCAATAGCAACCTGAACTGGAGCATGCCTCTTGACAGGTTTGCCTACATTTCTTTTCCTCTTCCTCTTTCAAACTGTCCTTCATAGAATTGCCAGAATGATCTTTCTTATGCAGAGATCCAGTCCTATCACTCCTGTGCTCAAAAATCTTCATTTGCCTCCTGCTCAAAGCCTTCTGTGTTCTGGATCAACCCTAATTCTTTAAACTTATTTCATTACTTCACTCTGTGCAATTTATATTCCAACTAAACTAAATCCTTTTCTCTCTCTCTACTCCCTCCCAGCACTGAATGTTTGTTTTTTAAAATTACCTTTGTGCTTTTAAATCATATTGTTCCCTATCCTTGGATATCCTTGTCATCTTCTTCTTTACCTTTGTCTTTATCCTTATTTATCCTTTAAAGTCCAATATGAGAGCCATTTTCTTAATGAAATCTTCCCTGATGCCTTGTGTTAGTGGTGATCTTTCTCCTTAGATTTTACATAGCATCTTCATTGCACTTCTCTAATATGCTTCTAGAATATTGTACATTATAGCTGTCTTTGTATCTTATCTCAGTGCTAAATACTCTGTTTCATATGCTGTAGGTATTTGATAAATGTTTATTGAATATGTTGAATTTGAAATGTTAGCCGAAATCATGGAAGTAGATAATGAAGAGCATAGAGAGAACATAAGTGGACTAAAGACATAAAAAATCTTGGGAAATGCCAACTTACCCAGCAGCCAACTAAAGAGATATCATAGAAAAATAAATAGCGTTTATTTTCAGCATTTACTAGAAATAGGACAGATTGCACTGTATTTTAATATGATGGTAAAAGTATTTTACATTTTTATAAAAGGTGATGGTAGTTTTGGATTGTAATGGCAAGCAAAGTGGGACTTTTTGTTTAGCTCTTTTTTCTTTCAGAGTTCTAGTTCTTCTCAGCACTAAGGTAATCAAGTGCCTTTGATTGAGACTTGCCTTTGTCTGAATCAAGAGTCTTTGATTAACCAAGAGTCTTTGATGACTTGCTTAAGTCACAAGAAAGCCTAAATTCGAGTCACATGGTTGTGATGCCTTCTGTGGGCTGTCCCTGAAGAAGTGTATATAAACTCTGAGGTTGGCAATATGCTTCAGGAGGTCACTTATTGGCCAGCCAAGACTCTGGGTAGCCCACCCCCGACCCGCTTTGAAAACCCAGATGTTGGTGCTTCTTTCTCTGGTAACTATGTATGTATTGCTACAGATGGTCAGAAGCCCTATCTGCTGATTTGTGTTATTTGTTCTGTTTATATAATTTCTGCTTGTAATTTCTATTTGTGTTTTCTCTAAAGTTCAGGATGCTGACTTTTCCCCCTGAATGAAGTGAATGATATATGTATGTTTAATTAAAGTGTGATTGTAAACCCCTTAAAGTAGCTTTCCTCAAAAAAGCAGATCAAAGAACCTGTGCTAGCAGCCCTCCTGTGTGCTGGTGTTGTTGGTCTTACACCTCCACAACAGCTGCTGGTAGCATTGTTGTTACAGAATCCACTTATTGAGAGTTCTATGAAGAAGTGGCTATGAAGATTTTTAATAAACGTACGTCACTTTGGCTATTAAGACAAGTATGAAATATTGCCTTTCTTGATCCTTCATTTAAAGGTACATGCCATTTTACCATTTAGAAAATAATTATTTAAATTAAGAAAGAGTAACAATTGATGTTAATAGCAGGATACTGAAATTCCATAAAATGGAAATAATCACCAAAAAAGTAGTATGAATTTCAAAATTAAATTTCTATATTTCTTCTTATTTATAGAGTAAGAGTTTAGGGTTTCTTGCCCATGGGAAAATATTTCTTTGTATTTATCATTCTACATAGCACAATAGAACTACACTACAGGCATATCACAATTAATTTAACCATTCCCTAATTATTGGAACATGTAGTTCATTTCCAAATATTTTTCTCCTTTAAGTAGTGCTGCTAGGAATATGAATATTTGATGTTTCTGTCAACAGTTTTTTTAAAAAATATAACATAAAAATGAGATTGCTAAATTTAAGGATATGAATGTTTTTCTAACTCTTTTTGCACAATTCCATATTGCTATCCAAAATTTCAAAGGAATTTGTAGATATACTAGCAGTGAACTTATCTGCCAATTTCCTTCATCTATGCCAACATTGAATCTTTTGCTGTCTTTGCCGATTTGTTGTCTGTAATTTCTCCCAATGGTTTTTATGTGCATTTCTCTAATTATTAATGATCTTGAACACCTTTCCAACAAGTGGATGTTTAGCAATTCTCTGCCAGTTTGGGCTGAGAGATAATACATAGAAATGTGAGTGGTTATTGATAGTTTGTTTTTCTTGTCTAGAGAACCTAGGTTTCTTATTTATGGAAAATCTTAACTAATTAACCAACATATGAAAGTAACATTGAATGGAGAATGAGGACCCATGTGTTCTAAGTATATTTTAATTTCTGATTCCTGAGACATCATCAGCCTTTTTTATGTATATCAGTGAAGAAAAAATCTGCTACTTCCTTTCACTGAGCAATTTTTAACTTAAGTAAAATCATGTGTATGTAAGGATCTTGAGCTTCTAAGCTCTATAGAAAGTTTCAACTCATCTCAAAATTACTTTATATTTAATCAGTTAAATTATAGAATGTTAAATATTTTGTATTACATCCATAAGAAAAGAAATTTTGATAAATGTTTATGGGCATTTCTCACTTATTCCCATTAATTCAAATGATTATTTTTAACATTTATATGAGCTAGTAGTATTTTGCCATCTCTACCACTCTATTCTGATACCTTTGCTTGCTGCTGGTATTTGTCCACAAATGTTGGTAATGGAGTCCTCAAAGGGTTCCCTTGATCGGTTGCTTCAACAAGACAAAGGTAGTTTAAACAGAACCCTCTAGTAACCCTCCAGTATAGGATAGCACTACATGTTGCTTTTACTGCCAGTGAAATGGGGAAGGATCTTTAAATTTTTGCTCAGGTTTCTGTTTTAGGTTTATATAGAAGGAGACTTTAACAAGGCTATTTCCTGAATTCTTAAATGTCCAATTAAATAATATAGGAAAGAAGATTTTGATTTCATGTTTCTGTTTGTAGTACATGTATATACAAAATATATACCTACCCTATATGCATATACATATGCATGCACACATAAAATAAATAAATACAGCTGGAATAAGTAAGAAGCTACTTAGAATTTGTGGAACAACAGACAGAGCTCTGGACTTGAATAAGAAAGACTTCAAAACCAGCCTGAGATGCTTACAGTCTGTGTGACTGGACAGGTCCCTTAATTCTTGTCTGCCTCAGTTTCCTCATCTGTAAAATGGGGATAATAACAGCAAGTACCTCCAAGATTGCCGGAAAACTTAAAGTAGCTTTCCTGGCACATAGTAGGCTTTTTAATTGCTTGGTTATCACCTCCTTTGTCCTGTAAGCTGTACCTTACAACTCATTACCTTTTTTTTGCTTCTATGTCAAACCATTGACTCACTAAACCCCCCACTACCGTCAACCATGCTTCCTCAATATCAGATTTTGAAGTTTTTTTCCCACTCAAATGGAAGACTTTACATTTATTTCTCTTTAATTTATTCTTATTAGATTTAGCCCATTCTTCTCACTTGTCAAGATCTTTTTGGATGCTTGACTGACCTTCAGTGTTTTAACACTCCTTCTTAGCTGAGTGTATAATAATTTTTTTTGTTTGTTTTTGGCAATTGGGGTTAAGTGACTTGCCCAAGGTCACACAGCTAGTACAAGTGTCTGAGGCTGGATTTGAATTCAGGTCCTTCTGACTCCAGGGCTGGAGCTCTACTCACTGTGCCACCTAGCTGCCCCTGAGTATATAATAATTTTTAAAATAATTATCATAGGATACAAAAAAATCTCTGCTGCATTGGTCATTTAACTGTAGATTTTAATGTCTCATTGACTTATGTATAAATATGTATCTAGAAGTCATAATTTACCACTGCAATCAATATTATAGTCTAATGATTAGTATATTGTAACTTTCTTCTTTTAGCTATGAAATAATCAATTCATGGAATATTTTATGAGTATATGCATTTTGATGTGAGGGTTATAAAGGAATATTTTATTATAACCTTAAAAATGTTTTTCAAAATCTGTTACTTCTACTTTATCAAACAGACATCTCCATGCCCCAATGATTATATACCAGGTTCTGAAGCTTCATAATATACTGCTTTTTAGCCTGTATCCTAGTTCTACAGTCATTGCCAAGGTTGCAGACTATGGAAGTGCTTAGTCCTGCTACAGAATGGGGATAAAGACATCTGAAGGAACAGCAGGTATGTCATAAAAGTTAGATTCTGTCTGTTTACTATTTTTTGGAGGGAACAAGGGGCCAGGGACTGTGATTTCATTTGTATAAGAAATTCCCAGTAAGAATGCCAAATAATAGCTGCTCTATAGCTTGTAATCTTAGAGACTGCTGGGGCCACTGAGAGGTTAAATGATTTTCCCAGGGACTCACAGCCCCATATCAGAAGCAAAATTTAAACTCAAGTCTTTGTGACTCCAAGGCGCACTGTCTCCTCATTATATCATACTGCCTATTTGCATAGGGTAAAGCAAAAGCTCAGATGGAAGGTTCCAGATAATTTGCAGTTCTTCATCTGTAAAAAGAAGGGGGTGGATTATAAAACCTCTAAGGTCCCCCTTCCAGTTTTTAATCTTTGATTGTGTGATCCTAGGCTGAACAGAAGTTGGTATCACTCCATCCCCTCTCCAGGTTGACACTCATCCCATAGAGGTTAACAAACTTTTTGTACAGTATCTAAAGAGTAAGTGCAGAGCTATAATCTGAGCCCAGGAACTCTCATACAAATCTAGCACAGTTTCTACTGTACCATGCTGGATGAAGGCAGGGATTGTTTTCCTGTCAAGTTTACATATCATATGAATTTGGGCAGAATAGCTAACATATTAGATGAGAGAATTGAGATTAAAAAAAGATTTCAGTAGGCTAGAAGCCAAATTTAATGCAATGATATTTAATAGTGACAAAATATAATTTTAACACTGGGTTCAGAAATCAGTTACACAGGTACAGCATGGTAGAGAGACATGGCTAGAAAGCATACTGGTCATGTGGGGAAAAAAACTGGATTACAGTGTATTGAAAACTCAAACTCAGCATGAGTCAACAATGTAATATTATGGCAAAAAAGCAAAAAATTATTTCACACATAGAACAAATTAATAGAAGCCTAGAATCCAAAATGAATGAGGGGAGGGAATGAAAACATGGTGTGTAAGAATCAGTTAAGGAAATTGGGGATGTATAATCTGCAGAGAGCCTAGAAAGGGTATGATAACTTGTCATATAAAAAAAGATATCTTAGTTCAGACTGGCAAGGCTTAGATCAAAGAGTAAATTCACTAACTACCATCTATGAAACACCTATTTTGTGGGAGGTACTATGCTAGCATGTGCAGTGGCCACACAACAGTAAAACAGTCTGCAAAGACTAGGAGAGAGAATGATTTATATCAGAGAATGAGGTCCCCATAAAGATGGAATTATACAAAGGCAGAAGGGTTACCTCTGTGTTTGCACTTAACACAATACACCATTAAGGCAGAATTCATGACTTCAAAGATAACCATGAATATGCCTGAATGGTCCAGAATCACAGGATATAAGGAATTCTCTAAGTAGAAGGCAGAGGAGTTAAAGCACTTATTGAAACTCAAAAGTAGCAGACCCATGGACCAGTGTCCCCAATTTGACATCCTGGCAAGAACCTTCCAAAACCAGTATGCCCATCTCACAATAGTGACCAGGAGATCACAGAAAAAACATTATGGCAGCAAGCCAAGCCATATTGGTGCTTCCACCCCCCCCCCCCAATGCCAGGGCCCTCCAGCAAGAAGACCACCCACTGGCCTCAGGCCCCTGCTCAGCACTCTCCAGTCTCCATGAGGGTCAGTCCTACTTTTTTGTAGTGCCTGCCACCATCACTGCAATCTCCAAGCTGTGTTCCAGCTAGCTGACTGCTTCCTCTCTCCTTCAGCTCTTAACTGCTCTCTCCAACTGCCTCTTAGCTCTGCTCCAACTGTTCAGCAAGCTCCTCCCACCACAGGCTTCATGTCATCACGTGGACCAGAACTCAGCCTACCATTGGCTCCAGTCCTAGCCACTCCCCCCAGGACCCTGAGAGCCCCGCCCCCAAAGCCCACTCAAATGGGCAGGAAAAATCTTCCCATTCACTGATTGCCTTTACACATAAGTAGAATTAGAGCTCTTCCCTCTGAATCCTTAATCTTTAATGCCATTTTACTTCCTACTATGTGCTGCTTCTGCTGTAGGATATAGCTCTTCACTGGTTTGCTTATTTTCAAGATTTCATGCACCTGAAGCTGCCAGAGGAAATGAAATCTACAACCATCAGGCTGATGTTTATTCATTTGGCTTACTGTTTTATGACATTTTGACAAAAGGAGATAGAATCCTAGAAGGATTGAAATTCCCAAATGAGTTTGGTGAGTTAGCTATACATGGTAAGTTATATTTTATAAATAATTAGTAACTTTTTGTGGATTTAAGGAACTCTACAGTTACACTACATTGATTCAATTTGACAAACTTTTATTAAGGCACTTTGTGAGGTGCTCTAAAACCGAGACAAAACAGAACCTGATCTCAAAGATTTTTTAAATTCTGAATGCAATTTGTACCTTGCTTAAGTGGTTTGCACAAATTCTGTTGAGTTATTCTGTGCTCCTTTGCCTGTGCATTTGCACAGACCATTCGCCATGCCTCCTCATCTCTGCCTTTTGAAATCTTTCTCTTCCTTCAAGTCTTAATTGATACACCCATGAAAAAGAGCAGCAATTCCTCCCGGTGAAAATGCTCTCTTCCTCCTTGAATTTTCCTAGAATTCTTTGTATAAACAGCTCCTTTATCCCAGCAGGGGTAATGTGGAACACACCCACACACACTAGACTTGAAGTAAGAAGACTCAGGTTCAGATCCTAGCTCCTCTACTTATTTACTCTTGGTATGGTCTTGGGTAAGATGCTTATGTGACTTGAACTTCAGTTTCCTCACCTACAAAATAAGGGAATTGGACAAAATTACCTCTAAGGTCTCTTCTAGCTCTAAATCAAAATCTATGATCCTGTCATTTCCTGTATCATTCTAACTTGTACTTGTTTGCAGACATGTATTATGTTCTCCTGTTAGATTGTCGGATCCTCACCATAACCTCCGTTCCTTCTGCCCCTTCAGTACTCTTCCAGTTCATCACACTTACTTTGTCTTCTCTTTCTTCCCTTCCTAAATGATGCTACAGTTAACCAGTTCAACATCATGAAACATCTACTTTCAAATCCATTTCTTCTTGTCCAAATGTTGCTCGTGTCCCAACCCTGGATTATTCCCACCATCCCATCCTTCTTCTCCCTTCTTCCTCATCTCTTGTTACTCAGATGCCACTTATCTCCTCCTTTACCCCTGTCTCAAATGAAGAAGTGGCCTTATTCCAGCTCCAACCTTAACATTCCACCAAAATTGTTCTCTGCAAAGTTACCAGTGATCTCTTAAATAAGAGATCCAATGGTCTTTTCTCAATCCTCATACTTCTTGATCTCCTTGACACTCTTTTCTCTCTAGGTTTTTGGAATACCACTCTCTCTTGGTTCTCTGTCTACATGTTTGACTGCTTCTTGTTGGTCCCCTTTGCTGGATCCTCATGCAGACCATGTTCTCTAACCACAGGTCTTCCACAGGGTCCTACCCTGGGCCCTAATCTCTTCTCCCTCTATACTACTTCATTTGGTGATCTCATCAGTTCCCATGGATTTAATCACCATCTGTATGTTGATAATTTTAAACTCTACCTATCTTGCCTCAACCTCTCTGCTGACCTCTAATCTCTCATTTCCACTGCCTTTCTGGAATTAGATGTCCAGGAGACATCTAAAATTTAAAATGTCTAGAACAGACCTCATCATTATCTTTCCCCTGCCCAAACTTTCCCAGCCCACTACCTTTCCTATCACTGTAGAGGGCAACACCATTCCTGGTCAGGCTAACAACCTACATGTCATATAGGACTATTCACTACCTCTCCTCTACCATATCCAATCTATTGCCAAGGCCTGTTGATTTCACTTTTGCAACATCTCTTGAAGATTCCCCCTTCTCTCCTCTGACACTGCCACCACTCTAGTTCAGGCCCTTACCACCTAGCTTCAAGACTATTGCAGTAGCCTGCTATTGGGTTTGACTGCCTCACGTCTCTCCCCACTCCAATTAACCATGCATGTCCTCCAGAGTTCTGGACTGAGTCTTCTCCTCTTCTTACTCTGTACTGCCTCATTTGCTGATCTCATCAGCTCCCATGGATTCAATGATCATTTCTGTCCTGATGATTCTTAGATCTTTTCGTCCAGCCCTAACCTCTCTCCTGAACTCCTGTCTCACGTCTCTAACTGCCTCTTGGATAACTCAAACTGGATGTCCCAAAGACATCTTAAACTCACCATATCAAAAACTGAACTTGCAATGTTTTCCAAAAAAAAAAAAATCCTCCACTATTCTGCACTTTCCCATTACTGTTAAGGTCATGACCATCCTTACTGTCACTCAGGCATACAATGTAGGTGTCTGTATTGCCAGGCAATATTCGCAACAGTTGCTGTTGCTATGAATATGCTGACTTGGTTCTGTATCACAAAATATAACAGACTCTCCATATAGAAGGCAGAAGCAAAACATTTATTCAGATACCAGAAAGCCCAATCCCCAAACCAGTAAGTTCAATCCATCCAAGCAAAAATGAAGTTAAATTACATTATTGCTACAGAGAGCAGCTCCATTCCATAGCCTTCCCCCCGCTGGGGCCTTCCCACAAACACTCACAATTCCTCTCTCCCTCTGCTCTAACTGCTCCAACTGACTTCACTTCCCCTCAGTTCTGCTTCACCCTTCCTGTTCCGCCCAATCAACATGCTCCTTCCACCACAGGCTTCATGTGACTTAGGTTTCCATGTGGCTTAAGCAGGTCACATGGGCCTATTAATGGATGGGAAGATCTTCAAATTAAGCAAAACTCTTTGAGGGCAGGGACTATCTTTTGCTTCTTTTTGCATCCTCAGCCCTTACCGCAGTGCCTGCACTAAGGCACTATGTGCTAAGCACATAGTAGGTGCTTAATAAATATTGATTGATTGATTAATTGGATTCAAACAGTGATTCTTATTTGTTGTATTGCTATAATAATGAGGTTTATTTTGGACATTTTAAATCCAGCCAAGGAATATAGTTGTACTCCATGGCTTGAGGTAAAAACTTAACTAAAAAGTATCTGAAAGAAAATCCTCAGGAAAGGCCACCATTTTAAATTTAAATTTATATACAAATTGCCATTATTGTGTCAGTTTGAACTAATGTATCAAGTTCTGCCAAGAAGAAAATTGGGGTTTTATATCGTTAGAAAAGTGTTGTTAAACTTGACATTTTCCGACACGAAAAAGGAAAGTACTTTTGGTGTGTTGTTTTTAAGGATCTAGTTCTACAATCTTGTTGACTGATTGTTCCTTTTTGCCATTTAAACTAGCTTTTGGCATGTATTAACCACATGAATTTGCCAGACTAACTTTTATCATACTATAATGACTTGATGAATTAAATTATTTTTTATCTTCATCCTTCTTATTGATTCTATAGATATTCTCCTATGTTTTATAATAAAATGAGGCACCTGAGATTGTGTGAGTCCAGAATATCATTAACTAGACTCTACTGATGATTTTTTTGGTATTTGGCTCATTTGGACAAATGCAGCTAAGTTTAAATTATCTCCATATAATAGAAAATTGAACTTTTTAAACACATCATTTAAAATATTATTGATCTAAGTATGTCTTTAATCTCCTATTCTGTGTAATTCTTTCTGAACAATCTGGTCTGCATAATGCAGCATAGAATTTTTGCTTGTTGTTCTGTGGTTCCCCACCCCTGCCCGTCAAGTTATGTCATTTTGCATAGGCCTTGAAAAAATAGATAGGTTAGAGATGAATTCATGAGATTTAGATTTTGCTTGATAGAGCTCATACTTGGTTATACTTTCATAAGATTTCTCAAAGAAAAGTGTTTTAAATTAATTCAGGCTGTCTTCTAATCAATTTTTGCCCTACTGGGTAGTAGGAATAATGATATAAGACAATTATCCTGTCTTCAGACATATCCAAAAGACATACTAAAAGACATATCTCTAAGGTAGGGTTGCTGGTTACCAATGTACTAAAATTTTTCAAAATTATGTTTTTATCTTCTTTTCAAGTAAACTGAAAACATTGTGTGACTAATATGCCAGCTTGATAAATTGCTTGGCAAGAAATAGTTGAATACAAGAGAACTACTTTTATCGAATAATTTTTATAACTAAAAATTATTTTGTTGGGTTATGGTATATTACATCTGCAGTTTAAAAAGCACTGTATGTACATAATAAAATTATATTAGCCAATAAAATAATAAAGTCCATAGCTAGGGAGAAGAAAATATATTACTATGGGCATTCTACTCTAACAAATATTGTACCTGACTTTTCTTTTAAGATCAAGCTTACATAACTCTAGTGCATTAAATCATATTCAGAGCCTGTTTTATTGGTGTTATTTTTGTAAGATACTGAATCCATTTTGTAGTTATTTAACTTTATCTTCAAATAGGGACAAAATGGTTAGGTTTTACATGATATTCAAGTTCTCCTTATTTAAACGGACACTGAAAACTTTATTTTAAAAGTTTATTGCATTCCATTAGCAGGATGTGACAGAGTAGAATATTGTACTTTGCCTTTGTGAATCTTCTGGTTGTAAAGGAAATCTGGACTTGTGGCAGGAACACAGTTTGTCACCCTATTGGCAGTTGAGACGGAAGATGGTAAAAAAGAGCCGCGTTTCAAAGAATGACTGACTCTGTTATTTGTTTATACTGCAATTCTTTTTCTAAGCAAAGGTTTCTCGACAGGTTTGAACATAGTGCGGGGGTGGGGAGTTTTCAACTGTCTTCCTCTATCATATGCACAATTTTCGGGGAAACAAGACATTTTTTATACCATTTAAATATATTATAATTGGTTTTCATATCCCAAAGAAAATAGATAGCTGTTCTACTTTCCTAGATGCACTCAGTAGAATTGTGTATTATGAAAGTTTGTCTTTGGGATCCTGCTATTTCACCTTACAGGCTTTTTCCCTTTTTCCCTTTTTTCCTTTTTTTTTTTTTTTGGCACTCCACCGAGCATATGTTCTCATGCTGTACCAGTTAACACGAAGCTATATCAACTATTGTGATAATAGCTTACCTGTATAAGAGGTGTTTAGATTCTAGTCTTTTAGCTTTCTTAGGCCAGAGGAGTGAACAGTGCTTAAAGGTTAAGTGATAGGTTAAATTAAAGGTAGGGAATTATTGTAATATTTTTTTGCCTGGGGCAGGGGTTGAAGGGGGTAGTAATCTCGTCCCTTTGCCCCTTATATCATATTGTAGAGTACCCAATCTCATTTTGAATTGATATGTCAGAAACTTGCATCATTAAGGATTGAGCAACTTTCAAAGTATGGGCTACACTTTCAGCTTTGGTATTGAATTAATTTTTCCTTAGTAATGGCCCTTCCTCCTTCTTTCATTTCGGCAAACGAAAGAATTTCCTTCTGGTGGGAACTGCAAATGGCAGATTGGCTATTTTTGAAGACAGAAATGTTAAGGTAATGTTAAATGAATTTTCTATGACAATACAAATACCTTGTCTCTGCAAATTCTTTGAAGACAAGCACCATGGTGACGAAGTGGTGCTGGGCTTGAAATCAGAGCCTGCGGTCCATTCTGGCTCTGCCACTTTTTAGCTGTGGCACATCAAAAAATGAAAAGGTTCAACTTGATAATTTCTCAGGTCCCTCTTGTCTCCCTCTGTGTGATCCTATGAGCTTACGCTTCTTTTGTATTACCCATAAAGCCAAGCATATAGAAAGCACTCAAGGCATACTTATTGGTTCATAGATAAACCTGTAAGCTGCCAAGAAGGTGCCAGCTGGCCTTGGTAGAGGAAGTTTCCTCATCTGGGAATTTTCTCAATCGTAGGCTTCGTCATTATCTCTATACTAATTGAGTAATAACTGACTACGTCTTAATGAACTAAGTTCGAGATCAAAATCTAGCTATTTTTTTTAAAGCTTCTTGATACCATTGACTCTGTGCAAGTACATCCTCCATGACAGAAGTGAATACCTCCCCATTTTGTGCCTAACTTAATACTGATAGTGAACAATTATCTCTGTTGTTTCAGCTATTAAGAAATCTTGTATGGTTATCACATATAGATTAGCGATAACCTTGTGGTTGCTTGGCAAGTGATCCAGTTGGACTGGAAAGTAGGGGAACAATAAAAATAAAGCTAGATGGCAAACATCTTTACTCTCATTTTGACTGATGAAACCATATCCATTTTGGACATTGATCCATCTAACAGTGCCAAGAACTTTTGGAGCAAAAACTTTGTTATGCTCGTCTTTAGTAACTGTGAATGGCAGTTGAGTAGGTGGCTGTAGCAGGGATGAGAAAGAGAATTGTGAGGCCACTTCTCTACTCTGCAAGGCTCTTGGATTTGGGTTCCTAATCTGCTTGCACTAGAGTTTGGGGGGCAGTAGTGATCTAGTGGTAGTTTGACCAACCTCACTCGTGTGACCTCCTCTGTCTTCCTCTTGGTGCCTTGTTGCTTCAGCTAGACTGGTTCAATTGTCTGCCCTTGAAAAATAAAAGTGATTAAACTGTGCATTCTTTTTAACTAATACCCTCTGGATGTGTACTCCAAAGGAAGACAAAGGCAGAAAGATCCAATACCAAAATATTCAAAGCAGTGTTTCTCTCAGTAGCAAAGAATTGGGGAATAACCGAAAAAAAGATAGTATGTAAATGAAATATAATATTTTATGTAGTAAGAAATGAGGAATATGAGAAAGTTAAAGAAATGTGGGAAGATTTTTATTAAATGATACAAAACAAAATAAAATGAACCAAGAGAACAATAAATACAATATGTACTGTCATAAGAATATAAATGAAAAGATGAATGAAATGAGGTTAAACGAAACATACACCCTCATGACTGGAGAAGGGCAGGAAGAAAGAACATTACGCATACACTCATATATACATTGTTAGATGCATTCACTGCATCAAATGTTTGCTTTTATTGTTTTTCTTTGTCAAGAGAGAGGGAGAATTTCTTGTTCAATCTAGAGAGGAGGGATGAGAAATGGCCACAACATAAAGACAAAAAGGATTAGCAAAACGTTCTTAAAATAAATTGTACAGAATCAGAAGGTCTAAATGAGTTGTTGTATGTATTTTTGGAGGAAGTACCAATACCATATGAACCAACCATCTATCAATAAGCATTTGTGAAACATCTGTATGCTAGACACTATACTAGTCGCTAAGAATACAGATATGATTGTGAGATAGTTGCTGCTCCCAAGAAGTTCACATTTTTCTGGATCTTTGCTCAATTGAAGGATGGAAGGAAAAACCATCTCTTAAACACCAGCCATGTGCCAGGCATCACGCTAAATACTGTAAAAATGTTACCTCTTTTGATTCTCATAACAGCCCTTTGAGGGGATTGCTATTATTACCCCAATTTTATGTTTGAGGAAACTGAGGCAGGCAGGGATTAAGTGAAGAAGTATTGAGACAAATTACCACTGACTGTGTTTATCCAGGAAAATCATTAAGTTTAGTCAAATAGAAATGAACTGAACTTCTGTCTCTCGTATCATCTATTATAGTGCTTTGGATATAATTGGTACTCAATAATTACGTCAATGAAATATGAATGTTCAAACTGTACTTTTACATGTAGTGATATGAACACTTTACCCTATTTGAAGGAAAATGATGAAATTAGGCATTAAGCTGTAATAAAAAAAAAAGATAGCAACATTTAGGAATTGAAATTCCTACATGATTCCTGTGATAACTAGCCTTCTAGCTAACTAACCTATAACATTTAGTTGCTTCATTAAATGTAATGAAAATACATGTTCTAACATTTAAGATTTTACCCACATATTATAAGCCTCTTACTAAACATGCTATGTTTGGAGCTTGCTAAAGAACTACTTAATATTTAGTTGGTTGTCAGTGTTTCAGTTTTTTCTTTCCTCGGAATTATTAGTATTGGCTTTAATTACTTTGTCTATGGATTTCATTCTTAGATAACTTCAACTATTTTTAATTTAAATTATATATGGATTATATTTTCTGAGAATGTCTTTTTGTTCAAGCTTGAAGGAGTCCCTCCTTTGAAAACTTTAAACATGGGAAATATCAGCACTCCATTAATGTGTTTATATGAATCCATATATTCATCAGAAAAAAAATAATCTGGGGAGGATGTGGCACCAAGACTTTCTCACTTTCTAATGACTTCTCCATTCAGAAACTTACTGAGACAAATCAACTGTGAGTTATTTCTAGTTAAATCACAAATTTATTACTTTCCTTATATTATACTCTTTTAAATTATGCTGATTATAATTCCTGTTAATTATTTAATGTTATTTAAAATGAGAGTCAATGTGGTACAGTGCATAGTTTGCTGGACCTGAAGATTGTGGTTCTGACACTTAGTAGTTCTGTGACCATGGTCAAATCTAAAACTCCTAGTTATAAATATGCTGGGATGTTCTTCACAGGGAATTTCAACACAGTAAAATCAAAGCCTTTGATATATTGACAACATAATAACCTAATTTCCAAAGTTTCTGTGATGTTTACTATTAATATAATGTGTTGCATTTGCCAGGCAAGTACCCCTGTAGTACCCTAGGAACCTCGTGTTTGTAGTTTGACATAGGCACCACTAGATGGTAGTATTAGATATCTCTAATGATTAAAAAGAACTAGGCACTGGTTGCTGAGATAATTCAGTTCAGTTTAACATAGTTGAATGCCCAATAAATCGAAGGCCTTGGAAATATAGAAACAAAAACAGAGTAGGAAGGCACTAAGGGGAAGAGGAGGAGAGAACAGAAATATAAAACCTTGACCTTAATCGAGGTCTTCTTCTTTCCACTTTGGCTGACCACTTCAGCATTTTAACTTTAGTTTACGTTCAGATTTTCATTTGGTCACTCATTTAATAATAATTTTAGAGTATTTACTATATGTAAAAGTACTGTCTCCTTCAGAACAATAAACTTCTGGTGGTATACACTCTATGGGATTCCAGGGCTTAACTATCTCCTGTAGTCTTGGAAAAAGAATCCTAACTTTAAGCTGTTTTGGCTGAGAATTTTGGAAGTATCTGCTATCTGAGCCTCAGTTTTCTGAAATGTAAGATGAGAACAATCATGCCTGTTTTACCTATCTCTCAAGTTTGTAATAAGACTCAAATGAGAGAATGTGTTAAAGTACTCTGCAAACATTAAAAGTACATATGTTTTAGCTGTTACCATTATTTCTGTTTGTTTTCTTTTTCTTCTAAAAATTTTAATTGATATATTTAATTTTTGCATCACTTTCATTTGCCAAACATGTTCCTTCCCCTTTCATCCCAAGAGCCATCCCCAATGACAAAGATTAGAGGAAGAAGCAGTTCAGCAAACCTAGTTAATAGGTCAACTGAGTCTGACAATATATGCAGCATTCCAGACCTGTAGTACCCCACCTCTGCAAAGAAGGTGTGTTCTGTATTCTTTCTGGCCAGTTTTGATCGACGTAATTGAACCATGTTCTGCTGTTCTTCTTCCCATGTACATTGTTGCAGACTGTATATCTTTATTTTCCTGGTTCTGCTTATTTCACTTTGTAGAAATTCTTTAGTATTTCCATTAGTATATAATCCTCTGTTAACCAAAATACTCTATTTCCCAGGTAGCCCAGAAACCCAAGATTTTACTGTAATATCTAAAAATTGTGTGCCCCAATATGACTTTCTTCTTCTAATTGAAGACAATATAAATGTATTTTCAACAAGAATTTCCATAGTGAAGTACAGTTATCATTTAGCTATGACAAGAAAATGAAAATATCATTTAAGAAATAGATGAACATTAACAGATTTTTAAAATAATGCTTATTTGTAATTTATGGAAGTCAATTTCAGTGAGAAAGCTAAGGTTGTTTTCCAAACCTTGTTCAACACATGATTCCCCAACCTCCTTCTTGGACCTTGCCACCATAGCCATCTTCATGCTTACAAAAGCCTCCCCTCTACAGTCTCTTCCTCTGAGTGGTAAATTTGTTCCTGAACCTCCTATTTGTGGAAGGACCAACACCAGCCATGCTTACTCAAAACCAATTCAGCCCATGACTCCCGAGTCTCCTTCTAGACTCCCATTCCAGTGGCTTTCTTCATATTGGCAATGCCTCTAGCTCTACAGTCTCCTCTGATTGGTGAACGACACTGAACCTCTGTTTGGAAAAAAAACCCCAAGTCAAACATGCTCTGCTCCCAAACTGGATGAACCCATGGACTCCTTTTGGTCCTTTCTCCCATGACCATCTTCATACTGGAAGTGCCTTTACCTTAACTCCTGTTTGAAGAAGCATCCATGCCAGTCATACTTACTCCAAGTGCAGCCCATGACTCCTTCATCTCCTGTTGGATCTCTTCTCTAGCAGTTTTTGTCTTCTCCCTGATTGGGAGACCTTCATTTGAGGAGGCATCTATTCCAGCCATGCTTATTCCAAACTTGATTCAGCCTATTATTGCCCAGTCTCCATCTGGACTTCCATGCTAGTGATCTTCTTTACATTGCCAGTGCTTTCACCTCTACAGTCTCTTCCCTGGTTAGTGAGTTTGTCCCCAACCTTCTATTTGAGGAAGCACTCATAACCAACCATTTGTACTTCAAACCTGGTTTATCCTATGACTCCCCAGTCTTCTAGTCCTTGCCCCCATGGCCACCTTCATGCTGGCAATGCCTCTATTTCTACAGTATCCTCCCCTTATTGGCGAGTTAATGCTGACCCTCCACTTAAAGATTCCTCGAGCTCTTTGTGTATGTCTGTGCCATCTTCACACTGGCAATTGCCCCACTTCTACAGTCTCCTCTCCTGATTGGTGAGTATGTCACCAAGCTTCCATTTGAGGAAGTACCCATGCCACCTATATTTAGTTCAGGTTTAATTCAGCTTTTGACTCTCCAGTCTCCTTCTGGCTTTTGCCCCCATGGCTATCTTCATGCTGGCAATACTTCTACATCTACAATCTGCTTCCCTGATGGGTGAGTTAGTCACCAATGTTCCATTTGAGGAAGCACTTATGTCAGCTATACTTATTCTAAAAACCCTGGACTCTTATTGGAACATGCTCCTGTGGCCTTCTTACTATCTTTACTAATAGAAGACAAGTAAGATGATCTGCTATTCCCATCTCTTTGAGGATTTGCTCTATAAACGATCAATAGGAAGTAATTAAAGAAGGAAGGCATTGGAATTAAGAGGGTTGGGGAAAGCTTCCTATAAAAGATGAAATTTTCTTTGGGACTTAAAGGAAGCCAGGGAAGCTATAAATGGCAGAAGATAAGGGAGAACATTCCAGGCATAAGGGACAGCCAGAGAAAATGCCCAAAGATGAAAAATGGGTTGTTCTTATTCAGGGAACAGCAAGGAAGTTAGTGTCACTGGATGAGAGAGAGAGAGAGAGAGTTGAAGGGGGAGGTTGAGGACTGTTTAAGGCATAAAAAACTGGAAAGGTTGGAAAAGAGGAATGATGTTGGTTATAAAGGGTTTTAAGTGCCAAAGAGAGAATTTTGTATTTGTGCTTGAGAGTATGGGGAGCCACTGAAGTTTATTAGGGTCAAGGTTGGTGTGGACTTTAGAAAAAATATTTTTGGCAGTCATATGGGGTTGGGTTGAAATAGGGAGAGAGTGAAGCAGAAAAACCAATTAGAAGGCTATTGCAATAGTCCAAAATGACAGGTGTTGAGTACTAAACTATGTTGGCATCTATGTAAATGGAAAGAAGAGGAAGAAGTATTCAAGAGATGTGGTAGAAAAGACAAAGTCTGGAAACTTATTGGACTTATAAGAGGAATCAAAGATTGTGAATCCGGGTGACTGGGAGCATGGTGGTGCCCTTGACAGTAATTGGGACATATTGATTTTGAGATGCCTATGGAATATGCAGTTTGAGATGTCTAAAAGAGAGTTGAGACTGGAGTCCAGAAGAATGTACACACTTTAAGAATAGGGACTGGTTTTGATTTTCTTTGTTGCCCCAGTTCTTATCAGTGCCTGGCACATACCTCCTAAAAAGGGCTTTTTGAGCTTTTGGAACAAAAACTCATTATTTGACAAAAACTGCTGGGAAAACTGGAAAACAGTTTGACAGAAACTAGGTATAGATAGACCAACATCTCACATTGTATACCAAGATAAGGTCAAAATGGGTACATGATTTGCATATACAAGGTGATACCATAAGCAAATTAAGAGAGCATGGAATAGATTATCTGTCAGATTTATGGATAAGGGAAGAATTTAGAACTAAAGGAGATGCAGAGAGCATTACAAAATGTAAAATAGATAATTTTGATTATATAATATTAAAGAGTTTTTGCACAAGCAAAACCAATGCAACCAAAATTATAAGGAAAGCAGAAAACTGGGGAAAACTTTTTTTGTGACAAATATCTCTAATAAAGGCCTTGTTTCTCAAATATGTAGAGAACTGAGTCAAATTTATAAAAATATAAGTCATTCCCTATTGGCAAATGGTCAAAGGACATGAACAGGCAGTTTTCAGTCAAAGAAATCAAAACTATCTATAGTCATATGAAAAAATGCTCTAAGTCACTATTGATCAGAGAAATGCAAATTAAAACAACTCTTAGGGTACCACTTCACACCTATCAGATTGGGTAATATGACAAAAAAGGAAAATGTTGGTCGTTAGAGGGATTACGAGAAAACTGGAACACTAATGCACTGTTGGTGGAATTGTGACATGATCCAACCATTCTGGAGAGCAATTTGGAGCTATGCCCAAAGGGCTATAAAACTGTGCATACCCTTTCATCCAGCAATACCACTGCTAGGTCTATATCTCAAAGACATCCAAAAAAAGGAAAAAGGATCTGTTTGTACAAAAATATTTATAGTAGCTCTTTTTATGTGGCAAAGAATTGGAAATCAAAGGGATGCCCATCAAGGGATGCTGTGGTATATGATTGTAATGGAATATTATTGTGCTATAAGAAATAACAAGTAGGATGATTTCAGAAAAATCTGGATAGAATTACATGAACTGATGCATAGACAAGTGAACAGAACTAGGAGAACATTGTACACAGCAACAGCAATATTGTTCAATGAACTGTGAATGACTTAGCTATTCTCAGCTGATCCAAGACAATCCCAAAGGACTAATGATAAAGCATATTATTTGCATCCAGAGAAAGAACTGATATTGATTAAATGCAGACTGAAGCATGGTATTTTTCACTTTCTTTCATTTTTTTCCCTTTTATTTGAGTTTTCTTGTACAAAGTGACTAACATGGAAATGTTTTACATAATTGCAAATGTTTGACTTATATCTGATTGCTTACTATCTCAGGGAAGGGGAATGAGAGGAAGGGGTAGAATTTGGAACTCAAAACTTTAAATAAAAATGTTTTTTAAAAAGGGGGAAATCCAGAAAAAAAGGCTTTGTTGATTGACTTACAAACAGGCATGAGTTTTTTTGTTGAATTTAATATTCAGTTTTTTTAAATTATATATTTAAATAGTTCAATGACTTTTTTTTATCCACAGAGAAATTCTATTACGTACTTAAACATAGGAAGAAATAAATGACAAGTCTCTTGTTTTGTCATGGGTTTTCTTATGCAACATCCAGTCATTCTAACATCATTTCAACTGTGGTGAACAATCTATGTAGCTGAGAAAAAGAGCCATTTTGTTGAAGTATGGGACAAGAAAGTGGAGAAACTTTACGTACTAATAGATTGTGTGCAGTTTTTGAAGTAATTTTCCATTTTTTAAAATTTCATGTCTTTAAGAATAAATATGCAGTGGAAGCTCTGTGCAGTGTTACATAGCTCACATTTTAAATAAGCAAGATTAAAAAGAGAATGGTCGTATTCTTGAACCTTTTGAACATTAAATATTATTTTAGGCATACACTGGATTTTATACCAATAATGTAAAATCCTTTTACCTGTTGGTGTCACAGATTGTTATTGAATAACCACTTTAAAATGGGCATTTACTATATTCTTTGTGGGATCTGAGCTGTGAAATAGCCAAATTCATGAAATATTGAGTCATTTCACGAGGTGCTGTGGTATCTTATCACTTTAAAAATGTTTTCTTCTTAATCACTGTTTTTTTTTTCCTTAAAGATGTGAAGAACTGTCAGGTATAGAAGTTCCAGTGTTTCAGTATCTTCTATTTTAAAACAATATATAAAACGATCCTTTTTTTTCTTTCATTTTCTTACTTGACCTTTATCATGAAAGAGATATTACATTAGTTCAGGACAGAACTTAAAAGGTTTATATTGATTTTTTTCAATTAGATAGCTAAATGACCATGAAAAAAAAAGTCTTTTTAAAAACTTTTGGGGGGGCCTTTCAAAATTATTAAGTGTTTATTTTCCCCATTATTGGGCAGACTTCCCCATTAGCACAGATATATGCCCCTTTAGTTTCAGTAAATCCCTACTCCTTGGATAGCTCCATCTTACTGTGAAGTTTCCTCTTATTTTTATTAAATATTCCATGCTCAGAGAGTGAAGCCTATTGCTCTGCATTTGTATAAAGTAGTTTAGAAACCTTTAAAAAGTTTACACAATTTACATATAAAAAGTGGTATGTCTGATGAAACTTATGTTCATGTTTTCAGGGAGCATATGATATTAAGCAAGGGATCAAAGCATAAAATGACTTATTCTGAAAGTGAAAACCCTCTGCAGAAAAATACTGCCCTCTGGATAGGTACAGGAAGTGGTCACATTTTGCTGGTCAACCTTTCAACACATCACATCATACATATAATTTAGAACTTTTGTAATTCTATTAGAGCACTGATGACAGACTAATTAGATAAGTTGAATTCCTTTCTCTTTTACCCTAAGAAAAAAATAATTAAAGGTAATTTTCTGTATTTAATCTATATGCTTAAAAATTAAACATAATTTTAAAATAGGATAGATACAAAAAAGAACAGAGATCATCTAACTGAAACAAAGAGTAGATGCTGGCAGACATTGGAGGTAAATTTAATACTGTATTAAGCAACCAAATTTGTCTCTAAGTTTCCAGTTAGCAAAAGAAAAAAGAGAAATATTTTCATTTGTAGTTTAACTTTCTTGCAAAAAAAAAAGCGTACATATTCACCTACAGAGCCAAATTTTCTTAGAACTGTAATCAAGGGCAGAGCCAAGATGGTGACTGGAAAGCAGGGACTTGTGTGAGCCCCCCCTGCCCAGGTCTCTCCAAACACCTATAAAAATGGCTCTGAACAAATTCTAGAAAGGCAGAACTCACGAAATAACAGAGGGAAGCAGGGCTCCAGCCCAGGAAAGCCTGGATGGTCATGGGGAAGGGTCTATCAAATGGACCTGGAAGCAGAGCAGAGCCCAGCATGGGCTGTGCCAGGACCAACCAGACTGGGAGCTGGGCAGAACAGGCCATAGTGCCCTGAATCGGTGAGCTGTGGCAGTTACTAGACTTCTCAAACCACAAACACCAAAGACAACAGAGAAGGTTAGTGGGTAGAACTGCTAGAACTGAGTGAAAGGAGTTCGCGATGGGCCCCAGCCGAAGGGGTGCGGAAGTGGCACAGCTCTGGGGCTGCTTCCAGTTGCAGTTACTTCCAGCCCCAGGCCCACCAGGTGGGAGGAGTTAAGCTGCAGGATCAGAGCTGGAGTGTAGAGCCTGCTTGGATCTGAGTTGCAGTCCGGGTTGGCGGTTCTTGGGGGAGGAGGAGCCCTGGTGTGGCAGAGCTTGCTGTGTAGAAGTAGCTCTGAAAACAGCAGCACAAGGCCCCTAAAGCTTGGGACAAAGTACTCTCTACTCTACAAAGAGTTGTACCTTTATAAAAAGCTCAAGGGTCAAGTAGTTGGCTGGGAACATGGCCAGACAGTGAAAATGGACCCAGATTGAGACTCAGACTTTGGAATCTTTTTTTTGGTGACAAGGAAGATCAAAACATACAGCCAGAAGAAGTCAACAAAGTCAAAGAGCCTACATCAAAAGCCTCCAAGAAAAATATGAATTGGTCTCAGGCCATGGAAGAGCTCAAAAAGGATTTGGAAAAGCAAGAAGTAGAGGAAAAATTGGGAAGAGAAATGAGAGAAAATCATGAAAAACAAGTCAATGACCTGCTAAAGGAGACCCCCCAAAATACTGAAGAAAATAGCACCTTAAAAAATAGACTAACTCAAATGGCAAAAGAGCTCCAAAAAGCCAATGAGGAGAAGAATGCCTTGAAAGGCAGAATTAGCCAAATGGAAAAGGAGGTTCAAAAGACCACTGAAGAAAATACCACCTTAAAAATTAGATTGGAGCAAGTGGAAGCTAGTGACTTTATCAGAAATCAAGATATTATAAAACAGAACCAAAGGAATAAAAAAATGGAAGACAATGTGAAATATCTCATTGGAAAAACCACTGACCTGGAAAATAGATCCAGGAGAGATCATTTTAAAATTATTGGACTACCTGAAAGTCATGATCAAAAAAAGAGCCTAGACATCATCTTTCAAGAAATTATCAAGGAGAACTGCCCTGATATTCTAGAGCCAGAGGGTAAAATAGAAATTAAAAGAATCCACCAATTGCCTCCTGAAAAAGATCCCAAAAAGAAAACTCCTAGGAATATTGTGGCCAAATTCCAGAGCTCCAAGATCAAGGAGAAAATACTGCAAGCAGCCAGAAAGAAACAATTTGAGTACTGTGGAAACACAATCAGGATAATACAAGATCTAGCAGCTTCAACATTAAGGGATCGAAGGGGTTGGAATATGATATTCTGAAGGTCAGTGGAGCTAGGATTAAAACCAAGAGTCACCTACCCAGCAAAACTGAGTGTAATGCTCCAAGGCAAAATATGGATTTTCAATAAAATAGAGGACTTCCAAGCATTCTCAATGAAAAGACCAGAACTGAATAGAAAATTTGACTTTCAAACATAAGAATCAAGAGAAGCATGAAAAGATAAACAAGAGAGAGAAATCATAAGGGACTTACTAAAGTTGAACTGTTTTGTTTATATTCCTACATGGAAAGATGATGTGTGTAATTCATGAGACTTTTCTCAGTTTTAGGGTAGTTGAAGGGAATATGCATATATATATAGACAGAGGGCACAGGGTGAGTTGAAGATGAAGGGATGATATCTAAAAAATAAAACAAAATTAAGGGATGAGACAGGAATAGATTGAGAGAGGGAGAAAGGGAGAGATAGAACGGGGTAAATTATCTCACACCAAAGTGGCAAGAAAAAGCAGTTCTGTGGGAAGGGAAGAGGGGGCAGGTGAGGGGGAACGAGTGAATCTTGCTCTCATTGGATTTGATTTGAGGAGGGAATACTATACGCACTCAATTGGATATCTTACCCCACATGAAAGTAGGGGGAAGGGGATAAAAAAGGGGGACAACTGAAGGGAGGGCAGATAGGGGGAAGAAGTAATCAAAAGCAAACACTTTTTTTTACTTTCTTTTTTTAAAAATTTATTTATTTAATATATTTAGTTTTCAACATTGATTTTCACAAGAGTTTGAATTACAAATTTCTCCCCATTTCTACCCTCCCCCCCACTCCAAGATAGCATATATTCTGGTTGCCCTTTTCCCCAGTCAGCCCTCCCTTCTGTCACCCCACTCCCCTCCTTTCTTGTAGGGCAAGATAAATTTCTATGCCCCACTGCCTGTGTATCTTATTTTCTAGTTGCATGCAAAAACTTTTTTTTGTTGTTTTTGAACATCTGTTTTTAAAACCTTGAGTTCCAAATTCTCTCCCCTCTTCCCTTCCCGCCCACCCTCCCTAAGAAGTCAAGCAATTTAACATAGGCCACATGCGTATCATTATGTAAAAGCCTTCCACGATACTCATGTTGTGAAAGACTCACTATATTTTGCTCCTTCCCAACCCATCCCCCTTTATTGAATTTTCTCCCTTGACCCTGTCCCCTTTTGAAAGTGTTTGTTTTTGATTACCTCCACCCCCATCTGTTCTCCCCTCCATCATCCCCCCCCTTTTTTTATCTTCTTCCCTCTTCTTTCCTGTGGTGTATGATACCCAATTCAGTATGTATGGTATTCCCTCCTCAGGCCAAATCTGATGAGAGCAAGATTCACTCATTCCCCCCTCACCTGCCCTCTCCCCTATTCCCAGAGAACTGCTTCCTCTTGCCACCTTTATGCGAGATAATCCACCCCATTCTCTCTCTCCCTGTCTCCCTCTCTCAATATATTCCTCTCTCATCCCTTAATTTGATTTTATTTCTTTTAGATATCTTCCCTTCATCTTCAACTCACCCTGTGTCCCACTCTCTTTCCGTATATATATATATATATATATATATACACACACACACACACACACACACACATATATATACACACACATATATATGCATACATATATACATACATACACATTCACACATATATATATATATACATAAACATATATATGCATATTCCCTTCAGCTACCTTAATACTGAGGTCTCATGAATTATACACATCATCTTTCCATGTAGGAATGTAAACAAAACAGTTCAACTTTAGTAAGTCCCTTGCAATTTCTTTTTCTTGTTCTTGATTACCTTTTCACACTTCTCTTGATTCTTGTGTTTGAAAGTCAAATTTTCTGTTCAGCTCTGTTCTTTTCACTGAGAAAGCTTGAAAGTCCTCTATTTTATTGAAAATCCATATTTTGCCTTGGAGCATGATATTCAGTTTTGCTGGGTAGGTGATTCTTGGTTTTAATCGTAGCTCCATTGACCTCCAGAATATTGTATTCCGAGCCCTTCAGTCTCTTAATGTAGAAGCTGCCAGATCTTGGATTATTCTGATTGTGTTTCCACAATACTCAAATTGTTTCTTTCTGGCTGAAAAGCAAACACTTTTGAAAAGGGACAGGGAGAAAATTGAATAAAGGGGGACAGGATAGGAGGGAGGGAAATATAGTTAGTCTTTCACAACATGACTATTTATGGGAGTGTTTTGCATAATGATACATATGTGGCCTGTGTTGAATTGCTTGCCTTCCTAAGGAGAGTGGGTGGGGAGGAAGGAGGGGAGAGAATTTGGAACTCAAAGTTTTAAAAGCAGAAGCTCAAAAAAAAAGGTTGTTTTTGCATGCAACAGGGAAATAAGATATACAGGCATGGGGCATAGAAATCTATCTTGCCCTACAAGAAAGTAAGGGGAAAAGGGATGGGGGGAGGGGAACGGGGGTAATAGAAGGGAGGGCTGACTGGAGAACAGGGCAATCAGGATATATGCCATCTCGGAGTGGGGGGAGGGTAGAAATGGGGAGAAAATTTGTAACTCAAAATCCTGTGGAAATCGATTCTAAAAACTAAAAAATGTCAAATAAAGAAAATGATCACAAAAAAAGAAAAAAAAGAATTGTAATCAAGCAAAAATTTATTAAGTGCATCTTTTGACTCTTAAGTTGAGTGGTTTTTTTTTCTGTTACAACAGCCTTTCTTATACCAAACTCTGGCCCACAGTAATTCCCATTATTCACGATGCTATGCTGTGCTTTCATTTTTCATTACACCTTTAAATGTACAACCTCACAGAAAACATTACCATAACATTGGACTCAGAGGAGCTGGGTTGCAGCAACATGAACAGAAATGGTTCTGTTCAGCGACATGAGACAAGTCACTTCACAGTTTTGAGCTTTACCTTTTGAATACGTAATTTATACTATTTATAAATCATGTTTATACTAATAACGTCACTGGATAAGAAAAGAATCTTATACATCATAAAGAACTGTATATTAATAATTCCTCATGTTTGCATAGCACTATTTTGGGGATTTCAAGGGACTTTCTCATATGCTATAATAATTATTTACATTCATACGAAGCTCTATGGTTAACAAAGCATTTTCCTCACAACAACCCTATGAATTAGGTAATACAAGTAGTATACTCATTTTGCAAATGTAAACTGAGACTTAAGTGACTTGTTCATGGTTATATAGCTGGTAAGTATAAGAGCTGAGAGTCATACCCAGGCCTCCTTAAAACAATTCTGGCTCCTTGTATACCACACACATCTTCCTCACAAGAACCCTGGGAAAGGGATTGAGATTAAACTTTTCATTTCATTGGTATAGGGAAATCCTAGGTGAGGAAACTCCCTCCAGAAATGGTGGTAGCACCTTCTCTGCAATTTACCATCTTAGAGAGTTGCCTAGATCATTGAAAGATTAAGTGACTTGCTGAAAGTCACATAGCTAGTATCAGAATATAGACTTGAACCCTGGTCTTCTTGTCTTCAAGACCAGCTCTTTCTCCACTATACCTAAGTGCCTTAATGTACTATGCAAAGCAAGGCAAGTATTCTTATACTTATTTTTAATGTAAAGAAAGTTTTAATAATTTGCCCATAATCATTTTACTAACAAATAGCAGAGCATTTTTATAAATTTACTGTCATTTTATAAAGGACTTTTCAGTAATATATCTTTTTTACTGACTAAGGTGTAAATATATGTTGTCTGTGTATTTTCAGGTGAGAGTCATAATAGTAGGCTTTTTTCAGTTATGTTTTTTCACCCTGGGATTTGTCTTTGATTCTTATACAGACACAATCATGCTTACATCTCTGTGGGAGTTATACTTAAAAACTGGAATTATAAATTTGCATCCAAGGAATCTGTGTCTAAAAATGTCTTTCTGCTATATGTAAACAATTTATAATTGTTGTTTAATTCACAGGAATGATTTTAGCAGGTATTATATTTCTTATTTTCTTTTTTGTAAAGGGAACCTAAAAAATGTCATGCTTGTTTTAGAGTACTGCCAGAAAAATAATGAAAGTACTCAGGACCAAAAAAGTAAGGTCCACTAGAAAGAGAAGTCCTCTATTTAGAGCTGTAACTAGAAATTGTTTCCCCTGGGACAAAAACCGTGTGTGTGTGTGTGTGTGTGTATTAGGAAGGCAGAATTTATGATTTCAAAGAGAATCTCATATGTGCCTAAAAGGTCCAGAACCGCAGGATATAAGGAATTCTCTAGGCAGAAGGCAGGAGAACTAAAGCATGTATTTACACTCCACAGTAACAGACCCACAAACCAATGTCCCCATTTTGATATTTTCATCAAAAGCTTCCAGGCCCAATAAGTCCGCCTCACAAGGGTAACCAGGAGGCCACAGAGAAGCAAGATGGTATAAGGCAAAATCGTATACATGCTTCCCCTCTACGGTAAGAAGATTACCCACTAGCCTGTAGTCAGCTCTGCTACTAGCAGCTCAGCTTCGGCTGTAGACGTCTCTGGCTCCAACCGGAAAAGGAAAGGAGGATCTTCAAGCTGTCCTCTCCCCTCTTATAGAGTTTTTGACATCATCAAGCGCCGCCTGAACGACCAGGGCCGATTGGTTCTTGACTTGGCCCCTCCCCCTAGCGTAGACCACGTTAACACACTTCCCCTCAGTCAGCCCCACGACTCATCACACAGGAAGCTCTGGTCCTGCCCCGGAAGAGCAAGCCCCAGCGTCCAGGGAAGCTCAACGAGGCAAGCTGAGTCATTCAAAGAAAACAAGTCCATTCTGGCTACACCAGTCAGTTTGATCACTAAGTCTAAGTCACTAGTAAAATGGGGGAGCCCATTTGATTCTGCCCAAGGGAAGCTATGATCAGTAGGCTTAATGGGGTGATCTTGTACCCTTATAAGCATGATCAGCTCCTGGCAGACAGCTTCCCTAAGCCTCGCCTAATACTATCCCTGGCCCAAGGAATTTACAACTGCCTTTACAATAAACATCATGTATTGTGCATCTCTATTGACTGCACCTGAGTTATTCACTGCACTTGCACTGCACATCAAGTTTTGACAGTAACAATTGCTTTGGATTCAACTCTAATGCATGGACTGTGGTCATTACATAGAAAGCAAGAAGATCTTAACATGGCTGTTTGAGGTTCAAGGTTACCCAATAGAACCACAGCAAATCTATCAGTTTCAATGAGGAATAAAATTTTTAAAAGGATAAGCCTATTCAGGATGGAATAAAGTAATTGACATTGAATTCTATATTTCATTTGAATTGGAATAAGGAATCAAAACTCCATGAAAAGATTGATGGTATGAAAAAGGATGGTATGAGATACTTCCTATTTAGTTGGAGTATTTTTTCAATCTCTCCTGATTAATCAATAAATATCTCTTGCTGATATGAGGGGAACCTCATATCAGGGGATTCCTTATAAAATAAACCATTTAATGGAAAATATAGTATTTAATCAAGACTTCTTTCTTTGGATTCAATGCATTACAATAGCCCTATACTGTTCCAGTTAGGAGTATTTGGGGTCCAGTTAAGACTTTTCTCCCTCCCCTAACTGGGAGACAGAATTTTCTTTGGTACATCAGTTACTGGAAGAGAACACTTTCTGGGTTGTAACATAGTTTCTGGGTAATTAACAATCATTTTATTCATTAATTATGGCTAGTGGATAATTAATAAAAAGATAATTGGTTCGTCTCCCCTAAACCAAAGACCACTCATGGAATTCACTCAATGTTTATTTGCCTTTGGAAAAGTGGGTGTCCTGAAGGTAGAAATAAACTCTGATTGGTTAATAAGTAATGAGAGAATAGATATTGTAATTAGAGGTGGGATTATTCTAATGAGGGGCTAGGGGATGTGACTCTAATCACTCAGTCGTGGACAAAGAGACTTATCCTTGCCCAGACCATCCTCCCTCCCTCCCATCTAAGGAGAGAGAGAGAGAGAGTGAGTTAGTTCAGAATATAGAAAGGACTAAAAATTCTAGGTCAAATAGCTCAAATTCTTCTACCTGTATCTCAGATATAGTCTAACATTAACCTAAAAGATCTCTTTAGTTATGTTTATATTGGTCACCTAATGTGATTATAGAAACTTGCCATAAAATAAGAATAGGGACATAGCTATACAATAAGAGAAAATGTTCCCCTTTCTTGATGTCAGTTCCAGGCCAGAGTCATATAGACAGCAAATTGCATTGAACCAGGCTTAAAGTCAGCCAGGTGGGATACTTTCCATTCAATAGGAAATATCATACTGGGGAAACTGAGTCATGGAAATCCTATCTCAGCCCATGCCAAGAGTTGTTCTTCCAACCTTTCCCATGAGGACTCCACCTGCAGTTGATGTCAACTCCACAGGGTTGATGGCATCATGGATCACTGGCTTAACATCACTCCTTGATGATCATATCTGGAGTCAGATTCTGAATAATATCAGTTACAGTCCCATAAAGTCTGAAATAGCAAGTTCCAAATCATAGCTTTAGGTGGATTCAGTTTTCAAGAATCATATATCAATGAGAACAAAGAATGTGAAGTAACCTCTTAACCCAGGATTATAACTGCTATATATAGCTTTTCCACACATAATTTCATAAGTATGTAATCACAAATCACACACAAACTAAATTCTAATTGTGAATTATTATCAACATTGTGTATTAGTGCATAATTTTCAACAGATTTTAATAATTAAATTTATGTAATCTTAAAAACCAATTTGATTTTCCCATAGACCCCTTACCTATAAGCTAGGTCTATAAGACTTTTAACATAATCATTATCAGCAGTGCATACCAGCAGAAGTTTCTCTTTCAGTAAAAGCTTAGAATACATTATAGTGCGGCAACTAAAGCAAAGCTTAAAAAAAAAACAAGCCCCAGGAAAATAAAGGCCCATTTAACTAGAATTACCATCAGACCAGACCCCTGCAACCAGGTGAACCATGAAGAAGGGTCCCATCATGAGTCAATGTCAGGTATCCCATGTATATCCTTAATAATCTGTTGAGTATCATTCATAATTTTTTGGAGCTAATGGACATTTGTAATAATTTCCCCTGACCTATTGATGTAGGAATAGCAGAAATGATTAATAAGACCACAGGCTCCCCGTGAAGCAGCAGTGACAAGCTCTAAAGCCAAGAAATTCTGTAGACTGTTTTTGCTAAGGAGTCAATCTCTTCCTAGAGAAAGGAAATGGCTTTGAATATTTGTCTGAACAATGGCTTGAATTGTGTCTATCCTTTCAACCTCAGGAGAAATGTTCCTAATTGAGTCTATTACTGCCATCATTCCAAATGTGGGTGCAATAGGCCAAAAGAACCTTTCTCCAGGGGTGGAGTTGGCTAAAGAATTGGGTCTAGATCTCTTCTGTTGTGCATGCCACCAGGCACCCAAATTTCTAACAATTGTTTTCTCTATTAAGCATATAGAGTGATCATGTACTAAGATGGGTGGAGCCACATAGGCAATTCCACATGTTCCATACCACGCTGGGGGAACAGAGGAGTAAGATGGTGAAAGCAAATGTAAAATTGACCCGCAGTCACCAATGCCCATGGGCATTCTGGGCTTAATGGCAAAGGAACAGTCACAGTTGCAAAAGGTATGTTTTCAGATTCCCTGCCATTAGGTCTGAAGAGGTAGGTTTTAGCACAGCTGGTCTTTAGTCTTAGGCCAAATGACCATTCTTTTACTAAAATACTGAAATTATTAATATAATTACTAAATTACCCAGAAAATGTCTCTTGAATATTTTTTAATGTCACAGTTATGGCTAACCATGAAGGGATTGGAGCCTTGCACCCTACATTCTTAACAAAAAACTCCCCTACGTATGTTGGGTCCATAAGAAGAGTTCTTTGTTAGGACTCTGGTTGTGATTTGACTCTCCCTTTTACCAGTAAATAAATTTTATCTGGGTAAGTTTATATGTTTTCTGTCTATTAATCTATTCTTAACACTGCAGCTCTCTAATTTTCACTCTCATAAGCATGGGGTCCTCTCAAACAGGCTTACAGGGATAGAGTTTGCACACAAATGAAAGCCTCCTCCAAAGAAGGTTTTGAAAAGAAGTCCTATTTTTAAATTGAGTTTTTGGGGTGTTCAGGGGTGATCCAGCAGAGGTGTGGAGAGCTGCCTCAAAAAATTTGGGGTGCACTTTGGGATCAGAAAACTGGCCATTCCAGACCTCTTATTAATTTTAAAGGTAAAAATAAGCAGGCATGGCCCCAAATTTCTTGCAGGTAAAAGTTTTGTTAAGGGCCCTGAGTTGAGAGGGCTGGATGAAACAGGCAAGCTATGAGAGTACCAATTCTTGTAAAAACTTGAATCCTGGGGAACAAATTAAAATTCTGCCCAAAAGGGCAAGAGAGTATCTCCTAGGATTTTCAGGTTGAAGATGAAAAGAACCCAGGGATTCAGGAGTCCCAAACTTAAGTTCCCAGGGCAAGGTCACCTGGAATGAATTCACAATCTCAAGCATTCTTTAAGTCAAGGTGGCAAAGATTTATTATGCTTTACAGCAGGCAAGAGTTCTTAGGGAACCTGCAACCTTACAGGGGTGCAGGGAAAGTTTAAATATGAGATTTGGGGGTGTAACCTGTCAATTAGGTGTTTTGGGGTGGGATTAGGGAGTACTTAAGGGGTGGTCAGTTCTTAAAAGAACATGAACTTTTTGTATCTACTGCGCAGGGAAATAGCCCAAGGGGAGGCTACTTGAGGGTGTGGTTTTGACCATGAAGTGTCGTTTAGTCAACCAACAGTCAGGGCTGAATGGAAATGTCCAGGTGACTTCCATCAAATGTCTTGTTAGACAAGATGAATGTAAGGGAGTATACATTTCACTGTGTCTAGGATACATATCAGTAAGGTCAGTAAATGGTAAATCTTGTTATGTCCGAGTGCACAGCCAATTAGCCCATACACAGGGAGTCAGACCAATAGATTCTATAGGTGCAGCTGACCACAGTTTCAAGAGGAGAGATAAGTTTTTTGCTAAGGCATGCTGCCCTTGAACTGGAGAGGAACTGCTAGGGCCAATGCTTTGAAGCTAGGGAGAGATGTGATTTTAGAACTGGATGTGGTTTTGGAATTGGAGTCCAGGCACAGGCACCCAAGCACCCCATCAGAGGTGTATTGAAGGAATTAGGCTAAATGCAGCAATTGGGTGTGGTGATGAAGAAAAAAATCCACTCTGTGCAGAAACAGGAGGCTGACAGGTAAGAAAAAAATCAGGGTAGAAAGCTCTCCCAAGTAAGTAGTTTTTAACTCAACTTTGATTTCTATATGTTTTTGTCTGTATTTTCCCTTGTCTTTAGGATATGGTGTGCATTTGCTAGGTGTGGCAGGGGGGACCAAAAAAGCAGGGTGAGACTCAGGAGTTTACAATTTTGGAGATGGAATCAGAAGAAATCTCTGTCTCCCAATAAAAACTCAAAGTTGTTTTTTTTTCCCCTTTGGATGAAGCTCGGGCAGCAGCTTTAAACTGATAAAGATCTACACCAAGCAGCCAGAAGGGCTGATGAGGGAAGGCTAAGTTAAGAAAATTTTTTTATTACTCCAAAGTTGGATGAATTCAGGTTTAATTGGATTCCCAAAGTTAAAGTTTATAGCTTATGTTTAAGTTAAATATAGGGGACTGTCTTCTCACACCCCCCCCCCCCATCTATCTGACATCAGGGTAATGTGTTTAAAACAGCAAAAATAAGTTTTTCATTTTTAAAGACACTTTGATTAGGGCTTTTCTATCATAGCCTTAAATGCAATCACTTTAGCATTTCAGTAATTTGTTTAAAATGTATATTAATATTGTAAAAGCTGTTTTTATAGTAATGTTGGTGAAGGATATGAAAGAAATACAACTCTCTTGATTTGTAAATTATTGTCATTCTCTTGAATGAAGTTATTAATTGTTTCTCTGATTTGTTCTTTGGCCCACTCATTCTTTAGAATTAGATTATTTAGTTTCCAATTAGTTTTTAGCTTATTTTTATAAAATCATTTATTAAAAATGATTCTTATTGCATCATGATCTGAAAAGGATGCTTCGACTACTTCTGCCTTTCTGCACTGAATTGTGAGGTTTTTACGTCCTAGTACATGGTCAATTTTTGAGTATGTACCATGTACCACTGAGAAGAAAGTATATTCCTTTTTATCCCCATTCAGTTTTCTCCAGAGGTCTATCATATCTGGCTTTTCTAAAATTCTGTTTACCTCCTTAACTTTTTTCTTATTTATTTTGAGGTTAGATTTATCAAGTTCAGAAAGGGGGAGGTTGAGGTCTCCCAATGTTATAGTTTTGCTGTCTATTTCTTCCTGTAACTCCCTTAACCTCTCCTCTAAGAATTTGTGTGCCTTACCACTTGGTGCATATATGTTAAACAATGATGTTGCTTCATTGTTTATGGTGCCTTTTAGCAGGATATAATATCCTTCCTTATCTCTTTTAATTAAATCTATCTTTACTTTTGCTTTGTCTGAGATTAGGATTGCTACACTTGCTTTTTTTACTTTAGCTGAGGCGCAATATATTTTACTCCAGCCTTTTACCTTTACCCTGTGTGTATCCCCCTGTTTCAAATGTGTTTCTTGTAAACAGCATATTGTAGGATTATGGTTTTTAATCCATTCTGCTATCCGCTTCTGTTTTATGAGAGAGTTCACCCCCTTCACGTGCAGAGTTATGATTTCTATCTGTGTCTTTTTCTCCATCTTATTTCCCCCTGTTTATGCTTTTATTTCTCCCTTTCCCCTTCTCCTCCTCAACAAAGTTTTGCTTTTGACTGCTGCCTTCCTCAGTTTACCCTCCCTTTTTATTCCCCTCCCTTATCTTACCGTTTCCCACTTGATACTTCTCCCCTCCCTTCTGACCACCTCCCCCCCCCCCTTTTCCCCCCTTCCCCTCCTACTTCCCGTAGGTCAAGTTAGATTTCTAAACTTATCAGGGTATGTTATTCCCTTCTTGAACCAGATCCGATGACAGTGACGCTCAAATACTGCTCTTCTCCCTCCCTTCTTTCCCTCTACTATAATATGTTTTTGTGTCTCTTCATTTGGTGTAATTTACCCTTTTCTACTACCTCCTTACCTCTTTTCTCATAGCCCTCCCTTTACACCTCTTACTTATGTTTTTTATCTTTACATCAGTTAATTTATACAGGCATTCACAATCTATGTGTATCCCTTTCAATTATCATAATAGTTGTACCATTCTCAAGACTGACATATATATGTATATATATGAAACATACATATGATGATGTAATTCCATATAAAGATACAGACAACCTGCCCTTATTGGTTAATAAGGTTTGTGGGGGTTTCCCCCCCTGGTTACCTTTTTATGTCTCTCTTGAGCTTTGTATTTGGAGATCAAATTTTCCATTGAGTTCTGGCCTTTTCATCAGGAAGTTCTGGAATTCCCTTATTTCATTGAATGTCCATCACCTTGCCTGAAAAATTATGCTTAGTTTTGCTGGGTAGTTGGTCCTTGGTTGTAGTCCCAGCTCTTTTGCCCTTCGGAATACTATATTCCAATATCTCCTGTCTTTTAATGTGGAAGCTGAGAGATCCTGCGTGATCCTTACTGTAGTTCCACAATATTTGAATTGCTTCTTTTTGGCTGCTTGCAGTATTTTCTCCTTTAGTTTATAGTTCTGAAATTTGGCTATAATATTTCTTGGTGTTTTCAGTTTGGGATGTCTTTCAGGGGGTGATCGGTGAATTCTTTCAATGACTATTTTGCCCTCTGGTTCTAGGACCTCTGGGCAGTTGTCTTTGATAATTTCTTCGAAGATACTGTCAAGGCTCTTTTTTTCATCGTGGATTTCCGGTACACCAATAACTCTTAAATTATCTCTCCTGGATCTATTTTCCAGGTCAGTTGTTTTCCCAATCAGATATTTCACATTTTTTTCTATTTTTTCATTCTTTACATTTTGTTTTACTACTTCTTTGTGCCTCATAGATTCATTAGCTTCCACTTGCTCAACTCTAATTTTTAAATGAGTTAGTGTTTTCATTTTGCTTTTGAGTCTCCTTTTCCAATTGGTTGATTTTGCCTCTCAGGGTGTCATTTTCTCTCTCTAGATTCTGAATTTCCATAGCCATTTTGCCAATCTTATTCTTTAGGGACTTGATTTCTTCAGTGGATTTTTTTTCCATTTTTTCTTTTAGTTCCCTAATTTGGTTTTTAAAATCCTCCTTTAGCTCTTCCAACAATGCTTTTTGGGCTGGAGACCAGTTCATATTACCTTTTGAGGTATCCGATGTACCTACAATGTCATTGCTGTCCTCTTCCATATTGGTATTTTGATCGATCCTGCCTGTCTCCATAAAAAGAATCTATTGTCCTCAGTTTTTTTGTGTTCTTCTTCATGCTTGTTGGTTTGCCTTTTCCTGGCTTTACAACAAATTTCTGCCTTTGGGGTTTAGGGCTCTCTGTCCCATCTTTCGTATTCTGGGGATTGTGAGTCTAGAATTATAGCCTTCAGTTTTCTGAGGTGAGGGGAGGGGTCTGGCTCCCTGACTTCTCACTCCCTATGGGTGCTCTCCAGCAGTGTTGCTTTTCAGCAATGGTCTCAGCTGTTTGTTGTTTGAGCTGATGTCTAGTACTTCCCCTGGGGGAGCAAGATTAAGTCCAGGCTCCTGGCGTTGACCCCTGCCGACTCTGCCCCTCTGGGACTGATGAACTTCTACTATTTGACCACTGAAGCCCCACTTCTTTCTCCTCTGTTCCAGCGTTCTTTTTTTTTTCCCGAGGAATTCTCTGGGTAAGGGGGGGAGGGATTAGAGCCCTTTACCTGGCCATTATGTCTCCCGGAAGCTCAAGAAGCCGCAATCAATTCCTTCGGGCGTTTCCCGGCTGGTGGCGTTGCGCTGCCTCTCGTGGCTTCCACAGAGTGCTGTCCTGTGTTGGGAGGCCTGGGGATCTCCGCCGGTTTCAAGCGCCCAGCTTTCTCCCAGCCTGTCTCCCACGTGGATTTCCCAGCCAGCCGCCTCTGCCTTGGTGTGGAGCAGCTCTGCAAGCTGAGTCCTCTCCAAACCTACAGATTCGTGCCTTCGGCCTTTCAGACTCTCCCGGCTCAGAAATTTGCCCCACACCGACTCCTCACAGTTTCTGACTCTCTCAAATCTGCTCAAATTCACTTTTTTATAGGAATCTGACAGACCTTGTGAGAGAGCTCCGGTAAGACGCTGCCTTCATGCGGCCATCTTGGCTCCACTCCTGATTTGTAAATTATTAAGTGTTAACTCTCTCCAGATTCCAAAAAGTGAGGAACAGCAGGAAAAAAGGAGATTTAGTATGATTTTTAATTTGGAAAAAAAGTTTCCGTTAAGTAGGTTGTTAACAAATTTGGGAGTCAAAATGGAAGACACTCAAGTGTTCCAAGCCCCTCTTATTCTGTTATTGAAAGTTAGGAGGAATCAGTGTTCTTAAAGAGTAAGGTTAGAGGAATAGGATGGAAGGAAATACAGTTAGCAATAGTAACTGTGAAAAAAAACTTTTTGAAGCAAGTTTCTCTAATAAAGGCTTCATTTCTCTAACATATAGAGAACTGTGTCAAATTTATTAAAAAAAAAAGAGCCATTCCCCAATTGATAAGTAATCAAAAGATATAACCAGCTTTCAGATGAAATAATTAAAGCTATCTATAGCCATATAAAAAATATTCCAACTAACTATTGATTGGAGAAATGCAAGTTAAAACAAGTTAAATTCTGAGGTACTACCTCATACCTATTAGGTTAGATAGTAGGACAGAAAAGGTAAATGACAAATGTTGGAGGGGATGTGGTAAAAATGAGACATTAATGTACTGTTGTTGGAGTTGTGAATTGATTAAAACATTCTACAGAGCAATTTGGAACTATGCCCAAAGGGCTATAAAACCATGCATACCCTACGACATAGCAATACCATTACTAGGTTTGTATCCCAAAAGAGATAAAAAAAACAAAAAGGAAAAGGACCTATATGTACAAAAATATTTATAGCAGCTCTTTTCTAGGGGTAAAGAATTGGAAATTGAGAGGCTGCACATCAATTGGGGAATGGCCGAATAAGTTCTGGTACATAATTATGATGGAATACTATTGTACTATGAGAAATGATGATCAGGATGCTCTCAGAAAAATGTAGAAAGACTTACATGGATTGATGCAAAGTGAAATGTACTGTGTACAAAGTAAAAGCAATATTGTAAGATGATCAGCTGTGAATGACTTAGCTATTCTCAGCAATACAATGATCCATGACAAATACGAAGGACTTAAAATGAAAAATGCTATTCATCCCCAGAAAATGAAATGATAGTGTGTGAATACAGATTAAAGCAAATCTTGTGGTTGTATTTTTCACTTTTTCTTGAGTTTTTTTTTCTCTGTTTTCTTTCACAACATGACCATTATGGATTTTTTGCATGACTACACATATATAACCTATGTGGAATTGCTTGCCTTCTCAATGAGGGGGGTGGGGGTGGGGTGGTAAGGAAGGAGGAAGAGAGAATTTGGAACTCTACATGTACCTGGGGGAAAATTAAATATTAAATAAATACAAAAAAAATGTTTCACAGATAACACACAGGAGGCACTGGAGGTTTCAGACTCCAGCCTCTAACAGGTTCACTCTTGATCTGGTCAGACAGGTAGACACCTTTGGAGGGATTAATAATCAGCTTTATTCTAGTCTAGTCTTCTGAAAAGATTGCTGATAATGGGAGCATAACTCCTACAGCATTCCCTAACAGCTCGAGAAAGGGGAGGCAACTACCCCTATATCTCCATGGGGTCAATCGAGACAGGTACAGCTTGTGTACTCCCCTTAATCCCCTCAAGCCTCAGTGGGGGCCGGTTGAGGCAGGTACCTGTGGTTTCCCCTATGAGTTCCCCGTGGATTCCCCACTCACTGACCAGTGCCCACTTGCTTTTTAGGGCACCAGACAAAGAAGGCATCTTGCCAACATTAAGCTCACATGTTAACTTTAGCAATGTCGTCATTCTGCCCAAGTGTAATAAATATCACATTATGTCACCCCATATCTCATGACGCAGTCTCAGTAGGACTATCACTATGATCCTAGAAATCACTATCCAGGATCCTAGGGGCTATTCTGGGAGTTATTATCTAACACCTGGAACCTAGACATTGCCATGGCCATGGATCCTGAGAAAGTGAATTCTAAAAAGGATAACAAAATCCTCCTTACGACAAAAAAAGAGTAAGGTTAGGTAATCATCTGGTTAATTGGTCCACCTACCTTTCAGGATAAATCTGTAGGAAGCCCTTCTTTAATCTAAGACCACACAAATATTGGATATGGTAAAAAAAAATATTGGTTATTGTGATCTGATTTTTATATAAAATCCTAAATTTTTCCTTGTGCCTTTCAATTATTTAATTTACTATTTGATTCAATTATTTAATTTACTCTCTCTGTGAAAGCTCTAGAAGGTTTCTGCCTGAGGAAACTGGCCATACCATGCCTGCATTAAATCAAATTCCTGGGCCATGAGCAGCAATTCAAATTAGAATCTCAGGATATTTTAGTCCAGCACCCTTTAAACTAACCTGATGATAACAGGTGTGATTTCAAACTGTTTATAAATGATCAAGCACTTTAAGGAAGTAGAGGAAAAGATTGATTATATGGAGATGGAAATTGTCACTACGTGTCTTAAAGAAAAGAAAAGAAAAGAAAAAGAAAAGGAAATATATAAATTTGTGGATAATAATCTTCAGCCTTGGAAATTAAAATGTTGCCATTAGTGATTATAAATATGCCAAAATCTGCCCTGAAGAACAGGGTCTGAGTGTGGTCTCCTATGAAGATAATTATGGTAAATTACACCGTAATACAAAGGACATTTGTTATTTGGCATTAAGAAATTTATTATATGGCCCCAAGCAAGTTACCTTATGTCTATTTGCATTCCATAAGGGGGTAATGACAGCACTTGCCTCCTAGGGTCATTGTGAGGATCACGTGATTGTAAAGTGCTTGGCACAGTGCTTGGCACAGGGCAAATGCTATATGAATATAAACTGTTTTTATTATTTCTTTAATTAGATGTAATTGTTTCATACTTGATAATTTTATATGGGTTTTCAGACATGATGAGTATAAAATGTTAATGGTGATAGATGAAAGGTTTTCCATATAAGGTAATTGGGAAGTGTCGTTTATGGTATTGCTGTTTCTAAATTTTCTTATATTGTATAATCTGGTAATCTATCAGCAATTTCTCTTATAATCTAGATGTTGTTAAAGTAAGAATTGTAATGCCAAAATAAGAAGAGAATGGGTTAAAAAGCTGTTGGGTCAACGCGCTATAATATTCTGTAATTTAAGTGCTGTAATTTAAGAACTTATAAACTTCCAAATTTTGCCCATATTTAAGAGGAAGTTTCACCTAAAATTATTTGGCTATCATTTATGAAAATTATGAGATTGTTAATGAAGTTATTTGGAGTTATTGTTATAATGTTAAAACCTATCAAGTATTTACATAGGCATTTTTAAAAGGAAAGCTGGCAATTTTACAAAGAAAAGACTTTGTAAAATCTCCTTTGTAAACTTACCAAGATTCTTGAAATCATCTAGTCATAAATTCCTATCAGCTCTGTACAAGAGTTTTCTGTATTGTGGGATTCCTACTCAGTAAATGGGAATCCTTGCATGAAATGGGATTATAATTTTTAAGCCTGCTTGTTATGTCGAGTGAGTTTCATTTACAATATATGTATGTATATATGTTAATCGGGAGGTTTACAACCATTGGCCAGTGATGTTTTCCTAGGAGTTTAAGTGAACTATCACATATTCACTGTCTATGTGGAATTCCAGAATGTAATTATTTTCTTAATTTCTAGGGAAATATCTCATACAAGGTTGAATTTGTACTCTAGGGGAAGACAAAAGGAAGAAAATAATATTGAGTGAATTTTTAAAGGCCTATTAAACTTTGTTATAGTGATAAGGCTAATTTAATTGTTGGGGGGTTTTTTTGGCTTGGAAAAACTGAATCTATTCCCCATTGTAAACACTTTTTGATGAAAGAGGGGTGGTAACTAGGAATTTTGTAATGATTAGGAATTTATTTTGTTTTTGTGATACTTTTGGGATTTACGATACTTAAAGACAATTTACTCCAAACCAGTTTTGATAAATTCCAGTTTTAAAGACTGATTTTTGCTTTAAAGGTTGAATAAGAGATATCTGTTAGTTTAGAGCAGGGGTGGGGAACCTGCCGCTTTGAGGCCACATATGTCCTTCTAGGTCCTAGGGTGAGGCCTTTTAACTGAGTTTTACAGAATAAATCCTCTTATGAAGGGTATTTGTTCTGTGAAGTCTGGATTCAATCACTTGAGAACTTAGAGGGCCACATGTGGCCTTGAGGCCACAGGTTCCCCACCCCTGTTTTAGAGGTTTCCAACTAATTTACTTCATGAAAGATTAAGATTATCTTTTTAAAATCAGGATAAATTTTAAGCTGTTTTTAAGAAAGGGAAATATTTTTAGGAAGGAATGTTTTAGTAAAGAAATCTTTTGTAAAAAACCTTTTGGGTGGTTTTTAGAAGGCCTACTAAATTTTTATTTGTAAGCTAATTTATTGCAATAATTTGATAATATCGATAACAATTGTGTCCAAACCTACTGTGATTAGTGAGACTTTATTGTTTGAGGAGAAAGCTTTTTGGGGGCAATGAATATTGTTTTTTGAGTTTCATTCTCATGTTTGTTGTGTTCTTGGACTGTCCTTAAATGGGTGCTTTCAGAAAAAAAGTCAGCAACTCAATGGAAGCAATATCTGAGGTGTAAGGCTAGTGGATATCTGTCCATATCTGTCCCTGGGAATAAGGTAGGGAGGTTCCCTTGGGAAGATGAAAATTGGAGTCTTCTTAATCCATTTTTCCATACAAGAAATCTGTCCACCTGGTTCAATATGGTAGGCCACTTATGGTGGTGTAGACCTTGAGGACCAGTTCTGATGCTGTTACATGCATGTCCCTGCTTCTAAATCTCACAGCAAATTTCTATTATCAAGGTAGACAAATAGTGGAAGTTTGCCATTGCAATACTGAATCTATTAGTTACTAGATTAATACTAAGTAATAAGCTGCAAGTGGGAAAGATCTTGCTGTTTTGATCTGAATTTGTAGTCACTCCATGGCCTAAGCAAGAGTTAAATTAGAGCTTGAACTAGTCGTATGTATAAGATTCAATTCCTGAAGTATTTCATTCTTTCAGAACAATATGATTATAATTCGACAAAGGTCGAAAGGCTTGTCAAGCAAAGATGGGAATCTATTAAATTGTGAGGTTAAAGTCAGGAACCTCCTTTGTTTTTCTTATAAGGAATAGGATTTCAGTACAGTCAGTTAAGCCAAGAGAGCTTAGAGTGATAACTGTTTCTCTTTGGAACAGTAACCCTGAAGGTCTTCCCCTCCCAGCTTGATTTTTTTTTTCTAATTCGAGGGGCCATACCTTGACTCCCTTCTTAAAACAGCCTATTCATTGAGTGGGCATTACCTAACTCTAAGTGAATACATGAAAAGGCCTTAGCCTAAAAGGGCCAGGGTCTCCCATTGCATCCTGGGTCATCTCCAGTCATCCTGATGAATATCAGGCCACTGGATCCAGATGGCTCTAGAGGAGAAAGTGAGGCTGGTGACCTTGCACAGTCCTCCCTCACTCAAATCAAAGTCAACTGCAAGTCCTGTCATCATTTCCCTGATGTTATGGTCCTCTTCAAAAATGAAGGACAAACACACAGTCAGTTACATCAGTAGAGAGTACTAACTTATGAGCTAATTTGTGTCACCTTGATGGGAAATCTGATTTTACTTATTTTTTGTTATTTATTCTGGGATTAGAACATGTAGAAATGCATGCAAACTATTTAAGAGTCGTCTTAAATACGTTCCCATTCTTTAAAGAGGTCCTGAGAGCAGTAGTCTATGTTTATGTGTATTTGAATGGGGTTAATAACCAAACGTGTTTTACTATAGACAGTGTTTCATACAAGCTGTTCTCTGTATACATTGTATCCCAAGTTTTGTTGTTTGCTATTAAGCATCTTAAGGCAAAATCATTTGTATGATGCTGAACTTAGGAATGAAAAAACATCTACATAGCATGAATACAAGTTAGATCGAGAAAAGTTGTGACTTTTCTGTGATGAATCTCTTACTGTTGCCAATGTGAAATTATAGTCAATACTTGATATCTAGGATACGTGATCCCTGAGAACTGTATCCCCCTGAAGCTCTGATTATTGGAGCTTGCTGTTTAAGACCTTATGTGACTACAACTGATATTATTCTGAGTCTGACTCCAGGTATAACCATCAAGGAATGCTACTGAGCCAATTAATCCGTGATGCCAGTGACCCTATGGGGTTTTATATCCATGAGCTGCAGGTGGAGTTCTCTTGAGAAAGGCTGGGAGAATGACTCAGCGTAAGCTGAGGTAGGATTCTCCTGACTCAATTTCCTCAATATGACAATATGACATTTCCTCTTGAATGGAAAATATCCCACCTGGCTAACTTTAAGCCTGGCTCAATGCAATTGGCTATCTATATAACTTTTGCCTGGAATTAATGTCAAGATACGAGAACGTTTTCTCTTATGTCCCTATTATTTTATGGCAAATTTCCATGATCATGTTAGGCACTCAATATAAATGCAACTGAATAGATCTTTTAGGTTGACACTGCCTACATCTGAGTTACTGTTGTCAGATAGAGGTATAAGATTTGAGCTATTCGGTCTAGAAGTAAATAAGCATTTAGTCTTAACACCTGTTACTAGTTATATATTCCTGTGTAAATTAAGGTCCTTTAATTTCTCACAGCGGAATGGGGATAATTAGGAAAATTATGCAAAGACTTATGAAACCAGGATATGGTTCTGTTATTTAGTGAGTATCATAACTGTCTCAGTTCTGTGTTAAGGAAAGGAATTAGTTATCTTAGAAGAAAAATGGCTTGTGCTCTATCTTGTAAAAGCCTGAAAGAGACAACCACTTTTATTAGGGATTATTCATTTGAACATGGCTAAAAGTTGAAAATGTTTTATTATAAATAACTTATTTGATATGTGTGGTTTTAAAATTGATTATGCAATATATTTATATATCTCATCCCAGAACCTTTTGTTACAACTGAAGTTAATCTGGCAACTTTTAAATGAATTCATTTTTGTATTAGAGTCCATCATCTTACAAAAAACCGTTCTGCTATTAATTCCTTAGTGGAATCTCATCTTCCTAATGGGGAAATGAGTAATGCCAAGTATAAAAACTGGGTTCTAATTTTCTGTTTGTATCTGAGTTTCCTATATGTAACAGCATGACAATTATCCAAAGTTGTAAATTCCCTGGTCTAAAGTTTCCAAATTTGATTTTCTAGTAACAGACATAAGATTTGAGCTAACTTTCATTATTTGACCTGGTTATTGGCAACATAAATTCAAATTCATTTTAAGACTAATTTTGTAGGAGATTTTTTTTAGCAGAGAAGAGATTCTCTACCAGTTACCTAAATCTAAGAAGACAGTCATCTGACCACACTCAGACTGGAGAGCTGCATCAGACGGTATCCTGAGAATGAGACAGCTGTATGAGATGAGACATCTGTATTTTAAATGGACATTTTTATTTTGCTGTTTACTTTTTTCGGTTGCTCCTTTTTATCTGTAAGGTCTGCTTATCAAAGGGGAAGGCCCCCTTTTGATTTTGTCAAAATGTTATCAAAGGGGATGGCCCCCTCTGATTTTATCAAAGTGCTTGTCCATCTTTCCCTTTTCCTCTCATGGTGCCTCCCCTCATAAGTCCCATAGTTAGAAACCCTTGAAAAAGTGTTTGTCGTCTCAATTAGTGATTCACTAAGGAGGCCATATCTCTCGATAGAATCAAATGGTGGGGGGTGGGGAATAAGAGAAATGATTATTAATAACTAATCATTTGGGGAGATCCAGAGTTTCCCCCTTTTTCTAAAGTCCTGAGTTTTACAAGTTCAGTCTCTTGAAGGACATTGCTGACAATGAGATTGGACTAACTTTCTTGTTCAGACCCCACCCAGGTGGAGTAGCCATTGTGTTCTGCCCAGGCTTGAGTGGGGCATAAATTCTTTGAAAAGTGTCAGGATCCCCATGCCAAGATCACCCCTCTCTTTTTACTCCTCTCTTTACTATTAGGAGACACCTTGTTTTCCAGAACTAAGGCCCAGCAAGCAAGCTGTGCCCTGAGCTTGGCATAACAACAATGCTTTGCACTCACCCTCTAGATGAACTCAGCCACAACAAAATCCCAAAATTGTTTCACACCACCATCAGGTGATCTCTGAGCTTGCACAAGCACCTGTAGTACCTGTGTTCTCGTCATGAAGTCCTGCTACAAATCAAACTAGTCTCACCACTGCTGTTACTCCTCCAGTGTCAGGGCTACAGTTCACTGCATAGCCATTGATATAAGTGTTGAGATTTATCCACACTAAAGGGGGTCTCCTACTTGGAGTGGGGGAATGCTGGCTCATATGTGTAGATTCCCTCCTCCAATGGAATAAAGAAAGCTTTTTGCTTATAACCACTATTAGCTATTTGATTTAAATTTTGTTTTGTTTTATTTTATTTTTAGAGTTTACTGTGGTTGTGATAACCTGTGTGAGCTCTCTGGGTTTTTTAGAGTTAACAGGAGTTACATGGCTGCTGTGGCTCTCTGGTAATTTACTTAGTTTTTCAGAGCTTGCCATTGGAGCGCTACTTCTGTGAGCTCTCTGTTTGGTTTTGTTTTAGGGTTCACAGGTAGTTGCATGATCTCTATGTGACTCTTTGGCCATTTGTTTTCTGGGTTGACAATAGATTGCCCCAGGCTGGGAGAACTTAGAAATGGATGACATAATCAAAGTTCATGTCCAGCCCCTCATTGTAATATTTATTCTCTCTTTAATTGTTAACCAATCAGGGTTAATTGCCATTCCTCTTCCAAAAGGGCACATAGGCTATGAGTCTGCCACCATGATGGTCTTTGGTCTAGGAGACGTAACCAAATGACCATCCTTTTATTGAAATGCTGGTATTGTTGATAAAATTATTAAATTACCCAGAAACTATATCTCTCAGACTTTTTTTAAAGGTCACAGAACAATGAATCCAAGAGTCCTTTTCTCCAATCTTGTTGGCAGTTGGAGTGGTCAGCAACGCCTGGAATGTCGGACCTTCCCAAGCAGGCTGAGTCCCACTACTCTGCTGAAAGTTTTTGATGCACATCCTGTCTCCTGGGTTTAAATCATGCAGTGAGAAGTCCAAAAGGCCAGCCTGCATTGCTGCTCCCACCTTATGGAACTCATGGAGCCTGGCCTGTAACTCCTGTATATAGGAAGCAACAGAGATATGCCTCTCAGTAATGATGTATGTACTGGGGGAAAGGGTTCTGTTTGGTAGGGAGGTGTCCAAAAAGCATTTCCAAAGGCAACATATGTAGTTCTCCCCTTGGTCTGTTGCACAGAGAGAACAACGTCAAGGGCAGAACATCAGGGCATTTCAAACGAGTCTCCGTACACAATTTACCAGCTATGATTTTAAGTGCCTTGTTCAAACATTCAACTTGGCCAAAGATTTATGGATGGCAAGGTGAATGGAATTTTGGAGTCGCCCCCATAAGATAGAATCACTGAAGCGTGTGCCCTTCTCATGATCGATGTGTGCTTGTGGGCCAAAATGAGGGACAAGCCCCTCTGGAAGTGTTCTAGCAGCAAATGCAGCAGTGGTGGGATGGCCAGGAAAAGTCTCTACCCACCAGGTGAGTTGGTCAACAATAACAAGGCAAATTTTCTAATGTCCTGTTTTAGGAATACAAATGAAATTCATTTGTAAATGTTCAAAAGCTGTGTAAGCCAGAGAGTGCCCACCATCAGCCTTGACATGAAGAGTATGCTGATAATAAGCTTGGCAGGTAGGGCGAGAGGTACACACACAGGAGGCTATGTTGGTGACCCCTGGGTCCTCTGGATCGAATCCACAATCCCTGGAGTGCCAAAGTGGCCACTCCTGTGAACAGACAGGTGGACTTGCTGAAAGAAGCTCCAGGGAAGGAGGGTTTTGTCCTCTGCAGACACCCAACCCCCATTAACTTGTTTTGCCTTTAAACTTTTGCCTCCACTTCTCTCCTTCAGAGTTATCATAGGGAAGAGAGGTTAAAAATATGTGCAGGGGCTTCCAGGGAAGCAAGTTTAGCAGCAGCAGCAACACAGTCATTCCCTCTTGACACAGGATCAGTCCCTGCTGTATGGGCCGAACAGTGGACAATAGCTAGGGCAGAGGGATATTTCAGGGTGGACAGGCGATCCTTAATAAATTCTCCATTTGCACTGACTTTGCCAGTAGAGGTCAAAAATCCCCTCTGTAACACAGCAGACACCAAACAAATATCTAGAATCCATATAAATGGTGACACTTTTTCCCTTGGCTAGGTGACAGGCCTGAATGAGAGCCACTAGCTCAGCAGCCTGGGTGCTAAAACTGGAGGGTAGAGAGAGTGCTCAGACAGTATCATAATCAGAAACCACAGCAGTGCCTGTGCGACAGGTTCCCTCTCTCACAAAAGAGGACCCATCAGTATAGAAAACAAAGTCAGAGTTCCTTAAAGGTATGTCAGAAAGATCATCATGAGGCTTTTCAGCCATGTCAACAACAGAGGCACAGTCATGCAAAGGTTCTCTGGAGAATGGCATGTCAGGGAACAAAGTTGCAGGATTAAGGGTTGTACAGCGCTTTAGGGTGATATTCTCGTTCCCTAGGAATGTCTCCTTATACTTAGTGTGTCTTTGATCTGAAAAGGCCTGTCTCTGGTGACAGAGTAAGAGGGTCCCAACTTCATGAGGGAACTCAGAACGAGAAGAGTGGCAACCACAGCCCAGAGGCAGGGTAGTGCTCCAGTAGCTACAGCATCAAGCTGAGCAGAATCATAAGCATCTAGGCACTGAGTGGACCCTAATGGCTGTTAGTTAAGCCACCCCATTCTACTCATGTGCAAAAAGATGGAAAGATTTATTGTAATCTGGGAGTCCCAATGCAGGTGCTGATAACAGGGTCTCTGTTTTAGTTCTGTTATACCTGGGAGATGTTAGGAATCTAAATGTAAAGGTTCAGGAATGGAATTTTTAGTCAGAGATACAAGAGGCTTGGTAATTTCACTAAAAGAGAGTATCCACTGGCTGCAATATCCTGCTGCTCCTAAGATGGCCCTCAGCTGCCACTTAGTGGAGAAAGCAGAAAGTTGTTGAATAGCCTGAAAGCACTGAAGAGAAGTAGAGTGAGTCCCAGCAGCTAGAACCAAACCCAAGTATTCCACCCGTGGGAGACACCACTGTACCTTTGACTTAGAGACCTTGTGACCTCTTCGGTGAAGCTCCAGCATTAGATGGTGGCTGTCTTCCTGGGAAATCTCTGCATCTGGTGCTGCTAGGAGCGGGTCATCTACATATTGAACCAGGGTGGCACCTTTAAAAGTTGGATGCTAAATCCTGCTGCAAAATCTGAGAAAATAGTGTCTGACTTTCTACATACCCTTGAGGTAAGCAAGTCCATTTTCACTGTGTGCACTTCTAGATAAAGGCAAACAAATGTTGGGAATCTGGATTATGGATATTGAAAAAAATGCAGAAAGGAGGTCTACCACCATGAAGCATGTTGTTTCACAAGAGATTGAGGAGGTGATAGTGACAGGATTTGGTACCATTGGATGCCTAGGTATAACATAAGAATTAATTGCACGCAGATCTGCAGCTCTTGAACAAAACAATAAACAGGTTTGCCGTCTGGCCCTAATTTTGATTTTTTTAATAGGAAGAATAGGCATATTGCAAGGTGATTTGCAGGGAATAATAATGCCCTGATCTATTAAAGTATCAATTATAGGTGAAATTGCTTTAATAGCTTCCTTGCAATACTGTGGAATAGATGGAGGTGGGGGCTCTTTTACTCTTAATAGTAACAGGGACAACAGAGCCCCACAGTAATGGTCCCACATCTGAAGATGAAAAGGCCCAAAGGACATCAGGAATATCAGAGAGGATTTCAAATGTATTCCTTCCTGTTTCCTAAGTGCCTGAAATTAGAATTGGGAATAAATGGAGGGAGTTCTCTGGCACCTGTTAGGACATAGTACCATGGAGAGAGCAGGAAATGGTTAACGTTACATAGGAGATCACACCCTAATAAATTTGCAGGAGAATTAGACATGAGAAGATGGTGTGTTAAAACCATATGAAGACATAACTTAGGAACAAGCTGAAACTTCTCTAACAACTCCAACCACATTTAAAGACCCAATAGAAGTATATTTAGAATCAGGCTTGCTTACTAGGATTGATTTCAAAGCTCCCTTGTCTAACAAACAGTCAAGATAAGTGTCCCCCACCTTAAGGGTTACATGGGGTTTATTATTTTGGGGAGGGAAATGGGAGGGAATAATTGAGGTTAGGACACCAAGGTCTGGGAAAGCAAAGTCGTCACCTTCAGGTTTCTCAGCCCTTCCTCCTACCCTGTACCTTCAGGAATCATTAACCCTTGCGGGGTTCCTAAAGTTATTTCAGTTTCTCTGGGAATCCCTAAAGCCTGTTCATAAAGTCTTACTTTCTCTAGAAATATGACCTCTTTTATTGTAATAAAACAAATGTGCTGTCCCCAAAACTGCAGCAGGGTCTCTATCATCTGTGCCAGAGTTCTAGATACCTCCTGTAAGGGAGCCAAAATGTTTTGGATTGAGGCTGCTTGTAGAGAAGTTATGATGGTCAATCCCGTTCTTTCTCCTGCTTCTCTTTTTCTTGCTTAAACTTTTCTTGTGTTTCTCTCCAACCTCTCTCTTTCCATCATCTCTCTTTCTATTCCTTCTCTTTCTTTTTTTTCTATTCTCTCTCTCCCCACCTCTCCCTCTCACTGTCCCTCTCCCTCTCTCTCTCTTTTCTCTCCTTTCAATCACTTCATAAATGTATAAAACAATATCTTTTAACTTCTCAGTACTCGTGGTATGCCAACCCAGACACCTTTTGTGAAAATGCTTCTTTATCTCTGGTGATGATTGATTAACAAAATCAGTGCAAATGATACAATCATCTTTAGGGTTAAATGAATCTAGTCCAGGATACCACTTAGCATTTTTACACAGTCTATCATAAAATTGGTTGGGACTTTCTTCTCTTCCTGAAAAATATTCTGGAACTTACTCCAATTTTCTGGCCTAACTGAGCATCCTTCCATTACTTTGAGTAAGGTTCCCCTAGCTTCTTGTAGTTTATTCTGTTTCTCAGGAATATTTGGATTCCAATGTGGATCTTATAAGGGCCAAAGTTGAGTTGATTTACTTGTAGAATATAATCTGTTTGCCTCTTCTATAATGGCTTGTCTTTTCCTCAAGGAAAGCAAAGCTTGCATTAAATCTATTACATCACCTCAAACTGTGTTAAAACCTCAAAAGATTGCCTAATATTGGGTAATTACTGCTGCTGGATCCTCGTCAAATTATATATATATATATATATATATATACACACACACACACACACACACACACACACACACACACACACATATATATATATATATATGTATATATATATTCTGAGGTTAGCATTTTGCTTTGGGGCTCGCTCGTGTGATTTGGCCAGACTATGGGTAGCCATTAAGGAGCCCCCCTCCCAGCTGTAAAAACCCAGATGTTGGTGGCTTCTCTCTGTGGTAACTATGTATGTATTGCTATGGACAGACAGTTAGAAGCCTGTCTGTTGATTTGTGTTATTTTCTCTGTAATTTCTATTTGTATTTGCTCCGAAGTTCAGGGCGCTGACTTTTCCCCCTGAACTAAATGAATGATATATGTATTTTAATTAAAGTAAGATTGTTAACCCCTTAAAGTTGCTTTCCTTTAGAAAAGCAGATCAAAGAACCTGTGCTAGCAGCCCTCCTTTGTATTCGTGTTATTGGCCTTACACCTCCACAGAAGCTGCAAGTAACATTGTTGTTACAGGAGGTTTTACAGAAGCTGACATGCTGAATTAGTTAGGTGGAAGAAAAGAAGGCAGAGAAAACAAGGGAGCTGGAAAAGAAGGGTTAAGGAGGGTTGGAAGGCTAGAGGTGAGATCAAAGAAGTAAGAGGAGTTGAAAGTGTATTGGAGGAAACAGGTAAAGCTAGGTAGAGGGTTGAGGGAAAAATTGAGCATGTACCATTGGATGATTGAATTTTAGGGGCTAGATTTGTCAACCTACTCCAAAGATACCTATAATCTAATTGTTTAGGATTTTCATCCCCTAGAACTAACTTTAAATCTTTTTAATGTCTGATAATTAAATGAGCCGTTCCTGGGCTGTAATAATTCCCCTGACGAATTTTTTTGCTGTCCAAGATCATACGTCACAGAACTTAATAACTTGCAAAAAGGCATCCCTGACCAAATGGGGAGTTCATTCTTATCCCATGCTATGGAGGAGTCTTTCCAAGGCAGGCACATTCATTTTACTATGGTTGACTTCCCATATGTGTATGTGTTTGTGTGTATGCATATACATGTATGTATATATGTATATGTATACATATTTTTTATATATGCACACTATATATACATATATTTCACAGACATACCCAAAAGAAAATTTCCTTCTCTGATTTTACTCTTGAATCTATAAACTCTTATAAATTGGGGAAAATTTCGCCCTTCTTTTAATTTTGGCCCCAGTCAAAAGACAGAAGGAGAACTGCAGCCCCCTGCCCCCACTACCTTATTTCTTTTTGCCTTTAATTACTCTTTTTAAACTTTATAGCCAAAGAGACTGACAGACAAAAAACCATATAGAGTCTTATTGAACAGAAACCAAAGTTGAGTTTATAAAAGCTACTTTTCTAGCTTGGGAATCCTTTCTTCTCTACTCAAGGTGATTTCTCTACCCCTTCCTACTGTGCTCACAAGAGATTTTTTTTTACTCAGCACCACACCCAATCCTGCATTTCAATCTAACTGCCTGAAAACATGCTCCCCAAGACTCATAGATTTTATAAGAGTTGGTACTCTTTCAGCTTGCCTCAGTTTCCTTTTTGAAACCTTACCTCCAAGAAATTTTGAGCCATGCCTGCATCTTGAAGCAGGACTGAAATGCCCAGGCCATGATTTCATAAAGGATTTCTAATTTCTTAAACACCCCCCATATCTTTGCCAGATCACACCACAAAAAAAGAACAGAATTTCTTTTCAAGACCTTCTTTGGCAGAGTTTTTCTTGTGTATCCAATCTGTCTCCATTTGCCTGTTCAATGAAGACCCTTTGCTGTTGAGAGTCAAAATCAAAAAGCTGCAGTGCAAAAACAGATAAGCAGAATAGAACATATAAACTTATCCAGAAAAAAATCTAATTGCTTGTAAAAGGAAGAGTCAGATCACAACCAGAGTCCTAACTAAAAGCTCCCCTTCTGGAGAAATTTTCTACTTTCACACAAAGAGATATTAAGGAGTTTTTTGTTAAGAATCTAGGGTACAGAGCTCTGGTCCCTTCATGGGATCACCAAATTGTGACATGAAAAGTTCGAGAGACATAGTTTCTGGGTAATTAACAATCATTTTGTTAATTATGGGAGTGGATGATTAATAAAAAGGTCATTTGGCCATCTTTCCTAAACCAAAGACCACTCATGGAACCCATTCAATGCTTAATATGACCTTGGAAAAGTGAGAGTTCCTGAGGATGTGATGGGGTACGGTCTCTGGGAACCCCTTGAACTATCGAATCTTCCCACTCGATCTGACCTTCACCTGAGGCCATAAGCCTTCCCTTATCTCTAGGCCCAAATCTTTGTTACCCTTAAACTAGCCTAGCCTGGTATAGTCTGTTATCTCCAGATGGCCTTCAGCTATTTCCCACCCTTACTGCCTCTTGGAGTCTGACCTCTAGTTACCCTAGTGACAAGATCCTCCTTAAACTCCTCCTCAAGACCCTCCCTAAACCCCTCCTCTAGTCACCCTAGACTACTTGACCACCCTAGATCCCCCCCCACAGTCTTTCTGTATGTAAGTCTCACCTTGCCTCCATGAAGGTGCTCAGATTCATCTGGCCTGCTGGCATTAGTGTCACAAATGCCCAGGCTCCCTAACAGCCTACCCATCATGGCAAATCTTTAATAAACTTTGTCTTTTCCTTTGTCTGAGAAGGCTTGAGTCAGGTGCATCATTCGGGGTCTTGAGCACCCCTAAAAACACATGGTTCCCTAACCTCATCATTTTCTTTAACCTCATCAGATGGAAATCATCTCTGATTGGTTAACAAGTAATGAGAGAACATATTATAATTAGAGGTGAGATTATTCTAATGAGGGGCTGGGGGACATGACTCTAATCACTCAGTCTTAGACAAAGAAACTTATTTCTGATCAGACCACCCACCCACTCCCACCTAGTCTGGGGAAATCTAGACAAAAGGGGGGATCCACTTCCACCCAGATCTGTCTGATTAAAACAAATAAATGTCCTGAAGGACAGCGGAATTTCTGTATTTTGAAATGGTCCCCAAGCCATGAATTCACCAATTCCTCTAGACTAGAATTTCTTTACCTTTTAATCCAGTCTAACTTCTCCTGGTTGGGTAAGTTTCACACAAGATTTCCTCTCCTTATCAGCCCCACATTTCAAAGGCTGCCTGCGTAACCTGCAGGGGCTGACTTCAGAATGAGGAAGTCTGAAGAAGAAAAAAACCTTAGTACTAATTCAACAACTGATTATTAATATGAGAGAAATAACCATTTCTCTCAAGGGCAAAGAAAATCTAATGAAACTTTAATAGACTTCAATTCATTGAAGATAATAGTGAGCATGTAGGAAGTTGAATAAGTGCCCTGAATGACATAAGAATTTCTGTCTGTCTGTGAAATGGTTTCTTTCTATAAAGAAACTCTCTCCCTGTAAAGCCCTGGCCTAGCTTTAGAGGAAAGCCAGATACTGACCTTCCATTCGTTTACATTGAGTCTAAGGCAACATTGGGGCATTTGAGTCTTACCCTAGATGTCAAAATGCAGCTTTTAAGAACATGTTGAGGGGCAGCTAGGTGGCACAGTGAATAGAGCACAGGTCCTGGAGTCAGGAGGACCTGAGTTCAAATCTGGCCTCAGACACTTGACACACTAGCTGTGTGACCTTGGGCAAGTCACTTAACCCCAATTGCCTTGCCTTCCCCACTCCAAAAAAAAAACAAACAAAAGGACAATGTTGGAAATCTTTCAAGAAGATTCCACTGGAATCAAGCAATGGCTTTAGTGCCTTGGAATACTCCTTGATGAAGGGACCTTTTTCTCTAATCCTTATGGTTTAGTACATATTGCTTGTGATTCACCTATATTCAACAGACTGTTGTCATTATCTAGAAAGCAAGAAATCTTAATATGGGTGTTCAAGATTCTTTATCTAATAGAACCATAACAAATTATCTCTTTTTGCTTAAGGACACATTCTCGAAAAGGATCAGCCCATAAAGGTTCAAGTAAAATAAATGGATTTCATTGGTTTCATTCCCATTGAAATAAGGAACTTCAATCACAAGGACAAGATATCCTTCCTATAAGGAAGGATAGCAGGGTTTCCCTCCTGACTTGTTAGAGCACTTTTTCAATTTCTCCTGACTAAGCAATAGTTATCCATTGTGGATATAAGGGGAAATCATTTCTTTTGAGATAAGTCATTTAAAGGGAAAGGTTATATTTCGTGACTTGTTTTCTTTTGTTGAATTCAATGCATTACAGTGGGCCTAGACTGTTCCAGTTTTGAGTATTTTTGGTCCAATTAAGACCTTTCTCTTCTTCTTAATTGGCAGGAAGGATTTCCTTTTGTACAAGATTTACTGAAAGGGAAAAATCCTTTCTTGGGCAAAGAAACCCTAATTGAACCACAAAGGACTTGATGCATTGATGATAATAGTGAGGATCTAGGAAGTCAAATAAATCCCCTGTTTCTTATTTCAATGAAAATGAATCAATTGAGTTCCACTGTCAGTTACTTTATTCTAGTCTGAATGGGTATATCCTTTTCAGGAATGTGATATTCAATAAAAACAAAAAATGCTATGCTATGATCCTATTGGGCAAAGAATTTTGAACACCCATTTTAAGATATTCTTGCTTTCTATGTAATGATAACAGTCTGTTGAAAAGAGATGAGTCACAAGCAATATGTACTCAAATTTGAGGATTGGTAGCAGAAGTCCCTTTGTCAAAAAATATTCTAAGGCACTGAAGCCATTGCTTGATCCCTGATTACATAGGGATCTTCTTGAAAATTTTCTAACATTGTTCTTATAGGCTGCTCTTTGATAACTAGGATAAGGCTCAACTGTCCCAATATTACATTGGACTCAATGAATGGGAGTTCAGTATCTTGCTTTACTCTTAAACTAGGCTAGGGATTTACAGGGAGAAAATATTTCCCTATGAATGGAAATGATTCCTCAAAATACAGAAATTCCGCTGTCCTTCAGGACATTTATTTGATTTTTGAGATCCTCACTATTACCATCAATGCATCAAGTTCATTAAAGTTCTAATACTTTTTCTTTAACTGAGAAAACGTTCTTCCCCTTTAGTAAATGTTCTGCAAAAGGAAATCCTTCCTGCCAATTGAGGAAAAGAGAAAAATCTTAATTGGACCCCAAAGATACAAAACTAGAACAGTCTCAACCTACTGTAACTTATTGAATTCAACAAAAGGATTCAAGTCTTGATAAAATACAATCTTGCCCATTAAATGACTTATCTCATAAGAAATGGTTTCTCCTTATATCCACAAGGGATATTTATTGCTTAATCAGGAAAAACTGAAAAGGTACTCCAACAAATCAGAAAGTGCCCCATGCCCATTCTTTCTCGTAGGTTTAGTCTTTTCCATGTGATTGAAGTCCATTATTTCAATGGAAATGAAATCATTGAGTTCCATGTCAATTACTTTATTCTAGCCTGAATGAGCTTATCCCTTAGATAGCTTATCCTTTAGTCTTTAGACTGTGTTCTTCATTAAAAGCAGATAATTTGTTGTGGTTCTATTGAGTAAATGATCTTGAATGCCCATTTTAAGATCTACTTACTTTCTATGTAATGATGAAAATCTATTGAACAGAGGTGTGTCACAAGCAATATATACTCAACCTTGAGGATTATAGCAAAAGCCCCTTTGTCAAAGAAAATTCCAAGGCACTGGAGCCATTGCTTGATTCCAGTAGGTTACATAAAAACCTTGTTAAAAAATTTCCAGCATTGTTCTACTATTTGAAGTCTAAGGTAAGACTTAAATGCCCCAATGTTAATGTCTCAATGTAAATAAATGGGAATTCAACATCTAAAACACCTGGTAAACTAGGACAAGGACTTTCAGGAAGAGAAGGTTTCTGTATAAGTGGAAATGGTTAACCAGTGCTGTCATTCAGGGCATATATTTTACTTCCAAGATCCTTACTTTTATCATCAATGCCTCAAGTCCATTAAGGTTCTATTACCATTTCTTTTCCCAAGAAAGGGTTCTTCTCCTTCAGCAAGTTTTCTACAAAAGGAAATCATTTTTGTCAATTAAGGGAAAGAGAAAAGTCTTAATTGGACCCCAAACACACAAAACTAGAACAATCTCAGCCTATTATAACGTATTCAATTAAAAAAGTCTTGACAAAATTCAATCTTGCCCATTCAATGACTTATCTCATATATACAAAATGGATATTCATTGTTTAATCAAGACAAATTGAAAAGTTACTCCAACAAATCAGGAATTGTCTCATGCCATCCTTCCACATAGCATTAATCTTGTCCTTGTGGTTGAAGTTCCTGATTTTGATTGGAATGAAATCATTGATTTCTATGTCAATTACTTTATTTTAGCCTAAATAGGTTTATCATTTTCTAATAATGTATTCTTCAGTAAAAACAAATAGAGTTGTTATGGTTCTAGTGGGTCAAGGATCTTGAATGCCCAAGTTAAGACCTCCTTGCCTTCTAGGTAATGACCATAGTCCATTGAATGGAGGTGACTCACAAGCAATGTGTACTGAATTATGAGGATTAGACCAAAAGTCCTTTTGTCAAGGAATAATCAAAGGCACTAAAGTCATTGGCTGATTCTGGTAGATTACACAGGAATCTTCTTAAAAGATTTCCAACATTATAGGCTGCTATTTGACGTCTAGGCTGTCTCAAACATGCCAGTTACATTGGCCTCAAGATAAACTAATGGGAGCTCAATATTTTGCTATCCTCTAAAGCTAGAGTAGGCATTTATAGGGAGATTATATTTCTGTATAAATGGAAACGATTCCACAGAAAGACAAAAATCTGCTGTCATCCAGGGCATTTATTTGACTTACTAGATCCTCACCATTATTATCAATGCATCAAGTCCGTTAAAGTTCCATTACTATTCCTTTGCACAAGAAAGGGTTCTTCCTTTTTAGTAAATGTTATACAAAAGGAAATTCTTTTCAGCCAGCTAAGGAAAAGAGAAAAGTCTTAACTGGACCCAAAATACTCAAAATTGGAACAGTCTTGGCCTAGTGAAACATATTGAATTCAACTAAAGAAAACAAGTTTTGATGGAATACAATCTTGCACAATAAATGATGTCAGGGTCCCCTCTCTTTTTACTCCTCTTTTTACTATTAGGAGACACCCTGTTTTCCAGAGCTAATTGCCAGCAAGCAAGCTGTACCCTGAGATTGGCATAACAACAATTCCTTGAGCTCACCATCTGGATGGATTCAGCCTCAGTAAAATCCCAGCATTGTTTCATACCAATACCAGGTGGTCTCTGAGCTCAGACAAACACCTGTAGTGTCCATGTTCTGGTCATGAAGTCATGAAGTCCTGCTATGAATCAAATTTGTCTCATTGTTGCTGTTATCCACAACTCACCGTGTAGCCACTAGTACATGTATTGAGATTTGCCCACAGTAAAGCAGGTCTCCTACTACAGGGGGCCCGGGCACATGTCTAGTTTACCTCCTCCAATGAAATAAAGGAAGCTTTTTACTTATGACCATTATCACTTTGGTTTTATTTTGTTTTTTTTTCTAATTTGATTTTTCAGAGTAAACTGTGTTAGAATAACCTGTGTGAGCTTCTTGGTATTTTTAGAATTAACAGCAGTTGCATAACCTCTCTAACTCTTTGTTCATTTATGACTTATCTCATGAGAAATAGTTTCCCCTTATATTCATGATGGATACTCATTTCTTAATCAGGACAAATTGAAAAGGTACTTCAACAAAACAGGAAGTCTCCCATGCCATTTTTCTTATTAGCATTAGTCTTGTCTTTGTGGTTGAAGATCCTGATTTCAACTGGAATAAAACCATTGAGTTCCATGTTAATGATCTTATTCCAGTTTTGAATGTGTTTATCTTTTTCAAGAATGTGTTCTTCAGTAAAAACAGATAGATTAATTGTGGCTCTATTGGGTAAAGAATCTTGAATGCATATGTTAACATCTCCTTGCTTTCTGTGTAATGACCACAATCCATTGAAATCACAAGCAATGTGTACTGAACCATGGAGATTATAGTCATTGCTTGAATACAGGATATTATATAGGGATCTTCTTGAAAGATTTTCAGCATTGTTCTTATAGGCTGTCCTTTGACATTTAGGCTAAAACTCAAATGTGCCAATGTTACATTGGCTTCAATGTAAATGAATGGGAGTTTGGTATCTTGCTTTCTTCTAAAGGTAAGCCAGAAATTTAGATGGAAAATACCAATTAATATAAATTAAAATAATTCCACAGAAAGACCCAAAATCTTTTGTCATTCAGGGCATTCATTTGACTTTTAGATCCTTCACTTCTAACATCAATTCATCAAGTCCATTAAGGCTCCATTAGTTTCTTTGTCCAAGAAAGCCAGTTTTTCTCTTTCACTAAATGTTCTACAATAGCCCATCCTTTCTGTTTTGTTTTTTGTTGTTTATTATTTGTCCTCTGTTCTAGAAGAGGACCATAACATGTGGAAGGTGCTGTCATAACTTATAAGTGAATTGGACTTAAGTTAGGCAGGGCTGTACAAAGTCACCAAGCTCACTCCTCCAGAGCCATCTCAGTCCAGGGGCAAGATATAGATCAGGATGCCTGGAGATAGCCCTGCATGCAGTGGGAGAACATGGCCTTTTTAAGCTAAGGTCTTTCCCAGGTCTCAGTTTGTCTGAGGTAATGCCCATTCAGTCATTAAGGCTAGGTAAGAAATGAGGCAAAGTATGGCCTCTTTTACTAGTCAAAAAAAAAAAAATAATAATCTGGGAGGGAAAGATCTACAGGGTTTCTGGCCAAAACAGAAACAATTGCTATTTAACACTCATTCTGAACCATCAGAACTCAAACAATGACCAAGTGAGGTTTGGGCTGGGACCTTTCCACCAATTAAGGAAAAGGGTCTTAATTAGACCCATGTACATATATATGTGTATGTGTGTGTGTGCGTGTGCATGTGTGTATATATACATATATACACACGCACACACACATATAAAATATGTGTGGGTGTGTATGGGTATGTGTGTGTGTCTTAATTGGACCCAAAATACTCAAAAATTGAACTGTCTCAGGCTTTTGCAATGTATTGAATTCAATAAAAGAAAATAATGGGACAATCTTGCCATTAAATGACTTCTCTCATAAGAAATGTTTTCCTCTTATATCAACACTGGATATTCATTATTTAATCAGGATAAATTGAAAAGTTACCTCAACAAATCATGAAGTGCCTCTGCCACTCTTCTTTGTAGGTTTAATCTTGTTCTTGTAATTGAAGTTCCTCATTTCAGTGGAAATTAATCTGTTGAGTCCTGTGACAATAACTTTCTTCTAGCCTAAATGGGCTTATCCTTTTCAAGAATGTATTCTTCAGTAAATACACACAATTTGTTATGGTTTGTGTAAAGAATCTTGAATGCCCATGTTAAGATCTCCTTAATTTCTAGGTAATGACAATAGTCTGTAGCAACATGTACCAAACCATGAGGATTAGAGAGAAAAAGGTCCCTTCATCAAGCAGTATTCCAAGGCACTGAAGCCATTGCTTAATTCCGGTAGATTTCATAGCGATCTTCTTGAAAGATTTTCAGCACTGTTCTTATAGGCTATTCTTTGACATCTAGGCTAAGACTCAAATGTGCCAATGTTGCGTTGGCCTCAGTGAAAATGAATGGGAGTTCAGTATCTTGCTTTTCTCTTAAGCTAGGCCAGGGATTTACAGGGAGAGAATTTTTCTTTACATATGGAAATGATTTCACAGAAAGACAAAAAAAAAAATCTGCTGTCATTCAGGGCATTTATTTGACTTCCTAGATCCTCACTATTATCATCAATACATTAAGTCCATCAAGGTTCTATTAGGGTTTCTTCGCCCAAGAAAAGGTTCTTCTCTTTAAGTAAATGTTCTACAAAAGGAAATCCTTCCTGCCAATTAAAGGAAAGAGAAAAGTCTTAATGAGGCACAAATGCTAAAAACTGGAACAGTCTAGGTGTATTGTAATGTATTGAATTCAATGAAAGAAAATGAGTCTTGATTAAATTCAACCTTGCCCAATAAATGACTCATCTCATAATAAATGGTTTCTCTTTACATTAAAAAATGGATATTCATTAGTTAATTAGGACAAATTGAAAAGTACTATAATAAATCAGAAATTGCCCCATACCATTTCACTTCACAGCATTAGTCTTGTCCTTGTGTTTGAAGTTCCTGATTTCAACTTGAATAAAACCATTAAATTCTATGTCAATAACTTTATTCCAACCTTGAATGTACTTACCTTTTTCCAGAATGTGTTCTTCAGTAAAAACAGATAGATTTGTTATGGTTATTTTGGGCAAAGAATCTTGAAGGCCCATTTTAAGATATGCTTGCTTTCTATGTAATGACCATAGTCCATTGAATAGAGGTGAAGCACACAGCAGAACATAAAGAGATGATTTAATCTAAAACCATGCATTTCCATTCAGACTGCTTCCTTCTTAAAAAAACAAACTACGTAATTTTCAAAGCTACCTAACTTTTTTGTGCTTCCTTCTAAATTTTCTTTTGTTTTCTGCTGTGCACTTTTAATTTTTTTTCTTCCTCCTTCACTCTGCCCTTGACAAGACTACAATTCAACACAAATGTATATACCCCTATATGGATACCCATCTACGTATACATATATACGTGCATATATATATGTAAAACAATGCTATACATACTTCTCATTGTGAGTTCTTTCTCTGGATATGGGTTGCATCTTCCTTCATAGATTCAAATCTTTCTGTGTTTTTTCTAAAATCAAACAACACATCATTTCTTATAGTACAGTAGTATTCCATCACAATCATATACCACAACTTATTTAGCCATTCCCTAGTCGAAGGGCATCTAACATTTTAACCAACCTGATAGGTGTAAGATGTTGTCTCAAAGTTGCATTTCTCTAATCAATAACGATTTTGAGCATTTTTTCAGGGAACTGTTTAATTTCTTCATCAAAAAACTTCCTGTTCCTATCCTTTGACCGTTTATCAACTGGGGAATGAGCCATTCTTATAAATTTGACCAAATTCTTTATATATTTGAGAAAAGAGACCTTTATCTAAGAGACCATCTATGAAAATTTTTTCCCCATTTTCTACTTTCCTTCTAACCTTGGCTACATTAGTTTTATTTGTATGATAATTTTTCAACTTAATATAATTGAAATTAGTCATTTTACAATTCACAGTGTTGTCTCTCTTGCATTTATTAACAAATTATTCTTCTAGCCATGAGTCTAATAGGTAATATGTTCCATGTTCTTCATATTTTCTTGTGAAAAAATAGGTCATGGATCCATTTGGAACCTATCTTGGGATATGGTTTAAGATATTGGTCTATGGAGGCGTGGAGCCAAGATGGCAGAGAAAAGGCAGGGATCTCCTGCACTCTCCCCAAAACTTCTTCAAACAAGTTTAAATAATGCCCCAAAACAAATTCTGGAGTGGCAGATCTCACAAGAGAATGGAATTTTCATTGTTTCAGTGAAAGACAACTTAGTAGGTTGGCAGAAAAGGTCTATCGCACCAGAGTGAGAATGGAGGAGAGCAGTCCAGCTCAGGCCATGCCCCAAACCAGCAGTAGGCCTTGAAAGGAACTGAATCAGTGACAGCAGTGGTGGTTTCTGGGCCGCTCAGCCCACAGATGGTAAGGGATCAGACTACTGGTCAGGAGACTACAGGAGTCCCATTGCTGGTACTGGAGGCAGGATTCTGTTGCATTGCCCATACTTGGATTGGGTCACAGTCATGGGTCTCCATCTCAGGGCAAAGGGGAGCACTAGTACATCAGAGCTTGTGGCTTCAAGGGAGCTGGGACCCTGGTCACAGTTCCAGGGTCGAAAAGAGTGCTTGTGGTCACTCACAGACCAGAGTACAGGCCAGGAGAGGAGTAAACACACCTCTCCTTAGACCATATCACCTTGGAAAAACTGAAAATTTACAATTCTCCGGAATTAACTCTGAAAACAGCTACACAAAATCCATGAAGCTTAGGACAGTGCCCCCTCCACTCCAAAAGCAGAACCTCACTTAAGCAAAGAGTTAAAAGTCAAGAAATAAAGTGGCAAAAAAAGAGCAAACAGTAGGAAAGGAGAAGATTCTATCGATAGTTATTATGATAACAGGGAAGATCAAAACGCAAACTCAGAAGAAGACAACAAAATCAAAACTGCTACATTCAAAGCCTGAAATAAAAATATGGATTGGTCTCAGGTCATAGGAGAGTTCAAAAAGGATTTTAAAAATCAAGTAAGGGAGGTAGAGGAAAACTCAGGGAAGGAAATGAGAGAGATGCAAGAAAACTGTGAAAAAAAGTCAACAGCTTGGTAAAGGAGGCATAAAAAATACTAAAGAAAATAATATCTTGAAAAGAACAGTACAGGCCATATGGTAAAAGAGACAAAAAAATCCAACAAAGAGAAGAATGCTTTGAAAAGCAAAACTGGCCAAATGGAAAAAGAGGCACAAAAATTCACTGAAGAAAAGAACTTAAAAAGTAGAACTGTCAAATGGGTATGAAATCTCACTGAAGAAAAGAATTCCTTAAAAATTAGAATTGGGCAAGTGGGAGCTAATGACTTTATGAGGCAACAAGAAACAATAAAACAAAATTGAAAGAATAAAAATATGTAATATCTCATTGGAAAAATAACTGACTTGGAAAATAGACCCAGGAGAGATAATTTAAGAATTATTGGACTACCTGAAAGCCATGATCAAAAAAGAGCCTAGGTATCATCTTTCAAGAAATTATCACGGAAAACTGCCCTGATATCCTAGAACCAGAGGGTAAAATAGAAATCAAAAGAATTCACCAATCACTTCCTGAAAGAGGTCATAAAATGAAAACTCCCAGGAATATTATAGCCAAATTCCAGAGGTCAAGGAGAAAATACTAAAAGAGCAAAAAAAGAAACAATTCAAATATTGTGGAATCATAGTCAGGATAACACAAATTTAGCAGTTTCTACATTAAAGGATGCGAGGGCTTGGAATATGATAATCTGGAAGGCAAAAGAGCTACGATTACAATCAAGAATCACCTACTTAGCAAAATTGAGTATAAAACACCAGAAGGGAAAAAAAGGCATTCAATGAAATGGAGGACTTTCAATGATTCCTGATGAAAAGACCAGAGCTGAATAGAAAATTTGACTTTCAAATACAAGACTCAAGAGAAGTATAAAAAGGTAAACAGGAAAGAAAAATTATAAGGGATTCAATAAAGTTAAACTGTTCATATTCCTAAATTAGAAAATTGCATTTGTAACTCCTAAAAACTCTCTCATTTTTAGGGCAGTTAGAAGAAATAGACATAGAAAGAGGATACAGGTGTGAGTTGAATGGTATAATTATCTAAAAAAAAAAATTGAGAGGTAAGAAAGACAAATGCACTGGGAAAAGGGGAAAGGTAGAGGTAGGATGGTATAAATTATTTGACAAAGGAGGCACAAAAAAAAGCTTTTACAGTGGAGAGGAAGATGGGGGAGATGAGGGGAGCACTTGAACATTACTCTCATTGGAATTGGCTCAAAGAGGGAACAACATACTTACTTGGTTGGGTATAGAAATCTTTATTACCATACAGGAAAGTAGGGGGGAAAGGGAATAATATGAGAGTGGGGAATGGCTGTTAGAAAGAAGGGCAGATTGGAGGAGGTAAAAGTCAGAAGCAAAACACTTTTGAGAATAGACAGAGTGAAAGGAAAACTGCCTTGTTATCTTAGAACCAGATGATAAAATAAAAATTGAAAGAATCCACCAATCACCTCCTGAAAAAGATCCCAAAATGAAAACTTCCAGGAATATTATAGCCAAATTCCAGAGCTTTCAGGTCAAGGGGAGAGAGAAAGAGAGAGAGAGAGGGAAAGAGAGAGAGAGAATGAATAAATGAGTAAAATAGAATAAAGGGAAATATGTAGTTAGTAATCATAACTGTGAAAAAAATTTACAGCAAGTTTCTCTAATATAGACATCAGAACTGAGTCAAATTTATAGAAATAAGAGCCATTCCTCAATTGATAAATGGTCAAAGGATGTGAACTGGCAGTTTTTAGACAAAGTAATCAAAGCTATCTATAGTCATATGGAAAAAAATGCTCTAAATCAATGCTCTAAATCTAATCAGATTAAAATAGCTCTGACTGACCACCACACACCTATCAGATTGGCTAATATAACAGAAAAGGAAAATAACAAATGTTGGAGGGGATGTGGGAAAAGTGAGACACTAATGCACCGTTGGTGAAGTTGTACACTGATTCGATCATTCTGTAGAGTACTTTGGAACTATATTCAAAGTGCTATAAAAACATGCATACCTTTTGACCAAGAAATACCACTACTATCCCAAAGAGATTAAAAAAAAAACCAGAAAGGAAAAGGACATATATGTATAAAAAATTTATAGCAGGTTTTTTTTCAGTAGTTGCAAAGAATTAGAAATCGAGAGGATGTCCATCAGTTGGGGAATGGCTGAACAAGTTGCATATAACTGTGATGGAATACTATTGTGCTCTAAGAAAGGATGCTCTCAGTAAAACCTGGAAAGTCTTACATGAACCGATGTAAAATTAAATAAGCCAAACCAGGAGAATATTGTTTACAGTGATAGCAATATTTTATGATCAGTGGCGAATGACTTAGCTATTCTCAGCAATACAATGATCCAAAATAGTTCTGAAGAACTTATGATGAAAAATGCTATCTATCTCCAGAGAAAGAACTGATGGAGTCTGAACGCAGATTGAAGCATACCTTTCTTTACTTTCTTTATTTTTCTGGGGTTTTTTGTCTGTGTTTTCTTTCATAACATGACTAACATGGAAATATGTTTTGTGTGACAGCACATGTATAATCTGTATAAAAGTGCTCGTCTTCTAAATGAGGAGAGTAGGGAAGGAGGGAGGGAGAGAATTCAGAACTCAAAAATTTTTTAAAACAAATGTTAACATTTGTTTTTACATGTTATTGGGGAAAATTAAATTTTAAATAAAACAAACAAGGTTCATTTATTATTTAAAGTCTCTCCCCCCCACCCCAAAAGATATTCGTCTATGTCCAATTTCTGCCAAACTGCTTTCCCAACAATTTTTACCAAATAATGAATTCTTATCCCCAAAACTTCAAACTTTACATTTATCAGACATAAGTTTACTATAATCCTTTACTACTGTGTGTTGTATGCTGTCTTGGTAAGCAAAATGGGCTCTTAGCACTTAGTTGGCTTTTGTTTCCTTTGAGTAATTCAGTGTATTTCATTGAGCCTTACTAGGTGCTAAGCCCCAGGCCCAAACCCCTATTACGTGTAAAACCTATGTGGGTGTGACTTGGTAACCAAGGTGGAGCCCCAGGTGGGGCTAACTAAGGGAGGGCCTAGTTTACACCTGAGTTTGAGTGATAGGTTTGGGATACCAGAGGCTCTTAGACCACGTGGGTTTAAGTCGCCTCTTTGTGACAATTTTAGGTCCCATGGGTGAGTCGCATGTGTGACTCACCCCTGACCTGGAAAAAGATATAAAACCAGGGGTTGGTTTCCTCTTTTTTGGAGCTCTTACCCACAGCAGTGGTGGCATGCGTGACTCTGGGCCAGCCCTCCTTATGAGCTCCCAGGCTGAACCTAGATGTTGGTAACTATGAATCTGTATTTGATCTGTCTGTTGATGTTAGTAATTTGTTTATATTTTGCTCTGAAGTTCAGGATGCTGGATTTTTCCCCTGAACTAAGTGAGTGATATTTGTATGCTGAATTAAAGTAAGCTTATCAACCCCTTAACGTTGCTTTCCTTATTAAAGCAGATCAAAAGAACCTGTGCTTTTGCAGCATGCTGGTAGAGTGCTTGTTTTTAGGCTTCTGTTGGTCTTTCACCCCCACAACAGCTGCTAGCTGGATTGTTGAAACATATGCCCACTCTGTTCCACAGATCTACCCCTCTGTTTCTTAGTCAGTACCAGAAAGTTTTGAGACTTACTGCCTTCTATGTAGCTTGAGGTCTGGTATTGCCAAACCTCCTTCATTTACATTTTTTTCATTTCTTTGAGATTCTTGACCCTTTGTTCTTCCAAATGAATTTTGTTATTATTTTTCCTAACTCTGTAAAATAATTTTTTAGTAATTTAATTGGGATGGCATTGAATAAATAGGTTAGGTAAAATTATTATTTTTATTATATTGGCTTTGCCTACCCATGAACCATTAATATTTCTCCAATTATTTAAATCTGACTTTATTTGTATAAAGGGTGTTTTACAATAACGTTCACATACTTTCTGGATCTCCTTTGGCAGGTATACTTTCAGGTACTTTGTACTCTCTACAATTATTTTAAATGGCCTATCTCTTGCTATCTCTTGTTGATGATATATAAAAAATGCTGGTGGTTTGTATGGGTTTATTTTACATTCCACTGCTTTGCTAAAAATATTCATTGTTAATTATTAATTAAATTATAAATTAACTATTTTTATTGAATCTTTAGGATTTTCCAAATATATCATCATGTCATTTGCAAAAACAGGTAGTTGTTACCTCATTTCACATTGGTTCCTTCCATTTCTTTTTTTTATTGCTATTACTAGCATTTCTAAGACAATATAGAATAATATTGGTGACACATAGTGTAGTTTCCCTGTTTATCTCTTTTAATGACATCTATTTTAGCCTTAACTTTGATTGAGACCATGATTACTACCCCTCTTTTTTCACATCAGCTGAAGCATAAAGGAATTTATAGCTTATGAAGAAATTGGACCCCAAAGCCTCAGAACTAAAACAGTGTGGGCCTGTTTTAATATATTGAATTCAATGAAAGAAAAGAAGTCTTCATGAGATTTCATAACTAATGATTTCCCTTTATATCTACAATGGGTATTCAGCGCTTAATCAGGACGATTTGAAAAGGTACTCCAACAAAACAGAAAGTACCGCATAACATCCTTCCTTGTGGCACTACTTTTATCCATGGAGCTGATGTCCTTATTCCAATTGAAATAAAACGTTGAGTTCAGTGTCAATTATTTTATTCTAGCCTGAATGTGCTTATCCTTTTCAACAACGCATTCTTCAGTTAAAAGAAAAAAACAGCTTTTCTCGTTCAGCCGGCCAAGATGCCGAAAGGGAAGAAGGCCGAGGGGAAGAAGGTGGCTCCGGCCCCTGCTGTAGTAATGAAGCAGGAGGCCAAGAAAGCGGTCAATCCCTTGTTTGAGAAGCGGCCCAAGAACTTTAGCATTGGTCAGGACATCTAGCCCAAAAGGGATCTTACTCGATCCGTCAAATGGCCTTGGTACATCAAACTGCAGCGTCAAAGGTCTATCCTTTATAAGTGTTTGAAAGTTCCACCAGCAATTAACCAGTTCACCCAGGCTTTGGATGGTCAGACAGCTACTCAACTGTTGAAACTGGCTCATAAGTATAGACCCGAGACAAAGCAAGGTAAGAAGAAGCAAAGGCTTCTGGCTCGGGTTGAACAAAAGGCTGCAGGCAAAGGAGATGTCCCCACTAAGAGACCACCTGTCCTGAGGGTAGGTGTTAACACTGTTACTACCCTGGTAGAAAACAAGAAAGCACAGTTGGTAGTGATCGCACATGACGTGGACCCCATTGAGCTAGTGGTCTTCCTACCCGCCTTGTGCCAAAAAATGGGGGTTCCTTACTGTATTATCAAAGGTAAAGCCAGACTGGGTCACTTAGTTCACAGAAAGACCTGCACAAGGATTGCCTTCACGCAGGTTAATCCTGAAGATAAGGGAGCCCTGGCTAAGCTGGTAGAAGCCATCAAAAACAATTACAATGACAGATACGATGAGATCCGTCGTCACTGGGGTGGCGACGTTCTGGGTCCAAAATCGGTGGCTTGTATTGCCAAGCTGGAAAAGGCAAAAGCTAAGGAACTTGCAACCAAATTGGGTTAAATGTATATTTGATTTTTCCCTACATAAAAATAAAAATTTAAACAAAAAAAAAAAGAAAAAAACATATTTGTTATGGTTCTATTGGGTAAAGAATCTTGAAGACCCATGTTAAGGTCTCCTTGCTTTCTATGTAATGACCACAGTCCATTGAATAGTAATAGGAGTAAATCATGAGCAATAAGTACTGAACTGTGAGGACTATAGCAAAAGTCCCTTCATCAATAAATATTGCAAGACATTGAAGCTATTGCTTGATTCCAGTATAATACACAGAGATCTTGAAAGATTTTCAACAGTATTCTTCCAACATGCATCTAGGATAAGACTCATATGCCTCAATGTTGGATTTGTTTCAATATATATATGATTGGAAGTTCAGTATTTTGCTTTCGTCTAAAGCTAGGTCAGGGATTTACGTGAAGAAAATTTTTCCTTATAAATGGAAATGATCCCACAGAAAGACAGAAAATCTACTGTCATTCAGGGCATTTATTTGGCTTCCTAGGTCCTCACTATTATCATCAATGCATCAAGTCCTTTGTAGTTCCACTAGAGTTTCTTTGCCCAATTAAAGATTCTTCTCTTTCAGTAAAGGTTATACAAAAGAAAATCCTTCCTGCCAATTAAGGGAAAGAGAAAAGACTTAATTGGACCCCAAATCTCAAAACTTGAAGAGTTTTAGCCTGTTGTATTGAATTCAACAGAAGAAAACAAGTTTTGATGGAAATACAATCTTGCCCATTAAATGGCTTATTTCATAACAATTGGTTTCACCTTTATCTACAATAGGGATTCATTGATTAATCAGGACAAACTGAAGAGGTACTACAACAAAACAGGAGTATCTTGTGTGAGGAAGAAATGTAATATCATGTATGAGGAAGAAGAGAAAGACCAAGTACATGGAGTAAGGTGTAAAAATATTGAAAAGGTAGTGTCAACCCGTTGGAACCAGCCTCTAACCTGTGGATGGCCAGAGCGAAACAGAGCAGGCTAGAGACAAGAGAGTCAGGAATCAAACAGAAGTTTAATTTCAAAGTGAGGGAAATGACTTGTAAGTGAGGATACATGTTCTGGAGCCCCGATCCTAGTTGGGGGAGGGAGGGACCCACTTTAATGTAGGCATATCTTGATACTTATACCTATGGCTATGCAGTGAGCTGTAGACCTGATAATGAGGGGTAACAGCACAATGACACAAGTTTGATTCATAGCAGGACTCCACCACTGGAACACAGGTACTTGTCAGAGGTTGTCTGGTGCCTGTACGAGCTCAGAGAACACCTGGTGCTGGTCAAAGCAATACAATAATTATGTGATTTTGCCAAAGGGTAAGATCATCTAGTGGCTGAGCGCAAAGGATTGTTGTTATGTCAAGCTCAATTTGCTTGCTGGGCCTCGGCTCAAGATATTGGGTATCTCCCAATATCTTGACAGTAGGAAGAGGTCAGGTTATGAAAAACTATAAAAGGCAAACAGAGGATTCTATATTTGGTCCTGGCAGTAACATGGAGCCACTTAAATTTAATAAATGGGACAAGGAGGTCACCTGAAGTTTAGGAAGATCACTTTGACAACTGAATGGAAGATGGACCATGCGGATGGAAAAGACTTGACGTAGGTCATTGCAATAGTGCAGATGTAAGATGATGAGGGCCTGTACCAGGGTGGTGGCAGTGTCAGAGGAGAGAAAGGGATGTATATGAAAGATATTTTGAAGGTAACAACAACAGGAGTGGTAACTGATTGGATATGGAGGGTGGGGTGAGAGAGAGAGAGTAGTTAAGGATGACATCTAGGTTGTGAGCCTAGGTGACTAGGAGTATGGTGATTAAATTACTAATGGAGTTAAATGGAGATGGAATGGAGATATATTACTAGGTGAGGTGAGTTGGGGGTGGGGAGATAGTGAGTTCAGTTTGGAATATGTTGAATTTAAGCTGTCTATGGGATATCCAGATTGAGATATCCAATAGACAGTTAAAGTTGCAAGACTGGAGATCAGGGGAGAGGTTAGGACTAGATATGTAGATTTGATAATCATCTGCATAGAGTTGATGACACCACTAAGTGAACAGAGGCAGAAGAGAAAAGATTGAGGTAGAGTAGGGAGGCAGTTATCAGAAGTGTTAGAGGAATAGATGGCTGTAGGGATGGGTCATAGCAATTTATGGGTCCAAAGCTAAGAAAGACAAACTGATTACTTCTATTGCAACCTAGATTTTATATGCTATCCACAACAAAGATTTGACACCTACAGGACTTCACCAGGACCTATACCTTCCTTCCTTCTACTCAGGGCTGTAGATGGGGAATGATCTATAGCTCTCAGGGCTCTCTTCTGCTTCGTGTAAGTTGTGTAGGTTGTGGGAGAATGAGCCGGAGAAGAGCAAACTTGAACACCATCAGCATCATCATAGGCAAAGGTGACTTGAAAGCACTTGGATTAGTAAAGTCAGAGGTCAGATTAAGGGAGAAGAAAATTGGCAAAATGTAAGAGAAGTTGAGGAAAATTTGACTATAGCCACAATCAAGTCAGTAAAACATCAACTGGGATTCATAGACAAAATCCAAGAAAAGAGTCTGTAGGAAAACTCATGACTTCAAATGTCTGTATACTAATGCCCAAATTTTAGGTGACAAACTAGAAGAACTGGAGATCATAATGCAATGAGGCACATCCAAACTTACAGATATCACTGAGATTTTGTGAAATGAAACCTGTGCCTAAACCATGGCTCTGGATGGATATACAGTATTCAAAAGAACAGTTAGGCAAAAGTGGAGTAGAAATGGAGTAATATATCTGAAGACAGCATATTCATGTGAAGAAATTCAGAAACTGGTGGGGGGTGGGAGCATGACAGAGAATATTAGGGTGAAGGTCAACATAGAGAGAAATAAGAAATGATTTTGTTATTGGGGTATACTACAGACCACCTGAGCAGAAAAAGGAAATGGACAAGGAATTTGGTAAGCAGTCAAGAAGCCTTGCACAGAGGCATGATGCAGGAGTGAAGAGAAACTTCAACAATCCACACATCAGCTGGAGTTCTCTCTCTCTCTGACAAAAGCAGAGCAACTAATGCTTTCTTGATTTGTCTTAGTAATAATTTCTTCCTTCAAAAGCAGGAGGAACCAACTTGGAGAAATTCTGTTTTGAATTTAATTCTCCCTTAACAAGGAGGAACTGGTGGCTGGGCTGGACATGAAGAGAAGCTTGGGGGAAAGTAATTACTCCCTCTTAGAGTTTGCACCAGAGAAGGAGCGGAAACCTGAGCATAGTTGAGATCTTGCCTGAAAAGACTAATGCAGATACACTGGGAATTCACCAATTAACTTAGATTTTTAAAAATGTACAGAAGATGGAAGTTAGACTAGTGAACAATTAATGAATCATCCTGTAAAAGTGTCAGAAATGCTAAAGCTGAGAATGAGTTGAGACTGGAAAGGGAAGCTAAGAATCAGTCAATCATTAATTAATATGTGTTATGTATATTGTGTGCATATATAATATGCATAATGTGTTATGAATAATATGCATAATATAATTAATATGTACTGTTATATAGTGCCAGGCACTATAGATATAAATGTGAAATAAGAAAAACTGCCCCTGCCCTCAGGAAACTTACAATGTAATGGGAGAAGACATAACACAAAAGAAAGCTGAAAAGTGTGGGGGGCAGGGTGGGAGGGAGAAGATACCCAACCATAGAGACAAGGTGGAGAAATCAGTCAGAGAAGTCTCAAAGTAGTAAACCCAGTGAGAAATGAGACATCTGAGCTGTTGGAAGTTCCTAGCCCCACCCTCAACTCATAATGGCAGAGGGTGGTGATGAGATAGAGTACCAAGGCCTATGAGATCTTAAAGGATAATGAAATTATTCCAATAATGAGCTTTCTGTGGCAGGGTAGTGAGGAACAAACAAAAAGAGCAGATTGAGGGGTTTGCTTGTTTATAGCTATAATCAGAGAAAAAGGAGGGAATCAAAGAAAGGTTAGGAGATTTGCTTGGGGTGGATAGGATGAAAACTGACAACAGAGAGAAGGGAAATCTGCTCGGTCCTTGTTTTGTTTGCTTTCCCTGCAAAATAGAACAACCTTTGTACTGGAAATGACAGAACAAGAATGACTCACAGGGAGCTGATGACCAAGATACATAAGGAGATATTAAGAGAACATCTAAACTGCCCTTCGTGAACTCAAGTTCATTTAGCCCAGGTGAACTACATTCTTGTAACCGTAAAGAACAGGAAGATGTTATTGATAAGGTACTGTCAGTGGTATCTGAGAGATCACAGAGAATAAGGGAAATACCATTTGAGGGGGGGAGGGGTAGAGGAAAACAGGGTCTGCAAACTATGCACCAGTGAACTTCTTATTCCTGGGAAAATTCTCAAATGGATCATACAGTTGGCTGTCAAAAATTTGTCTGCGGAAGTGGTGATTACAAAGAGCCGTGGCTTCATCCAGCATGGGTCATGGCTAAAAAACCAGATTTTCTTTTTGGACAGAATTATTAAACCAGTACAGGAAAGGAATGTTGTGGGTATGGTTTACCTGGAGCAGAGAAGAGTTATTGATAAAGTTTCTCTTACTATTCTTATGGAGAAGATAGATATAGATTATAGATGATAACACATTCAGATGATAATGCATTCAGAGCAGCCAGATTTAAAGAGCTGAGGTTAAGGGTTTCATGTTGACATGGCAGGATAGCTCCCCTGGAGCACCCTGGAAATCTGTATTTGGTCCTGGGCTGGTTAGTAGTTTTATCAGTGACTTGGATATAGACATAGGTATCAGATTTGCAGATGACACAAAGCTGAGAGGTACAGCTATGTAAGTGTTAGCTATTGCTGTTATCGGTAGTAGTATAGTAGTAGTGGTGGTGGTGGTGGTAGTAGTAGTATAGTGCTAACACATTAGATTCTAGAGTTAGGCTCCAAAAGGCTCTTGACAGGCTAGAGCATCAGGCTGGAGGTAGTAAGATAAATTTCAGTAAGGAAGGATCAGTCGAAAGGCTTGCACTTGAGTATACAAAAATCAACTTCACAGTTACGAGATAGAGGAAACAGCAGTTTTTCTCAAAAAGATGTTGAGGATTTAGGGGACTAGAAGCTCAAAATGAATCAGCCATATGATGTTTAAAAAAAAACCAAAAACAAAAAAAAAACCCAGCTAATGTAATCTTGGGCTGAATTGAGACACAGATTCCAAGAATAGAGAGGTAATATTTCCACTGCAATCTGCCCTTGTTGGAGCTCATCTAGAGTCTTATGCTCATTTCTGGGTGCCATAGTTTAAGGATCTTGATAAATTGGAGAGTGTCCAGAGGAGGGGAACCAGGATGGTGGAGAGGGTCTTGTGAGCCAGTCATATGAAGATTGGTTGTAGCAACTGAACTGCTTACCCTGGAGAAGACTGGAGTGTGGGGAAGGGAATAGGAGCATGATAGTGGTATTCAAGTATCTGAAGGTCTGTCGAGTAGTCCTTTAGGTAGAAGAGAGACTAGACTTGTTCTGTTTGGCCCCAGAAGGGTCAAACTCATTACCAGAGCTAATGAGTAGAAGTTGCAAAAGAGGTAAATTTTGGCTAGATGTCAGGGAAAACTTCCTAATCAGCCCCATTGTCCAAAAGTGGAATGTGCTGCCTCTGGAGGTCTTCAAGAAAAGGCTGGATGACTACTTATTGAGTGTGTTATTGGTAGGAGGCAGGGGAGGGGTGGGAGTGGGGTTCCCTTTTGTGTATGGGGAAATGAGTTGGACTAGATGACTTCTAAGACTCCTTCTTACTTTTGAATTCTGCAATTCTAGGTGAGTCTTAGCTCCTGTCCTCTGGTCAAGATGAAAACAGCAACTGACCTATTTCTGGAGTCCAGACAGATCTTCATTCTCTTAGGGTTTATATTTAGGCACTCTCAAGGCCCCTTCTCAATCAATCTTAGAGTAGTTCTCAGCAGAGCCCCACTCCTTTTTTTAGTCCCTAACCTGTTCCTATTTCTCCACCTCTTCCAACCCCAGAATGTGGGTAAATACCAATTTGTAGCCTCTGTGCTCCTCCCAGCTACAGTATTCCCATGACTGGTGATGTGGTAGGTTACTTTTTTTTAGTGGGGGGAGGAGTGTGACATTAACCAGTTTATGAATTTACCCAAGTCCCCTGATTTTAATTCAAGGTTTCATTCTCAGTGGAGTTACTGAACTCCAAGTTCTCTAGATCCTTGGCTTCCACACACATGCATACACAAGCACACCACTGACTCCTCTGGAATAGACCCTAGAGTCACCTCTCCTCCAAAAATAATCTAGTTCCCTTTCTTCCTCTCTGTTCTGGTGCCCGTTCCTGTTCCAGGTCCCAGGGTGCCACCCGTTAACTTCTCTCCCTCATGCACAGACTTTCTGGGGCCTCCACTAAACCTACTCAGTTTCTCAGTCCCTCACTCCAATGGGGCTCATCACATCCCCTTCTTCACATACTTGCAGTAGGAGGGGAGGCAAGGGGAGGGAGAGATGGAGCAGAGACACACAAAGAGAGAAAGAGAGGGAGAGAACCAGAGAGAGAGAAAGAGCTTGAGAGAGACATAGAAAGCCAGAGAAAGGGTGGGAGGTGGTCTAGAGCTCCCAGGAGGATTCAAAATACCAGCTGCTGAAGCATTTCCTCCCTACCCCAGCAGAAAATGACTAAAAGGAGTGAGAATGTTGGGAGAAGAGGCTGGAGGAGAAGAGAGGTACTACACTTGCTCCTCCACCTGAAACATCCAGTCAGTGTAGTAAGGGCTGCTGGGGGTTGTAGTTTTCTGAAATCTCAGCAGTAGGAGCTGGAATTGGATTTGAGATACCCTTTGTCACCTTGGAGCGGCCCCCTCTTCTTCAGTGACTCACACGTCCCTTCTGCCCCACCCTAGGACCACTGTGTGTATCACCAGTCCCACCTCAACCCTCCTTTAGGGAGAAGAGCAGCAGATCCAGGGGAGTGTGCAACCAGCCTACAGCGTTCTGACAGGCTCCCATCCACACCTGGACCCTCACCTTGACCCCCAGCGATGTTGCAACTCCAGGGCTCCTCCCCGCTCCTGCCCCACCCCCTTCCACACAGCACGGGTGAGGACTTCAGAAACGAATCTCTCATTTAATTCAGCACTCTACTTAATTTGAATAAACGTTGTGAAGTGCTACCCATCCCTCACCAAGGGGTCTGCGGCACTCCACACCCCGTCGTGGCCTTCCTCACCAGAGGAAGAGCAATCCAAGAACTCCTTGCTCAAGCCCCAAGCCCGGGCGGCTGCCCTGATCCTTCACCCGGGGTCCTTTCAAGCCTCCCATTGGCCGGAGTTGGGGGTCCCCACGAGAGAAGGAGGAGAGGGGCTGCCTGAGGGTCTGGGGCCCCCCTAGAGGGGACTTCGGGCATCCTGCTTTGAGACTCGAGGGGACGAGACACAGGTGGGGGCTCGGGAATGCCGCCTCTTGCGTCTCTCCTGCCGTCGGACTAGCTCACGGACCCGCTCCCTCATGGTCCAGAGCACCACGTAGAGCTGCCTCAGCGTCCGCTCCTCTTTTGAGTCCGCGTATTGTGGAAGCCCCAGTGAAGAGGGCTGTGCAGTGGCAGTCTGTGCGGGAGAAAGAGAAGGGGACCAGGATGGGGCGCTGCCTGGGAGAAAGAACTGACCAGAACGGCCGACATTCATAGAGCACTTAGTATGCGCCAAGCGCGGTCTAACGATTACCTCATTCGATCCCTGAAACAACCCTGAGAAGTAGCTGCTACTATGAGCCCCATTCTGCAGGTAAGGAAACTGAGGCAGAGTAACTTGCCCAAGAGCACATGGCTAGTAAGCTATTCGAGGCTGGATTTGAACTCATTTCTTCCTTACTCCTGGCCCATGGCTCTATTCTCTGCACTACCCGGCTGTCTGGTTCTGGGGAGAAGAAGCTAACTAGAATGAGAAAAAAATGTTATTTGGGTTGGGAAAAAGTAGATCACCATAACCTTCCTGGACCATGGAAACTGAGGCCGATTGACGTGCCCAGGTTGAGACATGACAGGACTCCCCCATCAGCACCAACACCAGTACCCCACTTCCCAGAGGGACGGAGACAAGGGTACTAACCTTTCCCATCCCAAACTTCCCACCAAAATGCAGGAAGGATTCCATGAAACGGGTGACATTGTACATAGCTGCCTGGGGCACGTGAAGCAGAGTTCTTGACTGGTCCCTCGTATCCTCTTTTACCACCCTCTTTGGCTCTCCCGTCTCTTTTAACACTTTTTCTTTGGAGCCAGAGATCATCAGGGTAGAACACTGGATATCAGATCTTGTCCAGGGAAAGGACTAAGAATAGGGGCACAGCTTAGAGTGAGAACAAGAGAAATAGAGACAGACATAGAGAGGGAGCTCTACATCCTCTGCTTCAGGCCCGTTTCCATGGGTCTCCTATCCCCACCACACCACTTGTCCTTGCCCCCAAACTCTTCCCTTTTCTCATAGCCTGGAAGGTGGTGAGAGGTCTTGTAGTCAAGCAGCTAAGGGATACTGAGAAACTCTGAAATCATGGAACAGGGAGAGCATCCAGACTCTCAAGCCAGTAAAGAAGGATGCTTAAAACTCACCAGGAAGCTAAACTTCTCCCAAAGACGAGATAGCCAGGAAAAACACATGTCCAACCCTCTTGAGCCCAGGACCCAGGAGGGGGGTTGACAGAGCCAGTAGCTGGTAGGGGGCAAGGACACTAGCACTTTGCCAGCAGCCTCCACCCTAGATGGGACCAGGAGAGTTAGAAAGGTGAAGAGGAACACCAATAGGAAAAGGACTAGGGAAATTCAGAGTATAACCCTCCCCTCACCTCTTCTTCCCCTCCTCCTCCCCGCTCCCCCACAGGGAGAGGAGTCAGAGTGGATAGGTGGGGGGGAGGGCTGCCTTAGAACCCACAAGATGGGGCAGTTCTAATCCCATTGTGAGAACCTGCCTGGAACCGAGCTATCTGGCCTCATCCTCCACTCCTCACTTTTAGTCCTAGATTTCCTCTGGGACCCAAACATCCTGTCCCTTAGGTCTCCCTCCTTGTCTCTATTCCCAATCATTACACTTGATCCTGGGCCCTTATCTTTGTCCTTAGTTCCTGGTCCAATGTTCCCCATGTCCTACTCTACTTTCCCCTGTGTCCCCCTTTCAATCTCTACCCTATTCCTCAAATCCAGTTCTGGGGCTAGGTGGAGAAATTGACCTCAGGACTCAAATCTAGGCTCAAACCAATGAGATCTGCTAGCTCTCAGCCTCCTAAGACTCAAGTATGTGTCCCCCTTCCCCCAGCTTGTCTCCCAGAACTCAAATGAATCACCTGCTCTCTAGCCCCTGACTCATCCCTGTTCCCACCTCAGGATCCTGTTGTTTGGCTTTCTGGTCTTTGGCTTTCTCCAAAAACCCTTGGAAACCTAAGCACCCCGCTTTCCCCTTAAACAGACAGAATCTCTCCTTTCAGCAGACTCGGAGGCCAGGGGCAACTCCTCGAGGGGGCAGGTCCCAGGACGGTGGCTAAGGTTGGCAACTAGTAGGAACAGGGAGTGAGGGGTCTAAATACGGTTGGGATTGGGGGAGGGGAGGGGGAGAAGCTGAGGCTCTCTGCCAAGCCTGGCACAGGCTCTGTGTGCCCCAGGAGCCTGGCCTGAGCCCAGCACAAAGACAAGGGGCCCATTCACCCCCCACCCCCATAGCTGCCCAAACCCGGCAGGGAACACGCTGGGAAGCTGGGGGGTGGATATGGCATAATCGCCAAAGGCTTCATTGTTTTCCACCACCCCCATAGCACGTGGGCTTTCTCCTCTCCAGTCTCCTTCCCTTCCCCCCTACCCCGCCCACCCCCATGAGCCACTCCTCCACTCAGGGAAAGCCTCCACAGCCTCTGTCCCTTCCCAGGACCCGTTTCTGATTTTGTCTCTGACTGAATCTTCTGTTTGTCTCTGTGTATCAGTTTCTCTTCCTGACACTTACTGTCTTATGCCTCATTTTTCTTTACATGTCTCTATTTTAATCCTGACCAGTACTGAGGGGGCTCCCAGGGAGACAGGACAGACAGGTCTCTGGAATATCTGGATACCTGAAACCCATAGCCCTGGCCCAGGCAAAGAGAATTCAGCCCCCACACCCAAGTTTCTCCTCATTTTTTATTATAATATTTTAATAACAACCTGAATCCCAGAAACCTTGGGACATTGCCTATATCCCCTCTCTTGGCTGAACCCAATGGAGGGACTTTGGGAGATAGGGAAGTGGTCTCTGCCTAGAAGTACCCAGCTCCCTCTGGGTCCTCCTAATCAGGGGGGCTCCCAGATACTTAGAGAACTGGGGAGGGAGGGGGCCACTTACCACCCAGAGGAATGGCAAGAGAAAGGTTGGCTGGGAGCCCACTCTCAGAGGTGAGCTCCATCTTGCACCTCAACCCTGAAATCCTACCCCATCCAGGCCTAGGTATATTCTGGCCCAGTCCCTCATCTTTGGAGAAGATTGGCCCAGCCCCTTGGGTCTGGTAGAAGATGGGGAGGGGGAAGACAAATCTGGACTCAACCTTGAACCCTCTATCACCACTTCTCATGATATTAAAGCTGCATAGGAAGAGAAGGCAAAAAAGGCCTGGGAATTTAGGACACTGAGGTCTCCATCCCAGTGACAGCCCTTAAAGGCACATTGTGAGGGAAAGGAGGCTCATGAGGAGGGCCCATTTGGGGCAAGGGGTCCAGGGTGAGGGGTTCCAGAGACCGGAAGTTGGGCCAGCTGTTCAGGGCTGGCCAGAGCCCGGAGCAATCCATTCTCTTGCTCCAGGGCTGCATTTCGTTCAGCTAGTTCTCGAATCTGCTCCTTCAGGACCTCCACCTCCTCCCGAACTGCAAACATGAGGTGAGACTTCACCAAGTCCTACAAGGATTGGAGGAGGACGGGACAGGGGAGGAATGAAACAAAGATTACAGGAAGACGCAAAAGGACAGTCAGACTAAGTTATTGGAATACTTGTGTTGCGTATGCTGTTGGGATTTGTACAAATTGAGGAACGGAAGTGCCTACTGCGGTTCCTTAATTCACCCTCCCTCCGTCCCCCCCAGTCCAGCCTATCCCACGGTACAAGTATACAATTCCTTATCTATCACAATTCTCGTTGGCCTGGACCTATGCGGAATTGGGATCGGTACCTGTCTGGCCCCCAAACTTGATACAGATGGAGGTAAGGGGCAGGAAGGATTGGTTTTTTCTTTCCCTCATCCAGGGTAAGGAGCCACGCAGGAAAAAGGAGGGAGGGCAAGGACTCAGGTATCATGGGTCCAGCAAATGGGGGCAATGATAGAGATCTAAGATCAGGGACAGCAACAGGGAGCTGGGAGCAGGGGAGGAAGGAAAGGATAGACGAAAAGACAGTGTGGGACTGGGAACAGGGATGGCGGTGCAGAGGGACAGAGAGCTGGGGGGAAGGAGCTAAGGAACAGATGAACTATGATATTCCTCAGAATAAAATCAATGCCCTTACCATGGCTTGTTCAATCTTGTTGTCAATGGCAACCATGCTTCCAGAGCCACTAGAGAGAGACCACGGACAATGTCAGGTGGGGAGATGAGAGACAGGAAATGAAACACCCTGAACCGGGTCCACCAACCTTGGTTCAACTTCCAAGACTACTTAAGACCTGTTTCCCAATTATCTGTTCTTCTATTTGTCCCTTTCCCACTTAGTAATGAATTAACCAACCTCCTTAGCTCCATGCATCAACCCCTCTCCCCCCACTTCCCACCCTGCAGCCCTCTCTTGGAATGAAAAAACCAGACTCTGGGCTTTTCCATCCAGGTTCCATTGCTCTCCCAACATTCAAGCACCCCAGCTCTGAGGGATCCAGTTCCCCAGTGACTAAGTTTTTACCTTTTGGCCCTCCCAGGACCCAAGAGTTCAGGATACTAACTTCCAATTCCCCCAGGAATTTGCTTCCATATCCCAACCTCCCCCCTCCCTACCCAGTCCCCAGGTACCTGTGACAGTAGAGAATCAGGGAGAGAAGTGTTTTATCCACCCCCCTTCGAGGTGAGGGCCGATGCCCGGGTCCCCCTAGGCCCCGATGGGGTGGAGGTCCAGGGGCATCTCGGATGGGGGATGCCCCCCGGGGGGAGCAAGGGGATGAGACACAGCCCCTTCTCTGGGGGAGGCGGGGGGCCAACCTCCCTACTCGAGTCTCATAGGATGATACCAGAGACTTAACAGAGACTCCTGGATGGGCCATCTTCTGGAGGGAAAGGGAGAGCTCTAGGCTCCACTGAAAGGGAGAGGGCTGTATCAGCAGAGTGCCTGGGGGGCCTTAGAGCCCCCCAGGCAAATCCAGGTCTGTCTGGTGCCAGGAAAGCAGAAAGGAGACGGGTGCCTTTGGGGATGAACTGAAAGATATACACCTCCCCCCAGGGGTAGGCCCAGCTGCTATTGGCTCCTTAGAGACACGAGGATCTCCCCTCCCTTCCCCAAAGCTCCACAGTAGGCGGGGGCTCATCTCCCAGGGCCAGACCCAGCTGGGGGTGGGAATTCCCAGATGCTGGACAATACCAGTGTCCCCTGCTCACCCTGGCAGTGATCCCAGAAGCTGGGAGATAGGTGGGTGGAGCTGGGGAAAGCCAGACCCCTTGCCTGGGTTCTGGGAGGGGCTATTGCCTAGATCCCTGGAAGAGGGTTGAAGACTGTGGGGACAAGATGCCTATATTGTCTCTTCACTAATGACATCCTATGTCCCTAACCAAGAAAATGCCCCTGTCTTATCTCAGTGCTTTAATTCCCTTCATATCAAATCCCCAAGATTGGGGGGCAGGGGAGAGAATTCAGGTTCAGAATGCTTCCTCCTCCCAGGGTACTTTCTCCAACCTTCCTCTAGATCTTCAATGGCTGTAAAGGCAGCTTTGTGACCCACAATTCAGGCTAGTGCAGTAAAGGCTGCCTAACCATGGGGGAGGGAGCATAGAGGATTTCCATGGCAGCAAAAACAGAACCCAAAGCCTTTACATAAGGGGAGACAGTCTGGAGATCAGGGGATGTGAGTCTCAAGAGAGAAGCTAAAAAGGAGGGATATGAATGGCTGGTCCTGAGAGAGGAACAGGGGACTTTTTAGATGAAGAGGATGATACAGGTCAGGATGCCCTAGGGAAGCTGTGGTCCTAGGATGCTATTTGACAAGTGACCACCAGGGGTCAGGCCAGCCTCCAGCAGATTCAATAAACAGTGGGGAAACCTGGGGATCTCTAAGGCCCCAGTTAACTGAGGGAAGTCTTCCTGACTTCTTAACCCTAACCCTTTTGGAAGCCAATCATCATGTCTCCCAGGCTCTGTCTCCTCTTCAGACCCCAGTTCCTCTTCTAGGACTCACTTATCTTGCCTTGGCAGCCCCTAACACTCTCCTCTCACCCATCCACAAATCCTTTCCGGTTTTTAGGACTGAGGCATTCTACCCCAAACTCCGTCATCTCCCCAACCCAAATCTGTCTTCTCCCACATCCACAAAATCTTTCCAAGACACCATTCCCTAGACTCAGCTCCAGGACACGGGAGTCCTGCTCCTCAGCCTCTGGCTCCACCTCCTTTTCACCCCCACCCCCACCCCCATCTTATGCTCTCTAGCTCTCCCAGGACACAAGGTCCTGCCTTCCCCTTCTCTCCCCACCCCACCTCTACTTTTCCCAGGAGCCTGTAGCAACAGCTTTTTGTTCCCTCTCAGTCCCTCCGATGCCAAGTAGCTACTAGGTTCTCTCCATGGGGGACCAGGACTAGCTTCAAGGTGACCTCTGACAAGCCCTGGGGCTGGGAAGAGAGCTGGAGAAATCTGGGTATTTTCCATTTCCTATCCTGGGCTCTGGGTGCAGAAGGTGCTGCCCAGCTGGGGGTGGGGTGTAACCAAGGGAACAGGGAGGCCTCAGAGAACAAGACTAAAGAGGAGGAAAAGGTGGGTAAACTACAGGAATAATTTTCAAACTTTCTAATCCCAAGAACACAAAGATGGTCCAAAAAAAAAAACCAAAACCCTTACTAAATACTTAACCCTGGTGGCACCACCCTCCCCCCCTCCCCCCCAGCAAATGTAGAAATTTAACGAGCAGGCTAGCCAGTATTTTTGATGACACATCAATGAGGCTTCTAAATCATTAATTCATGCTATAAAAAGTATTTGTGCCTTACTTTATATTTTTCAAAGCGCTTTATCAAATTGTAAAATACGAATACATCAAGGGATCGGCCGGTAAGTCACCTAAAGGACACTGTTGAAGAGACTTCGTCGTGTTGAAACATCAGGACCTCTCATCTAAAGGTGGGGGGTGGGGGTGGGGAGAAGGACCGGAGGAACTGGAGCACACAAGGAGATGCAAATTCAAGGAGGGTCACAGGAACCACTGAACAGGAGATCCAGTCTAGCTTAGTTTTGTGCTCAAAACCCCTGAAGACCCACTAAAAATCCATAGAACATACTTTGAGAACCAGGGTTAAAAGTCTGTGTCCCAAGGGGCAGGCTTAAGGATAGAGTGGGGGGGGGGGGTGTTAAGGACAGTTAGGATTCCTGGGAGGGGGCCTTGTGATAAGGGGGCTCTAGGGAAAACAGTCCAGGCCTGTTGGGCAGGATGCCAGGGTCCTGGGATCATAGATTCTGATCTAGAGAGGACCTTGGGGCAGCGAGGTGTCGAAGTGAGTAGAGCACGGGCCCTGGAGTCAGGAGGACCTGAGTTCAAATCCGGCCTCAGAAACTTGACACACTAGCTGTGTGACCTTGGGCAAGTCACTTAACCCCAATTGCCTTGCCTTCCCCCCCCCCCAAAAAAAGAAAAGACCTTGGAGAGCATCTAGTACAATTCCCTCATTTTACGAACAAGAGGGACTTGAGGCCCACAGAGATTAAGTGACAGGGCCAAGGTCATAATGGTAGAAGTAATGATAGTTCATATTTACATAGCATTTTAAGGTTTGTAAATCTTTACAGCAACCCCTGGAGGGCAGATACTATCATTTTACAGGACTCCTATTTTACAAAAAAGGAGACAGGCTGAGAGGTATCATACAACTAATAAAGAGTCAGCATTTGAACACAGGTCCTAGGATTTGAGAGTCAGCCTTCTTTCCGCTACATCATGGTCTCCTTCACTGTAAGGGAGCTAAGAAGTTGTTCTGCTCTAGGGAGGAAGGCCTTACCACACCGAGCTTTAGAAAGACAAGTATAAGAGATCTAGGGATTTGGAGGGGTGAGGAGGGGGAAGGCCAGCTGGGAGCGCTGATACTAGGGACAAACGGAAGCAGAAAGAAAGGGGAGATAGCAGGGCTCCTCCCCACTCAGTGTTCTGAGCAGCCCCCAGGGTCTGGGCCTTTTGCCAGCCAACTGGTATCCAACCCTCTCTGCTCTCCCGGATCTATGCTGCCTTCAGGGTGGTGCCAGGCCAGGGGAGGGCAAAGAACTGGTTCCTTGCCCTGGCTAGGAAAAAAAAGAGTGTTCTTGCCTCTGCTCTGGAGAGAAAAGGAAAACTAGGAACTACTAGGTCCTCATCCCCTCTCAGGCCTAGGCATCCTGCCTCCTGGGCTCGGATCCCTTTTCCCAATCAGCGATCCAGCCCCTTCAGTCTCCACCTTAACCATGTCAAGCCCAGCTCTCCACAAAGGAGCCAGGTTCTCTCTAACCCAGCTTTCCTTACCCAATCACCCTGGCTCTCTGGTCCAAGTTTTCCCTTTAGGAAGGACTCGGGCAGTGTGTCCCCCAGCTCTTCCCAGGCACAAAGAGGTGGGGTGAGGCCTACACACCCCATTCCTGAGCCAGGGGGACTCAACCAAAACCAGCTGGCCCAGGAAGGCGGGGCAAAAGAAGCCAGGCAGGGCCAGGGCCCCAGAACAGAACTGGATAAAGCTGAGACTGGGAAAACCAACCAGTCAGACTAGGGTGGAGGGAGTGGGAAGGAAAGGGCTGAGAGTATGGAACTCTATGAGAGATTATTGGCTGCAGAGCTGAAAAGGAGACCGACAAAGGGAAAGAGAGACAGAAACGTAAAGACTAAGGAACTGAAGGTCAGAGAGGAACACAGAGCGGAGTGGAGAACTTGGGAGAGAGGATTATTTTCGCCAGGGAGCCTGCCAAAAGGGAGGGGGTGGGAAGCAAAAGAGTCACCACGATAGGAACAAGTGACTGGCCATGTGGTGTCAGGCCTCACACCTCATACATTCCTGAACCCACGGCTGCTCGGCTCGACCTTGCCTGGCAGGCCCTTTCTCCCCTTCTCACATCTTTCAGTCCCGCATCCTAGGATGCCTTCCACAGATGAAGCTTATTTTATTTATCTGCTATTCCTCTACTCTATTATCCCCTCCACAATCTTCCTTCCCTAGGGCTCTGTCCCTAAGGCTGGAAAGAAAGAGGCCTAAAGAGGAGGGTGTGGCCCCTAGGAATCCTACTGGAAACACCTCCCTCCTAGCACCTACTAACTAACTGGCTCTGGAAATCCTATTCCTTATCCCCTTCCAAACAAGTAAATCCTACTTACTCCCTGAAACAGCACAAAAATAGGGGTTCCCATTCCATCTACCTAATGAAACAAAGAGTGTCACCTCCCTAGTGTTTCTACCTTGCCCCAGTACATCCACAGACAAAAACCAAGCTGCCCAGTAGTCTCTATTTTGCTCCCTCCCGTTAGGGGTTGCTGACACACAAGTGTTGAAATCTGGCCCCTGAAACAGGAAGTTTTGCCCTCCTTCCTGCCTCTAAACAGGCCATTCTCCCCTAAAGGAAGTCCTGCCCATCTATCTACATGTCAACAATCCTCTCCCACAGCGTGACCATGAAGCTGGGATCCGTTCACTATGGCCAAGGGATCAGACCACTATCAAAGCTTTCCCTAAGCACCAGGACTGACTAGGTACTCCCTGGGTCCAGCGAGCTAAGCAGGAAGCCCCAGGGAATCTAGTGTAACTCCCTGACCTGTTCCCTGACTGGACATGGGGTTTCCAGGTCAGAATAAGAACCAAGCTGCTTCCACCAAACCAGAATGACCCACCCACCACTTCACTGAGGGTGAGGGTGGGCTTGTTCAGTTAGTTCACACTCTTCAGTCACAAGTCACCTCTTTTACTGAGAGTGAGGGTGGGCTTGTTCAGTTGGTTTTCCCACCTAGTCCATTCACTGAGGTCGAAGGTGGTCTCGTTTAGTTCATGTTTTTCAGACACAAGCCACCCTCCCACCCCCAATTCTTTCAAAACAGGAAATTGTGTTCCCTCTTCCTTCCCCCATACCCCAACCCCCCCCACCCCCAGCAACAAAATATAGAAAGCTTAATTTGTGTATTCCAGTTCTTTTTTTTGTTAAGGTCCTCTGTCAAGCCAGCTCAAAAGGAAGTCCCTCCTACCTGTCATCATCACCGTCAAGGGGGCTACTGATGGCAAGCATAGATCGAGCCAGATTCAGGCGTTGAGCAGAGACTCCAAAGGGGTCTGAGGATTTCCGGTTGGGACTGGCATCCTGAAGGAGGGAGAGGGCCGGAGAGCCCGGGCGGGAGCCTCGGAGAGGGAGCTAGAAAGAGGAAAAACGCGCGCGCACACACACACACACACACACACACACACACACACACACACACACACGTCTTTTGGTTCTGTCACCTTACCTCTCTTCTGCTCTAGCCCACCTTTCTCCCTGTGACCCAAGTGACCTATGGTCACAAGTAATCCCTCAGTGACCCATCAGATATGTTCTGTGGTCACAAGGCCCTGAAGCGCTCAGTTCAGATAGCCCCAGTTTGGATGAGGGTGGAAGGGCGGTGGCTAAAAGAGGCTTTAGTATCTGTCCCACCTTCATCACCTTCAACCACCTCATCAAAGACAGAATCCCCAGCAGGGGCTGGAGCATCAAGTAGCTGCCAGAGAAATCTAGAGAGAAATATAGTTATGGGGAGGAGAAGGGGGAGGATTGCCTAGATCATTCCCCCACCCGTCCCCCAGGTTTCCATCGCTGGTCTATAGGACAGGGCCCTCACAGCTCCCGTCCCCACTAAACCACTGCTCTAGCCTCCAGACCCAGGTGTTCTGCTTCCCTTTCCACTGCTGTTACTGGGAGGTTGGGAGGAGGTGGAGAATGGGTGTGGAGCTGTAGAGGGTGGATGCAATAGGGGAGGGGGGGGGGGGGAGACAAGAAACAAACCTCCTTCTGTGAGGCCCCAGGAGGCCTCTGCTTCTAGGAAAACTTAAGAACGGAGAGCCCAGGGACTGCCAGAAGGACAGGGCAGAGACGTGGGGGCCTCCAGGTCCCTTCTGTCTGCTCGCCATCTCCCCCCTCTCTCCACCCCCTGCCCCCACTGTGAAAGTACGGGGAAAGACATACAGACATATCTATCTAAAGAAAGGGACTTGTTTTAAACAAACAAGGACTGGGGAATTATGGAAGGAGAGGGGAGGGGAGAAGAGAGGCAAAGGCTGAACATAGTGGAAAACTCGAGCCAGGCAGGCTTTAAGTGGCAGAGACAGAAGCTAGGGGCATTGGAAAGAGAGAGAGTCTGGGGGGAAGGGATTAAAGGGTAGGGACAGAGCCTCCGCCCCCAGAAGTAGGTAGTTGAGTGAACCAACTGAAAGAAAGTAAGGGGTGGTAGTGGTGGTGAAAGACCTGTGTACGTGTGGCTGTGGGGGGTTGTGGGGGGGAGGGGGGAAGAAGGTAAGCCAGTCCTGGCCAGTCCTGGCAGGGCCCAGACATTCAGTCTCAGGTTATTTTTATACAGTGGTTTGTACTCAGGGGCCTGGAAGGGGGAAAAGGCCTCATCTTCATTTTCCCACAAACCTCCCTTTCTCCAAGGTCTTGAGTTGTCCTGCCTCCCCAGGCCTGCTCCCTAAGCAGGGATTCAGGTGTCCTAGCCCCTGACCTCCAACTGGGTCCTCCAGGGACCCAGGCATCCTGTCCTCCAAACCTGATCTGTTCCTCTTTTGGAAACGGAAAAATCGTACACAATTTCACTTTTCTCACCTTGCTCCTCTGGCCCTCCTCCCCCTTGTTCCTCCCCCTCCAAAACTATTACAATCTTTGGAAGGCTAGGGCAGGGGTGCTGTGCCTGGGGTACTGCAGGCCCCTGAAAATGCCCTCCCTCCCAGTTCTAGAGATTTCGATGGGAGAAAACCTTGGTCTGAGGGCTGGGGGAAGGGTCCTGGAACTGAGAGAACAGCAGTGGCCTAACTTTACTAGGGACAGAAGAAGCCAGAAGGACATGGAAATCACGGGGTAGCTGAGTGAAGAAAGCTGTGTCTCCCCCACAAGCACCCCTCAAAAGAGCTCTTTTTAGGCAGCCCCATGATCAGATCCCTTGAGCCCTCCCACAGAGACTAGTGTTCTCACTCAATCCACTCCCTTTCTGAAACTTTTGTCCACAGAAAACTATATAACTCAGAAAGGGAAGAACAGATGGAAAAACAGGGAAAGATACAGGGAAGAAAAAAAGATGTACAATACTGAAATAAAAGTGAGGAAGAAACTAAGAGAAGAAGGGAAGGGGAAGAGAGCAAAAGAGGGAGAAATGGAGTTGTGAGAAAGGATGGGAACTGAGGTTCACAGAGAAGTAATGGGGACTGGAGTTATACGATGGAGGAGTCAAAAATAAGGATGGAGGGTTGAGTTACAAAAAAGAGAAACTGAGGAGAGGGAGAGAGGGAGAGAGAGGGAGGGAGAGAGGGATAGAGAGGGAGAGGGGGAGAGAGAGAGAGAATAAAGAAGGGAAACGAGCCCAGAATGGAAGTGGGGCAAGGCATGAGACTAACACAAGTCCAAGGAGGAAAATAAAACTGCAGAGACCCCCTTTTTGTGTACCCCTCCCACCCTTGCCTCTTACCTGGCCTCTTTCCTCCCCCTCTTTCCTCAGCCAAGGGGCTCCATCCTTCTTTCGGGTGATTGGAGGAGTCATTGCTGGGGCCCCCACCTCTGTCTCTACCCGAAGGGTGGGCAGCTGGGTTGAGGCATGCGGTACCAGTACTCCTGTACTGTCCCCATCGCTGGGCTCCGGGGGGTGCTGCTGGGGTGGGGAAGCTGGAAGAGGTGGAGTTTCAGCCCTGCCCTTGCCCGCTGCCAGCTGAGCTAGCCCCCCAGTGAAAGATCGGGCCTGAAGGCCAGGGGAAGTTGGGGGTGGGCGAAGCCAGTTGGTTGGGCCCTGAGGCTGAGGGTTTGGGGGAGCCAGGCCCAAACTGGACAACTCTAGCCTCGAGTCCAAAGAGCGACCACCAGTCCCTCCAGTGGCTCCCCGAACTCCCTCCAGGAGTCGGCTGAGTCCTGGGGCTTCCAGGTCCCTCTCATAAATGTCCACACATGTCCAGCGCCCTCGACGATACGGTTCCCCTAGTCCCTGGGGAAGCTTCACTACCCGGAAACGTGACGCTGGGGCCCCAGGGGGTGGAGAGCCATTTCGAGGGGTCCCTTTGCCTCCCAGCTCTGAGCTAGGCTCGCCATTGGGAAGACGAGGTGTGGGTAAGGTGGAAACCATAGCTGTAGGGGAGTCACCTTCCCCAGATCCCCCAGGACCTTCATAGTCTGTGGTGACACTGGTGATCTGGAAGCTGCTTTTCTTCTTACCCCCACTCATGGTCCCTCGGAAGTGGGATAGGGGCTGCACCAAGAGGAGAGGCCTCTCTCCGGGCAGCGCTCAGGCTCCCCTGGCACTAGGGGGCCATATAGCGGTGGGATCAGGGCCCCTGGGAACATCAGGGTCCAACATAGCTGGGAGAGTTCAAGGAACCGGGGCCGCCTCTGAAATTGAGGACTGACAGGGAGAGAAGTTGTGGGAGTGGGAGTATGGACAGGCTTTTCTTCTCCTGCCGCTGCCAGTGCTGCTGCTGCTGCCGCCGCTGCCGCTGCCAGACTCCAGAGCTGAATTTGCAAACTAGGAGGAAAAAAATTAGAGAGTCATTGGGGGAGGGAATGGGTGTTGGGGGAGTAAGACACTTTAGGTGCTTCCTCTGTGGGGAGAACAGCGGCGATCAGGGTGGGGGAGAAAAGAGAGAAACCACTGGAGAGAGATAGAGGAACCACAAGAGGTAGAAGAAAAAAAGACAGAATGGGAAACAGAGACAAAGAGCTGGAGGAAGTAAAGACAAAAAAAAAAAAACAGATTATACGGGTTATTATTGGTACACACAGACTCTGTGCAGAAAGAGAGAAGCTGAGTTCCAAGTGCGAGATGCACCAAGGAATCTGGGTCTACGGGAAAGGGAGGTAAGCTCACCACTTCACAGCCCTGATCTGGCATGGATGGGCTTTCACACCCTTGCCTACCTTGGGGTGAAGGGGAGAGGAGAGCGTCCCTTGAGGTCTACTACCACCCATTTCAGAATCTACGGGGTGCTAAAACTTAGACTCTTCCCCTTACCCTCGGCTACCCCAGTTGGGTGCACACTCACGCGCGCGCGCACACACACACACATACACACACCACCCTACAACCCCACCTCTACACCCCCTCCCCCAGAACACCCGAGGGACCTGACCTGGGGATCCTGGCAGCATAAGATGCCCCAACAGACTGTCCACGGGAGAGCAGGAGAGTGGGGCCTCCCAGCCTAAGCTGGAAGAAAAGGGAGGAGGTGGGTGGTGGTCAGAGGCAGCAGAGTCCGTAGAGGCCTCTCCTCGACCCACAAGTCATCTCCACAGCAACTTTGTTTCCCAAAAAATAATAAACACCGCTCTCTGTCCCAGAGGAGTACGGCGTTTATGGTGGTGAAGGGCCTCTAGGTCTGAAAGCACAGCGAGTCGGAGAGAAGCCGAGGGCTACCCTCTCTGGAATCCTTTCCCTTCTGACAGCGGAGCGCTGGCGCTCTCTCTCTCTCTCTGTCTCGATCTCTGCCAGCATGTGTCTCTCCGTCCCCAGCTCTTCTCTCGTCCGCTCTCGTCTCTTTCTCTCAATTTCCCCAGCTCCTCTAGGTCTCTGTCTGTCTGCCTCTCTCTCTCTCTCTCTTTCAGAGCTGTTGACAACCCCCACACCAGGAAGTCCTGCCTCCTCAGCCCTGCTGACTGCTGTTCTCCTCCTCCTCCTTCCCTTCTTCCTCTCTCTCACTCTCCCGCCCTCCTCTAGAGGCTCTCTTCCAGCTGGCCCTACTCCAGAACTACTGCCGCTGACAGAGGGGGCCTCACGCACTGGGGTCCTCTCAACCCCACACCTGCCTCGTTAGGGGGGCTCTTCCCAGGACTTGATTGGGTTGTAAGGAGGGTCGATGCCCTTGCAGTTACGCGGGGACACGGATGAATGTCCATATACACAAACTGACACAGAGGACATTTATACACACACACATATACATATACATATATATATATTTATATTTATATTTGGACTCTGAGCACATTTGTAGAAACATGAATGGGTAAACAAAGATATCCATTCACACAGATGCCCTCACACATATATATACATACATAGGTATGTACATCTGCAGGGACACAGCTATACACAGAGATGCACACAGCTCCTCTCAGAGAGTCCCGATTCCTGTGTTCTCACTTCAGGACCCCACCATCCTGCCCCTCCCAAACAAATTCAAAGACGGGCCTTTAGCATAAATAGATTTCATAGATTTCTAGGTTCTCAGAATCAGAGGAGACCTCAGAGGTCAAAGACTCCCACCCATGCCTCACGGACGACTTCCATTCTAACAAATTCGCTGCCATTCAAAGCTAGTCTATAATCATTGTTAGCTTTTATGTATAACTTCAAGGTTTGCCAAAGCAAACGCTGCCAGATAGGTATTACAGGTCCTGTCACTGCCATTTTATAGATAAGGGAAGTGGAACTCAAGAAGATTAAGTCACTTGGCCATGGTCACACAACTAACTAGTAAAACAGCCTGTTCCGCCTCTGGACAACAAGAACGTCCCAAAACATACTTTGTAATTTCCATACTGTACTCCCTGCCCTCCCCTCCCCTCCTCTCCCCCTCAAAATACTCAGAAGATGGTAGTTTCAAGTATTCTTTCACTTTCCTGTTCAAGGGAAGTTATTATCCCCTCTTTTTTTGGGGGGGGGGGAGGTTGTTCTCCCCCCTCCTTGAGGGGAGGGACTATCTTTTGTCTCTTTTTGTGCGTAGTGCTTGGCGCACAGTAGGCACTTAATAAATTTTGATTGACTGATCTTTGGAGTGACTTCGAGTCCTCCCTAGACAGATCCTATCAGGGAAGAGCTGGGTTCAAACCATACCTCAGATAACCTTGGGCAAATCACTTCACCTCTCTGGGCCTCAGCTTCTTCAACTGTAAAATTGAGGGGGCTGGTCTCAATGACCTCTAAGATTCCTTTTAGTTTAATAATTATGACCCTGTGAACTTTCCCCTCCAAATTCTTGACAGCATTTCTAATATTGTATATGTACACACATATATGCATATATATGTATATGTGTGTGTATACATATATGCATATATGTGTACACACACACACACACACACACACACACACACCATTGTATTGTATATACTTGGGCAGCTAGGTAGCATCGTAGGCAGAGTTCTGGGCCTGAAGTCAGCAAGGCTGATCTTTCTGAATTCAAATCTGGCCTCAGAAACTTACCAGTTGCATGGCCCTCGGCAAGTCACTTAACCCTGTTTCCCTCGGTTGTATTTCTCTCATCTGTAAAATGAGCTGGAGAAGGAAATGGCAAACATTCCAGTATCTTTCCCAAGAAAACCCCAAATGGGGTCACGAAGAGTAAGACACAACTGAACAAACTGTATGTAATATATTTACACACACACGTATGTATGTATGTTTTTGTCTGCTAAAAGAAATCTGGACTCCGGCTCGACTTCTTCCCTTCACCTGTAAGGCCCTGGAAGCAAGGCCCCCACAGAACCTACTCTATACCTCCTATAACAACTGTCAGATGCCTCCCGTAGCGTCAATTACTCCTGTCTTTGGCACAGTACTCTTCCCACCACACCCACAATATTCCCTGCATGCAGTCACAGTATTTAAGCACCCAGCTCAGTATCTTTCTTAAAGGCATAAATTCAAATAAAGTCAAAATTTTTCAGGAAATGCTTTTGTATAATTATGATTGTAACTGGTCCTAGAAACAATAGCAGAATAAGAAAAATATCGCCATAAACCCGGAGGGTCTCTGCCCCACCCCCCATCTCTGTCTTTACCCTCGATTTTCCCCAGCCAAAAACCGTCTTCAGTTTACAAACTCACCCAATTCAACAAACATTTATTAAAGTGCCTACTTCCAGGCACTGAGGAAACAAAGACAAAAATATTACAGTTCCTGTCCTCAAAAAGCTTATATTCTATTACAACAGTGTTACCTCTTCCAGGGATATTTTCTCTTATGATTATTTTTAAAACTCATTTATTGATGATTTTGTCTTTACATCACAGTTATTCTCCCCTCCCCCCTCCCCCCAAACCCTCCCTTGTGACAAAGGAAAACAATGATACAGAAACTTTATCTGAGAATATATACAATACTCTGTCCTGGTAGTACCTCACCTCTCTACTGTGAGGGAAAAGATATGTTTTATCTCCTTTCTACGAACCTCATTGTCCTAAGGGCATTTTAACAGAAAGTAAAACCTAAAGCCAAAAGAATAAATCCCCAACTGTGGGATCTCAGATTTCTAGGAGTTGGGTGAGGGTAGGGATTGGGGAGGTAAATAGGTCATCACGGTTTTGGAATTTACTTTATGGGTTAAGCCGGTCCTGCAGCTGTTGTTAGCGGTAATTAAAATTAGCAGGGACCATTTACTTGACCCCTAAAACAATCCTTCCACCATTCCTAGTTAGAGCTCGGGAAAGTCAAAGGTGAAGAAGAGGGTGGCCTAGCTATTCAGGATGCAGAGAAGGGTTACTTTGAACACTTACAGAGAAGCAAGGTCCAGGTTTTTAGGGCGCCAGGTACAGGATGAAAAGAAAGTCGATGGGGTAAGGATGAACTCAGCTCCCCCTAGCTCCCACATCTTTAGGAGACCAAGAAGGTGAACAGCCCCTCCTGCTGGAGAGGCGTCTTTGTCTATTTGTATTACCATCTGTCTGTCCTGCTGCCGGTCTCTTTTGTCTCCCCGAAACTAAGCCTGCTTACCCCTACTGGTCTCTCAATCTAACTACACCGCCCCACCCCCGGCTGTCCTGTCTTGGGGGGCAGGCGCCCTGAAACTTTCAAGATCCCCAACTCAAAACCGCAGAATGTCAGAGGCGGAAAGAGCCTTAAAAACACTTCGTCCAGACCCCTTTCTTTACGGAGGAGTCAGCTGGGGCCAGAGATCCCCTTCCACCCACCCTTCTAATGCCAACACTGGTTTCTGGCGGCTCCCCGGGCTGGATTGGGCTGTGAAATAGACAAGGAGTGAAGAGGGCTGGGCTGGTGGCTGCAGGTCCGCGCGCGGCCGCAGGGGGGCCCTCTCGGGCAAGGCGCACTGGGGCGCCCGAGCTGCACGCAGCGGGAGGTGGTCGCGGTTTAGGACCAGAAACTTAGGCTCCCGGGTCGGGTCGGCGGAGGAGCAGGGTCAGGCGAAGACTCTGACAGCGAAGCGGCGGTGCGCTAGTCCTGGGCGGCGGCCGCCGCCAGGCTCCCGCCCGCTCGCCGTCCGAGGGCTTCTCTTCTCGCTGTCTTCTCTGCATCTTTCATCCCTTTCCCATTTATTCTCGGCCGGCGCCTCCGTGCCTTAGTCTCCCCGGGCGCCGTGGGTGTCTTTCGCTCTCTAGCTCTCTCCCCGCTTCCCTGGCCCGCGTGGAGGGGTGGGTTTGAGGGCCAGGGGCGGGTCTGGGGGCGGACCTGGAGGCGGGGCTGTCTCTGCGGCAGGCCCGAGCTCCGCTCCCCCCTGATCTCTCTGTCTCTCTCTCCCTTCCTCCCTCCTCCTCCTCCTGCTCCGGGCTCCGCCCGGCATGGGGGGGCCGGCGCCTGGCAGGCCAGGTACGGGGGAAATGGGGAAACTGGGGGGACTTGGTTGGGAAGGGGGGTGTTGGATGGAGGAAGGGGAGCTGAGAGGCACAAGGTATCCGGGCAAGGGGAGAGGTGGAGGAGGACACGGGAACCACGGGGCTGGGGAGATGAGGCAGGCCAAGTCCAGAGGATCCGGGGAGATAGAGGGATGCAGGGGGAAGAGGCCCCAGGGTGAGCAAGGAGAATGGGGATGGTGAGGGACGGGGATGTCTGGGAGAACGGGGGAAGTGTCAGGCTAGGTATGAAGGTGGGCACTGAGTGGGAGATGTCTGGACCCAGGGACTAAACCTGAAGACTCCCTCCCGACTCCCACCCCGCCGCTCCGCGACCCCCACCCTTTCCCAGTGATGCTTCGGGGGTGAGCCAACACTTGGAACTGATGGAGAAGGGCTTGTCCGCATCCACAGATCTAAGAGGTTGGAAGGAGATTGGAGCCAGGGCTTGGGGAGTCAGGGGACTCGATGCCAAGGAGGTGATATAGGGAATAGACAAGGAGACGGAGCAGGGCCAGGCCCTAGCCTAAACGCTGGAAGGGAGAGTGAGTGTGTGTGTGTGTGTGTGTGTGTGTGTGTGTGTGTGTGTGTGTTTGGGGTAAGGGGTGGGGGTAGGGGCGGTCCATTAGTCAGTCAGGTGCTGGACTACAATCTTGGGTTAAGAAGAGTGATTGTTCCCTGACTCAGTCCCCCTTCCCTCCTCCCAGATGCTAGGAACTTGACTGAGCCTCCACCACCACCCCAACCAAAAAAAATGGTTGTAAACCTACACCAATAAGGCACTAAGCATTAACTCTTCTGTTTCAGCCTGTCTAATTCTGGGTATCTGATTAATGTGGATGTCTGTGTGTTTGTATGTCTGTAGTCTGTGGGTGTGTCTGTGGGTGTTTATGTCTGTGGGTGCATCTGTCTCTGGATCTGTTTACCTGTGTATACGTCCATGTATCCATGTCCATCGGTGTGTCTGGCCCTGTAGTGTATTCTATATTATCCAGGCCTGTCTTATACACACTGTTTATCTTGTATATGTAAAGCTGTATAGAATGGGCTTGTATTTTGTCAGTATGTGTTTCTGCACAGTTGGGGATCTGAGGTATTTTTCAATAGCTTTCTGTATGCTTCTGCTAGTCTGTTTTTGTTTTTCTGTCTTCTTTTTGTGGGCCCAAGTCATGTCTTCTATACTTTTTATTCCCGGCTTCTCATATTTTTTAAAATTTCTTTTTCACCCGAACTGTGACCCTTAAGTCACTTAACCTCCGTTTGCCCCAACTTCCTCATCTCTAAAATGGGGGTAATGGTAGCACTTGCCTCGCAGGGGTGTCATGAGGACAAGATGGGATAAATGTAATGCCTTTTGCCATCCTTTAAGTGCTATACAAATGAGCTGGTATTATTATGTATGTAAAGTGATGTGCTGTGTGCCAGTTATGATTGCTTTAACTCACTCTCATCTTTTTCGATGGGTTCAGATAGAACTGGACCAAGAACAAGTTGCTACCCTGTTATCATTCTTACGTATCTCGTGCTCTGCCGGCCATTGTCCAGATTGATAAAATGACTGCTTTTTGAAATTTACTAAGAATATTGGGATGTAAATTCATCTTCCTAGACTCACTGAAAGCACCTCCCAAGAGCAGACAGGAGGATGCTAGAGATGACACGTTAGTCCTATTCCCACACGGTTTAAGTTTCTTCTGCTAGGTCTCTATTACTACTACTACTCCTACAACCACCCCATACCATCACCACTACTACTATTATTTTTTTCCCCAACCAAGTTGATCCAGGACCCAGGGAGGGGGCCCCCCCAGGCCTGGTGGTGCTGAGCAGAGCCCCGCATCCCCTCCTTCTTGCCCTACGACATGAACCTGCTCTACCGAAAAACCAAGCTGGAGTGGAGACAGCACAAGGAGGAGGAGGCCAAAAGGAGGTAAGACCCTGATTCTCTCTCCAACTCACTTCCTTTTTTTTACTGTCAACTTGGATGTTGTCAATTCCCCTCTACCTCACTTTTCTCTCTCATTTAATTATTAACAATCATTGTTCTAAAGGCCCTAAAGAGAATCACATAATAAGCACAGTCCCAGCTCTCTGTCTATTTGCATTCTGAGCTTTTTCTCTGGTCCTCAGTATCCTACTTTTCTGTCTAAAGTATTTCTTCCTGATTTAATTTTCCCTTACCCCTAATGTAGGACTGTTTCTTTTGTCCGCCAGCTTCTCCCATCCCCAAATGCCATCCCTCTACTAACCCCCTTCCACCATCCCCGAATACCTTTAGCATAAATTCCTTTCTCTTTTCCCTATCTTCTCCTTCCCCACCCCCATCCTACTTTGTCACCTGACCTCGGATAGTACAAGTCCAACAATAAAGGTGCCGGGGCAAACTGCTCTCTTATCTCACAGGGTCCAGGAGGGAGTCATATGAATGAGGGAGCCATTTGATTCCTTTCCCTTCTTCTTGATCTGGGGAAAGTTGAGGAAAAAGGTGCAAGGTGGAAGAAACGGAAGATGAGAGGACATAATTGTATCAAGATCAGTAAAATCTAACTTAGGATCATAGATTTTAAATTATTTTAAATCTGTTTTTATTTTCTGTCCTGAATTCTCTCCCTCCCACCTCCTCCTCCTCTCCTGCCCTATTGAGAAAACAAGAAAAATAAAACCCGTTGCAAACACGTAGAGTCAAGCAAAACAAATTCTCACATTAGCCATGTGCAAAAAAAGAAAAAAATATGCCCCAATGTGCATTCTGAGTCCACCACGTCTCTTGTCTGGAGGTGAGCAGAATGTTTCACTGTGAGGTGGTTTACAGATCAAGCACTGAAAGGACCCTAAAACCCATGCAGTCCAACTCCTTTATTTAATAATAACCAGAGAGGTTGAGATATTTGTCCAAGTTCATACAGGTATTAAATAACAGGGACAAGATTTTTTTTAGAGGCAAAATTTCTTGAAGCACCACGTTAGGTCCTTTCAGACTGCACTAAGATCTGTTCTCATCCTATTCTGTGCCTCCTTCTGTAGGTTTTTTGCTTGCTCTCTCTCTCTCTCTCTCTCTCTCTCTCTCTCTCTCTCTCTCCCCTCCCTCTCCCTCTCCCTCCTCCTCTCCCTCTCCCTCCTTCCCCCATTCTCCCTCCCCGAGCTTTCATTCCTCATCTCCCCACCCCTTGACTCCCTTCACTTTCCCCCTCGTGGCTACACTGTCTGGAAAAGCCTGAGTCAGATCCACCTCCCCATTACCCCTCCTCCCCCTCCTTTCTGTGGGATTTAATTAATGTTGTTAATTAGATTAATCAGAGCTATCACTGCAGAGATCTCCTCTTAATGAAGGGTTAGTAGACAGGGCCCTAATCAGAGATCCCACCCCACGACAACCCTCTGGTTTCCACACACACCCCCTACAGTCCCCCCCTCCTCCCATTCTTTCACACAGAAGCACAAGAGACTGTGAATGAGAGTGGAAGGTGGGGGATAAATTGTGGAATCAGGAAAGGGAATAAGGCAAAAGAATGACAGAAAGAGGAAGGAAAGGAGAGCTAGAGGAAGGAGAATCATAAGGGACGGGGGCAAGGAAGGCAGGATAAGGGTGGCTGAAGTAGTTGGGAAACACAGTGGAGAAGTAAGCCATCAGGAATGTGTGCATGTTTCAAGCATGAAGTGAAGCCAGGGGACAGATATGAGACCCTGCGGCTGAGCCTGCATCTGTGTGTGTCACTCATGCTTTCCTCTATGTGAGGAATGTGCTTGACATCAGATTTTTGCAGTTCTCCAAATTGTGCACAAAGAATTTCATGCAGATGCTGTTTGAAATCTGGGGCCCAAATAGACCTAGGGGATGATTGTCCTTGTACCTTGTACCCTCAGAACCTTATCCCTTGGTCCTATTCTTTTGTCTTCCTTTTAAAAATCCCCAAGACCAAGGCCTCAAAGCCTCTCCCTCCGACCTTTAGGGCTTTGTGCTTTATTTTTAGTGTCCTTTCCAAGGATCTTGGCACTAACCCTCATTCCTCACCTGCTGCCTGTAGCACATCCCCACCCACATCATACCATAACACTCCAGGAGGTGAAGAGGGAAGGGGAAGCCCTGCCTGGCCCGATGTCTGCCTTTGCCTCTCTCATTTCTTTCCTGCTTTCTCTCTCTTTTGCCCATCCCTTCCCTCAGTGCAAGTAAGGAAGTGGTACCTGCTGGTCCTTCAGGGCCAGGGCCTGGGGTTCGTGCACGAGACGTCTCTTCGCTTCGACGCTCGCTCAGGATGGGCTTCATGACCATGCCTGCTTCCCAGGAGCATGCCCCTCACCCCTGCCGTAGTGCCATGGCTCCCCGCTCCCTCTCCTGCCATTCGGTGGGGAGTATGGAGAGTAGTGGGGGTACTGCTGGTGGTGGGGGGAGCAGTGGAGTTGGGGGAGATGTTGGAGCCCGGAGGCCACCTGTGAAGCCCCGGAGACACCCCAGCACCAAACTCAGCATGGCTACAAGTGGGGCCGAGGCACCTCCCAGCAAGAAAGCAGGTAAGACCCTCTTTCCCCCCATGATACTCCCTTCATCCCACAGGGATTTCCAGTAGGAAAAAAAAAAGGTCCATTTTGGGTTTGGGAGGATCCATTTTGGCACCAGGGGAAAGTGGAAGGTTTCAGTTTTAGAATGAACAAGAGATTCCATTCTGGGTAGTGTAGGATCTTAGATTATAGAACCGGAAGGAAGCTCAGAGGCTATCTGGTATGCCATCCTGACTTTACAGATGAGGAAACTGAGGCGCAGGGTAGTTAAGTTATTTGCCCAATGTCACGCAAGCAATAAGTATTAAGAGGTAGGATTTAAATGCAGGTCCTCAGACTCCAAGGACATAACTCTTTTTGTTGAACGGATATGAGCTATTTCTATGGAAAGGAGAAGCTATCCTAGAAGTCCATTTAAGGGTTAGGGGATGAATTGTGGGAGTGGATCTAGAAACTGTAGGCTTTCTGGTGTTCATAAACAAGATAGAGGTTTGACTGACAGAAAACCGATTGACTAGAGCTATGGGTCAGGGGAGATGGGAGGGGGAGAAAGGAGCAGTGTGTCCCGGAAAGGAGGTGCCTTTACAATGTCTTAATGATTCTCCCATGCCAGTCTTATTTCAGTCCCTGCCTTTTGTTTCTGGGACTTCCTCAGGTTCTCAGAAACCAGCCCCTGAAGGCCGAGAGTCTAGCCGGAAAATCCCTCCTCAGAAGCCAAAGCGCAGTCCCAACACCCAGCTCTCTGTCTCCTTTGATGAGTCCTGCTCAGTGGCTCCCACTTCTCGGGTTGGGGCCTTGCCCCTGCAGCGATACAGCCGAGGTGGGAGGGGGGGAGGTGAACATGATTTGAGCTCACAGGATGAAGAACCTGTCTACATCGAAATGGTGGGAGACGTCTTCCAGGGAGGCGGAGGGAGTAGTGGAAGAAGTAGTGGAGGCCCAGCAGGTGCCTCTGTTGGAGGGGGAACAGGCCCCCCAGCTGGCCCGGACTCAGACTCTGAGGAGAGCGAGGCCATATATGAAGAAATGAAATACCCACTCCCTGAAGAGGTAGCAGAAGGCCGGGCCAACGGAGTCCCCCCACCAGCTGCGGTCTCTCCATTGCATCATCCTCATTCTCATCACTCCCACCGTCGCCCAGCCTCTGCCCTCCAGAGCAGGCAGAATGGGGCTCCTACTAAGACTTCCCCTTGTGAAATCCCACCACCCTTTCCCAACCTTCTCCAGCACCGCCCCCCACTTCTTGCCTTTCCCCAAGCCAAGTCTGCTACCCGGACCCCTGGGGACGGGGTCTCTAGGTTGCCGGTCCTCTGTCACACCAAGGAGCCGGCTGTCCCTGTCCCAGCTCTCCAAGTGCCTGGACGGGATCAAGAGACACCCCCACCTCCGCCTCCTGCTGCCAATTTGCTGCTACTAGGGCCCTCTGGTCGGGCACGGAGCCATTCAACACCACTGCCCCCTCAGGGCTCTGGTCAGCCTCGAGGGGAGAAGGAGAGGGAGATTCCCAATTCCCATAGTATGATCTGTACCAAGGCAGCAGGAGCACCAGCATCTTCCCTTGCCCCAGCCATGTTGCTCCCAGGACCCCCCAAGGACAAAGCTGTGTCTTATACCATGGTATACTCAGCGGTCAAGGTGACCACACACTCTGTTCTACCAACTGGCCCATCTCTGGGGGGTGGGGAGCCGAAGACAGAGAAGGAAATCTCAGTCCTTCACGGGATGCTCTGTGCTAGTTCCAGGCCAGTACCTCCTGGGAAAGCTGCCCCCACCAGTGGGCCTGGAGTACTTCACCACCGGAGCTGCCTGGCTTCTCCCCACAACCTTCCTGATCCTACAACTAGCCCCCTTTGCCCCCTCTGGACTTATCCAGCCACAGCTGGGTTCAAGAGACCCCCAACCTATGAGAGCCTGAAGGCAGGGGGTTTGCTATCAAAGGGCTGTGGGGTTGGGGCTCCTGCCCCCATGGTCAAAATCCAGCTGCAGGACCAGGGTACCAGTGGGGGTGCATTTGCCAGCATCTCCTGTGCCCATGTCATTGCCAGTTCAGGGACACCAGAGGAGGAAGAGCAGGAGGAGGAGGAGGAAGAGGAGGTGGGAACAACATTTGGGGCGGGCTGGGCCCTGCAAAGAAAAGTCCTGTACAGAGGGAGGAAAGCGAAAGACTTGGAGAGTGAGTTGGGAGGTGGGGAGGAGGGCGGGAAGAAATGGAGGAGGTGGGAGCAGGGAGGGAAGGGAGGTTCTCAGGTTGGGAGGAGGCCATAGAGGGGTTGAGTTTGAGGAGGGTCAGTTGGACGCTACTCTCCACTCCTGAATTCAAGAGGGTGGAACCCAGGGTGGAACAGCTACCCTAAGCATCAGAGCATTGGACTAAGGATAGAGAAGGTCACTGGATCACAGAGGAAGGGATGGGGGTTCAGGGAGTCAGGAGAATCAAAGGGAGAATTTAGAGCTAAATGTTGTCATTTTGGGGCAACCTCCCCCTCCAACCCCAGACACTCCACTTGCCTTCTGGGAGATGTAAGGGGGAAGGGACCCTGTATGTGTGAGTGGATTCTGAGCCAAACACAGCTGCCTCCCAGCTGTTACCATGACAACCTACCCAGACAGGAGGGAGAAGAGAGGTAGGCCCCTGCCGTTACCTAGCAACCCAATCCTCCACCAGGCCTACTTCTGGGAACTTGGGTTCAGGCTTACCCCCGTACCCCTTGACCCAGGATTTACCCACCCCTTCCTGTGGTCTTAGTCCCCCTAGTCCTTAGTCCTTTGACATAGAGAGCTTATCTGAGAAGGGCAAAAGATAGTATGGAGAGATGCTGAGAAATAGGATTCTTAGCTTAAGGTGGGTGGGGAAAGCTAAGGCGGGTGGGGGTGGGAAGGAAGGGATCCTGCTTCCTTCCCAGAGGGTCCTGGGAGATCTTTCTGACATATGAAGAGGTGGGCTTAAAAACTGTGTGACTGAATAAAAGGAGATATGGAAAGGGAAGGAAGGGGAAAAGAGAAATAATTCCTGCTTCTCCTTTCTCAGATATAACCCTTCCCTCCACATTCTCCATCTATCCTGGGCTTTATCTCCATGGGCCCCTGATATATGTCCAGGGGACCTGAAATCTCCTAATTTCCTCCAGCAGAGGCCGTGGAAGGTGTCCGGGCTTGGAATGGTAGTAGAGAAGGGCCAGGCAAGGCAGAGAAGGAGGAGAAGGGACTCCTCCCATCAGGCATCCCTGTTCGAAGCCAGGGGGCAGAGGGCCTGCTGGCCAGGGCCCATCACAGTGGGGACCAGGCTGGAGGAGGAGGAAGCCGAACAGGACTAACCATGCCCTGCCAAACCTTCCCTGCCTGCCACCGCAACGGAGGTGAGATTCCCTTACTTTTTTCCCCAATCGCACATATATACCCTCTACCCTCTAAAACAGCTATTCACTCACTGACTGTAGGGAGTTGGGGGTGGGGGCCAGGAGGGCAGAGACAAGACCATCCAGCCCAATGGAATGGGATTCATGATTATTTCCAGAAACATTTGCCCATATCACAAGCCTTTCATTTTTATTCTATGCCTCACCCCCAATTTACACCCCCCACACCCTTGATGATCCAGAGAGGAGTATGGGGGATAAGAATGAGGAAGACAGAGAGAAAGGGCTAAGGGAGAAAAGAAAGCCCTAGAGTGGCCTGTTTCCTCCCTTATTTCTCTTTCTCCCTCCCTAGACTTCACAGGAGGTTATCGCCTAGGGCGCTCAGCCTCTACCTCTGGAGTTCGCCATGCTGCTGCCCACACCCCACGACCCTGCAGCCAGCCCAGGGAACTCCTCAGCCAGGTGAGGAGAGAGTTTGGAGCTCTTTTTATGTGGGGAGGGAGAAAAAAATGATGGATAGGGGCAAGTGGGTATGAAGGCCAGTGATATATAGAAAGGGCAGCCAGGTGGCACAGTAGATAGAGTCAGGAAGACCTGAGTTCAGATTCAACCTCAGACACCTACTAGCTGTGTGATCTTGGGCAAGTCACTTACCCCTGTTTGCCTAAGTTCCCCATCTGTAAAATGAGGTGGAGAAGGACACGGCAAACCACTCCTGTATCTTTGCCAAGAAAACCCCAAATGGGGTCAGGAAGAGTGGACACAACAGAAATAACTGAACAACGGTGCTCATGTACAGGATGTGTCTTGTTGGAATAGAAAACAGGAGCCAGGGTGGCAGGTGTTTGAGGCAGATAGGAGGAAATAGTTGGGAAGATAGCCGGAGGAAAGTAAGAACACAAAGCTTTAGAGAAGAAAGGGAGCACAATCCAGGGATTGTGCTGTCAGGGACCCCAAAGATGATCTAGTTCAGCCCCTCACTTTATAAATGAGGAACCTGACCGAGGACGTTGCTGGCCCGAAGTAAGACAGCAAATAGAGGTAGGAGACCAGCCTTAACATCTTAACTAGAATTCTAGCAGCCACTTCTGGATTCTACGGTTTCAGAAGGGATCCAACAAGATCCTAAAAAGAAACGTGCATCTGTTTTGTTTCTAGTGCTTTGTCGCTATAAAAAGTGTTGCTATAAATGCTTTGGTGTATATGGGACTCCTCTTTGGGGTAGGTTACAACCTAACAACAGGATCTCTGGGTCAAAGGTTAGGGACATTTTAGTCACTCTCTTAGCAGAATTCCAAATTGCAGTAATAGCCTTTCTAAAGGACAAAAGGAGTTGTAACATTGCTATATGACTTTGAGCAAGACCTCTCTCTTGTCTGGGCTTCAGCTTCCTCCTTTGTAAAATAAGGATGTTGGCCTATATGATCTCTAAGGCCCAGGACATGTGGACATGTGTTTGGGTGGAGATTAAAGAAAAGAGTTGAAAAAACAGGTCTTTTTTCAGTACCAGCAATTCTGTGGTCCTTAACATGCCCTTTTTGTTTCTTCCTCCTCCCCCCCCCAAACCATACTTGGTGAGGGGGTGGGGGTGGGGTGACACAGACCCATCCTGCACTGCTGCTGCCTCTCCCCCCGCAACCAGCCCCGGAGAGGGATGGCAAGTTGCTGGAGGTGATCGAGAGAAAACGCTGCGTCTGCAAGGAGATTAAGGCAAGGCACCGGCCGGACCGGGGGCTCTGCAAGCAGGAGAGCATGCCCATCCTTCCCAGTTGGAGACGGGGACCAGAACCCCGAAAAACCGGCACCCCTCCATGCCGCCGGCAGCAAACGGTCTTGTGGGATACAGCAATCTGAAAGGGGCAGGATTGGGGGGCAGATCCAGAGGAGGACCAAGGGGTAAACCAATGCCCAGCCTCCCCCTAGGATACCACCATTTAAAGGAGGCCAAGTGGCCGTCTCCCTCTAGGATCCTGCCTGGGGAGGGAGAAGCTTGGTCCCTCCTGAAAGAGAGTCAGTAAGAACTGAAAGACAGTCAGTAAGAACAATTCAACCTCCCTCTCAACCACCAAGACCCTGGAGGCGAGGTGGAATGGTAGAGGGTTGGGGAGTGGGCAGCTCCCTCCAAGAACGCCCACCTTCTGCCCCTTTGCTGGACTTTGGGGAAGGAAGGCAACACTGGGGCTGGAAGTGGGGGCCTTTGGCTCTTCCGCTCTTGTCAGAGCTATGGATTCCTCACCCAACAAGGTTAGATGGTAAAACTGGGAGGGCGGGAAAGGGCTGGTAAGGAAAGAGGGAGGTGGGGCATATAAGTTCCAGAGGGGAAGAGAAAGGAACTACTTTATAGAGAAGTGGGGAAAGGGAGGGGGGTATTTATTTTATTTATTTATTTTTTAATCTAGAGGGGGAAATCTACACGCTTCCTATCCCTCTACTGAGAAGGGGATGGGAAACTGAGGTACTAAGGGAATCAAAGATGCTTTCTTTCTCCCAAATCCCTAAAAATCCCACCACTCAAATCTCTCCCATAGCTATGAAGAACCAGGAGTAGGGGGTGGGAGACCAGGCTAGGAAAATGTGAAATTTGGTACTGAAAGTGGCCTACTCTGAAATCAACCAGGTTAGGGAGGGAAGAATGGTGGGAGTGGAGGGAAATTGTCAGGGGGGTGGGGGTGGTGGTGGTATTTATTTAAATTATAAAGAGAAAACAAGAACTACCAGGAGCTTTTTTAAAATTATTATTCATTTTGTTCCAGAATAATATATTAAAAGAATAATGATCCTAGAACTCGCCTCATATATTTAATTATTCTACGTCTTACACTGTTTTTGTTGCTCTCCATTTTTGCCTTTGACTGGTAGAGGGATGCACCTCAGAAAGAGAAGGTTATGAGTACCTATGGGAAGTCAGAAGGAAAGATGGAGCTTGGGATAGATTGGAACCCCACTGAGATCTGAGCTGAGATAATCCATTAAATATCTATTGAATGCCTCCTACTCAAAAGTAATTTAATTTATTGAACATTTATTTATTAAATTTCTAGTGTGTGCTAAACACGGTTCCTGATCTTATGACTCTTAACTTAATAAAATAAGCACATGCTTTTTTTTAAAAAAATCAGAACTGTGATTTCATCATTGTAAGGTAAGGAGCTCTATTAAGAACTGCTTTTTCCAGAGCAAAAGTCACTGTGACTTAAAATCTTAGAGAGTTGCCTTGGGGGGTGGGGGTGGGGGGCGTGTACTAACAAGTTAAATAACTTGTCCTGGGTCATATAGCCAGTCTGTGGCAGAGGTGGGACTTGAACCCAGGTCTTCCTAGATTGGAGGCCTGCTCTCTACGACTTTGTGCTACTAAGACACCTGTGTAGATGACTAAAAGCATACATTTGTAAGAATCGAAGATCACAGATTGACTTGGAAGGAAATTCAAAGCTCACCTAGTCCAATGCTTAACTGAACACGATCCTCTCTTATAGTCTCCCCAGTAAATAGTACATGATAATGTCCAGCATAAAGGGGCACAGAAAAGAAATATATAAGCTAGAGTCCTTGCTCTAAAGAAGTTTATGTAAGACATGGTCTCCACCCTCAATGGGGAGGGAGAGCAAATACATAAAATGGTGTAGGAGTTTCAAGGACAGGGAACTTGGTAAAATAGGAAGGGAAAACTGTTTTAAAAAAAAAATGTAGGTGGGACAGCTAGGTGGCTCACTGGCCCTGGAGTCAGGAGGACCTGAGTTCAAATGTGACCTCAGACACTTGACACTAGCTCTGTGACCTTGGGCAAGTCACTTACCCCCAATTGCCCTGCCTTCCCCTCTACAAAAAAAAAAATAATAAAAAATGTAGGTGTTACAGGATGTGAAAAGGCAGAGAGAAGAGGAAATGTAGACTAGCCACTTAGGGAAGGCCATCTGGATGTATAAGATATTTCCTTTAATCAAATCTTCAGTTTTATGCCATCTCATAGGGGAAGGAGAGACTGAATGGGAAATTGGAGAGACTGCCAGGGAGCCAACCACAGCATGGAGGCATTTCTAAGGGAGGAGAACAGCAGGAGTGAGGGCGCTGAGGCAGGAGTGAGCTTGTCATCTTTGGAAGATCGGCCTGACCTGAGTGAAGGTATTGGGCAGCAGTAAGAAATAAGGTTGGATTGCTCTGAAGGAAAAAAATAGATAGGATTTGCCAAATGATGAGGCCTGCAGGAAAGGAATGAATAAAGAATCACTCCAAGGTGCTGGTGCTGAGAGGCTGGGGCAACAGTAATGTTATTGATGCACAGGAAAATTGAAAAGGAGGCAGGTTTGAGGAGGAATATTCGATTGAACAACTTATTAAGGGCCTTGAGACCGAGTTAATAGGTGGATCAACTGAAGGAACTGGAGATGTTAAGCTTGGGAGTAGAGAAGACTGGGGGCGGGGCGAGGAGAGGGAGACATGGTACCTGTGGGTTTAACCATTTGAAGGCTTGTCATTCTGAAGGAGGACTAGATGTTTTCAGTTTGGCCCCGGAAGGAAGAACCAGAACAGGTAGAAGTTACGAAGAGGCTTGGGCTCACAATTTGGGGGTCATGTCGGAAAAAGCTTCCTGACAATTAGAGCTGTCCGAAAGTGTAATGGGCTTCTTTGAGAGGTGATGAGTTCCCTGTCTTTGGAAATCTTCAGGCACAGGCTGGATGACCATTTGAGTACGTTATTGCCGGGTGGGGGAGGAGGGTTCTTTCCGGGATGGATCAGGCTTGATGGCTGCTGAGGTTCCTTCTAACTCTCAAATTCTATGATTCTCTATGGCTCTGTGCTAGACATTAAGAATACAGAGCTAAAATAAGGCACAATCAATGACATAGTGCAAATAACACTGGAGTCAGGAAAATAATTGGATAAGAATTCTGGCCCTGGCACTTGTATGATCCAGGGCAAGTTACTGAACCTCTCTGAGCCTCAGTTTGATAATCTGCAAAGTAGGAATAAGATACCACTTACTGCCCCCACCAAGAGTTTTGAAGAAAATTCTTTGTCAATCTTAAAGCAGCTTCAAAGGAGCTGTGGTTTTACCGGCGTGGACGCTTCCTCTATGGCAGGTCCCAACCTTCATACCTTAGTAAACAAGTCTTCATGGGTTGATTTCAGTTTCAGACAGACTGAGCTTCAAATGCCAGCAAGACCTTCATGTGAAAATTCCATCTAGAAGGTAGATATGAAAGAATAGAACTTGGAAGAGGGAGGACTCGAGGGTGGTCTAGGAGTTGTCAACCTAGGAGAGAGTTAACATTGAGAATTCACGAGCTCTCTGAAGGAGAGGGTCAAAGACTGAGTCTGGGAAAGCACCTCAGTTAAGGAACAAGAGGAAGAAGGCAAACCACAAAAAGAAACAGGAAGAGATCCAAAGAGGACAAGGAAGGGAAGAGACTTAGATACTTTCATGGATTTCTTATCTCAATCAGATACCCCCTCCAACTTTGCAGATCATGGCTGGTAGGAATAATATCCTAGACTTCTGGCCAAGGAAACAGCCCAGCTACCAAAAAACCTATTCTACAAAAACAAACAACAACGAAAACAAAAACCACAACAACAACCACACAAAAAAGTAAATAAATCACACAGGACAGAATAATGATCAAGAAGTCTTTTATCCAAGTTAAAAAGTCCCGGGGATCCCTTACTTCTCTCCTATGCCATCTCCCCTTTCTAGCCATCCATTCTCTTTTCCCCTTCTTGACCCGTTGGTGAACCAGTCATCCAAGTCATACCCTGACTGTAGGTGTCCCACGTGGTTCTGTCCCTAGGCCCTCTTCTCTTTTCCCTCTCCTATACTTGGTGATCTCATCAGCTGCCATGGACTTAATTACCATCTCCATACTGATGATTCCTAAATCTACCTATCCTGCCCTAACCTCTAACTTACCTCCAGTTTCATATTTCCAACTGCCTTTCAGACATCTCAAACTGGATATCTAGTAAAAATCTTAAAATCAATATCTAAAACTGAACTCACTATCTTTCCCCCTAAAACCTCCCCTGCCCCTGACTTCCCTGTTACTCTCCCCTGTTCAGCTAAAAAAGTGATTTTCCTAAAGTGCAGGTTGGACCATATTACCCTACTCAGTAAACTCCGGTGGCTTCCTATTGCCTTCAGGATCAAATACAAAATCCTCTGGCATTCAAAGGCATTCATAACCAATTCACTCCCCTACCTTTCCAGTCTTCTTATACCTTACTTTCTTGTTGCAGAAGGTGGAACTTTGGCTGAAGCCTGAAAGAAACCAGGAAAGCCAAGAAGCAGAGACAGGGAGAGAGAGCATTCCAGGCATGAGGACATTTAATGAAAATTCATGGGAGGAGGAGTCAAGGTGGCAGAGTAAGAGAAAACATTAGAAGCTAGCTTGCCCACTATACCAACTTGACAAAAATCTAGAAAATACACTAGGCATTACTGATAGGAAAAGCCCCCCCCCAAAAAAAAGTCACAGTGACTCTTCTTTTTTTTCCTAGCTCAGGACAGATTAGGTCTCCAAACACCACAGTCTAGTCAGCAGCATGCATGGTATGGAAAGAGGCCCAAGACAGGGCACCAGGGCAGAGAGAGATCCCAGAGGATCCCTTAACAAGTTCTGCGTGCAGGAATGGCTCATCCAAAATGGCCCGACAGCCAGTTCCAAGTCACAGATCCAGGGCAAAGAAGAATAGCCATAAGCTTTCATCCTAATAAGTTCTGGGAAGCAAACTGTATCTGTGTGGCTCTGATTCCAGGGACAGAGCACAGAGCAAAGGGGAGCTAGGAGTTCAGTCATTCTAAACCTGCAGAACATCTAAGAAGGCTAACAGTGGCTAAGTCCAGCAGCAATTGCCTGAAGCTTCAAATCAGGAATAAAACCTGGATCAGGAACTCACAGAGTTCAGATCAGGAGGGCAGTGAACAGACCTCCCCTCATCATATCACTGTGGGAGCACCGAAAGCTTGCAGGTGCCCAGCTGGAGCTTGTGAAAGCAGCAGAAGAATCTAAAAGGATGGAAGCTCAGGCCAGACATTTCCCCTTCCCCAAAAGTTTGCAGAGCCCCAAACTCATATAAAGTTCAAAGTCAAGTAGTGGACTGGAAGAATGAGCAAACAAAAAAAGAACCTGACCGTAAAAATTTATTAAGGTGACAGACAAACATAGAAGTTACAAATGCAAGAGAAGGGAATGATTCAAAAAAGTCTATAAGCAAAGCCTCAAGAAAAAATTTTAGCTTGGGCACAAGTCCAACACAAATTCCTAGAAGAGTTAAATCAAGAGTTAAAAAAAATTTTTTTTAACCAAATGAGAGCAGTAGAAGAAGAAAATTGGAAAAGAAGCAAGGGCCAGGGAAGAAAGATATGAAAAAGAATTAATAACTTGGAAAAAAAGGTACAAAACCTTATAGAAAATTAGAATTAGCCAAAATGGAAGCTAATGACTCCATGAGGCATTGAGAAATCATAAAACAAAGTCAAAAGACTAAAAAAAATTAGGAGAAAATATGAAGTTTTAGGAAAAACAACTGACCTGAAAAACAGATTGAGGGTAATTTAAGAATTATTGAACTATCTGAAAGCCATCAAAAAAGGAGCCTAGACATATTATTAAAAAAAAACTGTCTAGATATGTAGAGATTGAAAGAATTCACCTGTCACCTCCTGAAAGAAATCCTAAAATTAAAATTCCTAGGAATATTGTAGCCAAAATCCAAAGTTCCCAGGTCATGGAAAAAATATTACAATCAGCCAGAAAGAAATAAAGTACTAAGAAGCCACAGTTAGTATCACATAAGACTTAACAGCTACCATTATAAAGGAATATAGATTTTAGAATATTTCAAAAGACAAAGGATCTAAGCTTACAACCAAGAGTAACCTGCCTATGAAAACTAACTCTAATCCTATGGGGAAAAACAGATCTCTAATAAAACAGAGGACTTTCAAGAATTCTTGATGAAAAGACCAAAGCTGAGTAGAAAAGTTGACATCCCAACCCAAGAGACAAGAGAAGCACAAAAAGGCAGCAGGTGGTGCAGTGGACAGAATGCCAGGCCTGGAGTCAGGAAGACAATTTTAAATCCAGCCTCAGATACCAGTCGCATGATCCTGGGAGAGTCACTTCACTCCTGCTTGCCTCGGTTTCCTCATCTGCAAAATGGGGCTAATCATAGCATATGCTAATCATAGTTTCTTTAGAATGTTGCCTGGTACACAGTGAGCATTACGTAAATGTTAGCTATTGTTATTGAAAGAAGCTCAATGTGAGCGAGAAATCACAGAAGACTCAGCAAGGTAAAAATGCACACATTCCTAGAGGTGGAGACAATCCCACCACAGGTACTCGGAACTTTATCGTCATAAAAGGGTCTAATGAGATAAAAGACCTGGATGTGATTCTGTTGTGTTTGGATGATGTCAAAGGAAAAGTGGAAAGAGCGGAGAAGAGGAATACACTAAGAGTCAGGAGGGAGGGGAAGAAGCGGGGAGGGGGGGGGATTATCCACATGAAAGGGGAGATCAAAGAGGAAATTGTACAACAAGGAGGGAGCAGTTGTGGGGGAAGCGGATGACACTTGAACCTCACTTTCATATGAACTGGTTTATGGAGGGAAGAATATACAAACACACAGTGGGGTAGAGAAATATTTCTTACCTAACAGGGAACTATGTGGGAAAGGGGTGAAAGGAAAAAGGGGAGAATCAATGGGAGGGTAAATTAAGGGAGGCAAGAGTCAGAAGCAAAACAGACTCAAAGAAGAAGCAGGAGAAAAAAAGAGAAGGATAAGGATAAGAGAATAAGATGGAGGGAAATACACAGCAACAATCATAACGATGAATGTATATGAGATGAATTCACTCATAAAATGGAAGATAGGAGCGATTAGAAACCAGAATTCAAAAAGGTGTTATTTATAAGAAACATACTTGAAAATACAAATAGACTGAAGTGGAATCTATTATGTTTCTAAAGTTAAAAGTTTTAAAAAAGCTAAAATTAAAAAAAAAGCAGCTAGGTGGTACAGTGGATAGAGCACTGAACCTGGAGACAAAAAGACTTATAGTCAAATTCAGCCACAGATCCTTACTAGCTGTGTGATTCTGGGCAAGTTACTTAACCCAGTTTGCCTCAGTTTTCTCATCTGTTAAATGGGAAACCCATTCCACTATCTTTGCCAAAGAAAACCCCAAACATGGTCATGAAGAGTCAGACACAACTGAAATGACTGAACAAAGAAAAGTACAAAATGGCAGGGAGTAACAATCATGATCTCAGACAAAATAAAAGCAAAAATAGAGATAATCAGGGAGACTATGGTTTGCTAAGAGGTACCATAGACAATGAATTTTTGTCACTACTGAATATGAATGCACTGAATGGCATAAAGAAAAAGTTAAATGAATTACAGGAAAAATTAGACAATAAAACTATAATAGTGGAAGATCTCAATCTACCCTTCTTAGACCTAAACAAATCTAACTCGAAAAAATTAACATGAAAGAAGTTGTAATGGTAGTCTGAGCAGGATTGTTTTGCTTTCAAGTGCCTTTGATGAGTCTGGCCTTAGTTTGAATGGGGCAGAGAAAGTGAGATCTTTTGTCTTGGAATGCTTCTCAGCACTGGGGCAGTGCTGGGGCAGAGAGTCATTGATTTGTATATGACGTGATGCTTTCCCACATTCTGGTTTCTCACACTCTAAGTGGTAAGCCTTGAGCCTTCAGGGTCCTGAACAGGTTATATGTACTGGAAGGTTAGCGTTTCACTTTTGATGGTACACTCATTGAAAGAGTGACAAGACTCTGGGCAAGCCATTGAAATAGCACCACCACCACCACCCCCCCCCCAGCTTTGTAACCCAGACAGATAGATGTGGATTGCTATGGACAGACTGATTTGTGTTATTTGCTCTGTTTATAATGTATGCTTGTAATTTCTGTTTGTATTTGCCCTGAAGTTCAGCAGACTGATCTTTTGCCCCTGAACTAAGTGATATATGTATGTTTAATTAAACTGAGACTGTTAACCCCTTAAAGTTGCTTTCCTTAGAAAAATTGATCAAAGAACCTGTGTTGGCAGCCCTTCTGTATGCACTTGTTGTTGGTCTTACACAGCCACAGTAGCTGCTAGCCACATTGCTGGTACAGAAGTTAAGGACCTGAATAGAATTTTAGAAAATTTATAGGCCTCAGGAGAATACTGAATGGGAATAAAAAGGAATATACCTATTTTAGCTGTGCATGGCACCTTTACCAAAAAAAAGGATCATATATTAAGGCACAAAGACCTCACAAACAAAGGCAGAAAAACAGAATTATTAAATACATCCTTTAGTGACAATAATGCAATAAAAATTATATTCAATAAAGAGTGTTTGAAGCAAAGATTAAACATTAATTGGAAACTAATTTAATCTTAAAAATTAAGTGGCTCCTAAAGAATAAGTGGCTCAAAGAACAAATTACAGAAATAATTTTATCAAAGAAAATGACAACAATGAGACAACATACTAAATATTAGTATGAAAAATTTATATCTTTAAATTTATGAAAAATATATATCTTTAAATTAATTCATCAATAAAGGAAGGAGCAGATCAATGGATTGGGCATTCGACTAAAAAAAATACTGGAAAAATAAGAAAATTTAAAACCTCCCCAATTAACCACCAAAATATAAACACTGAAAATCAAAGGAGATATGCAAAACACATTTCCATGTAAGTCATTCTGTGAAAGAAAACACAGACCATAAAAAAATAAAAACAAAGAAAGCAAAGAAAAAGTATCACTGATCTGCATTCAGCCTCTACTAGTTTAAAGAAATCGTTCATTGCCTTTCTATGCACAAAAACCAGGGTGTTATTGTTGTTCAATCATCTCCAGTGCTTCATGACCCCATTTGGGGTTTTCTTGGCAAAGATAGTGCTGTGATTTGGCATTTCCTTCTCAAGCTCATTTTACAGATGAGGAAATTGAGGCAAAGGGGGTTAAATGATCTGCCCAGAGTCACACAGCTAGTAAGTGTCTCAGGCTGGATTTGAATTCAGGTCTTTCTGACTCCAGGTCCAGCATTCTATCCACTATGCCACCTAGCTGCCCACAAAACCAGTATGGCAAACATCTAGTCAGGTTAATTTGCAGGTCTTGAGTTACAGGTAAACAGGTATAACTATCATTCCTTAACTGAGTATCTCTTTGCAGGTTTGTTTTTATTGAACTATAGTCTTTTTTTCTACATAAATGGAATGTCCTATAATTAAAGATAATAACTTCAGAGGTCTAACTTGACTCATGAGACTTTGCGTATAAGACAAATATGAAGTATGTTTGTTTTAAAAAAGAATCTAACACTTAAAGTGTTAAGTTAATGTATTTAATCATGGTAGGCAGACCAGAGACTTTCAATTCAGGGGTTCATTTCACCATTATTTAATGTTTGAGTGAACTTTATGCCTTGATGCATTTCAAATATTATTTAATTTGGTTATAAAGGATATTTGTTGAACCCCAGAGTTGCACACAATGGAGCTTTGGAAATGATATCCAAACATTTATTTTTCTTCCTGGTGAATAACTCAATGTACCTTCTTTGATCAGACATTCCTCAATTGATAAATGGTCAAAAGATATGAATAGGCAATTTTCAGAGGAAAAAAAATCCAGGTTATCAATAGCAATATAAAAAATATTCTAAGTCACTAATAATTAGAAAAAAATGCAAATTAAAACAACTCTGAGGTACCACTTTATACCCACTAGATTGACTGATAACAACAAAAATCACAAATGCTGCAAGGGCTATAGGAAAACAGGTACACTAATACACTGTTGGCAGAGTTGTGAACTGGTCCAAATATTCTGGAAAGCAATTTTAAACTAGCCCTTTAAAGCTATGAAATTGTGCATACCCTAACCCTAATGATATTGCTACTAGATCTATACCCCAAAGAGATTTAAGAAAGACCAAAAGGGCCCATTTGTACAAAAATATGGATAGCAGCTTTTTTGTGTGTGTGGTGGCAAAGAACTGGAAACTGAGGGGATGCCAATCAATCAAGACTGGCTGAATAAGCTAGGTTCATGTGGGGGAGGGGCGGGGCAGCTAGATGGCACAGTGAATAGAGTGCTGGCCTGGAGTCAGGAAGACCTGAGGTCAAATCCACCCTCAAACACTTATTAGCTGTATGGCCCTGGGCAAGTCACTTAACCCCATTTCCCTCAGTCCTCTCATCTGTAAAATTAGCTTGAGAAGGAAATGGCAAATCAAAATAGTATCTTTGCTAAGAAAACTCCAAAGGGGGTCATGAAGAGTCAGACATGACTGAAAAGATTGAACAGCAATGAAAGTGAGGGAATATGATTGTCCCATAGAAATGATTTAGGATATGGTTCAGAAAAACTTGGTTAGACTTGTATGAAATTATGCAAACTAAAGTGAGCAGCATAACCAGGAGAACCATTTATACACTAACCATGATATCGAAAAGATAATCAATTTTGAAACAGTAACTCTGATCAACACAACAACCAGCCATAACTCCACAGAACTCATGATGAAGCATGTTATCCACCTCCAGATAGGAAGCTAATGGAATCAGAGTGCAGATTGAAGCATATTTTCTTCACTTTCTTCTTTTTCCTTTCTTCCCTTCTCTCTCTCTATCTCTCTCTCTGTCTCTCTCTCTCTCTCTGGATATGGCTAGTGTGGAATTTGTTTTGCATGAATATATATTTGTAATGAGTTTTATTTTTCTTGCCTTCTCAATGGGTGGAGAAAGAGATAAGGGAAAGAAAGAATGTGACACCGAAAATAAAATAAAATTGAATTTTTGAAAAAGAAACTGCATGGAGTCAGGATGTGGACTGTCTTGTATGAGTAACAGCAAGAAGGCCAATATCACTGGGTTGTGAAGTGTGGGGAGGGAAGAAGACTGTGTAAGAAGACTGGAAACGTAGGAAGGGGGCAAGTTATGAAGGTCTTTAGAAGACCAAAAAGAGGAGCTTATTTGATCCTAGAGGTAAGAGAGAGACACTCTAGTTTACTGAGTGGGGGTATGGAGGTGATATGGCTGGGCTGTGGGAAGATCACTCTGACAGCTGAGTAGAGGATGGACTGGAGTGGGAAGAGACTTGAGGCAGGTAAACCAACAGGAAGGCTTTCGCAATACTAGGTGATGAGGGCCTGCACCAGGTAGGTAGTAGTGTCAGGAGAGAAGGGGGCATATACAAAAGATGGTACTAAATCAACAAGACTTATAGAAGCTGCTAAATCTTGTATTATCCTGACTGCAGTTCTATGATAGTTCCATGAATTGTTTCTTTCTGACTGTTTGCAATATTTTCTCCTTGACCTGGAAACTCTGGAATTTGACTATAATACTCCTGGGAGTTTTCATTTTGGGATCTCAGAAGTGATCTTTAGATTCTTTCAATTTCAGTTTTACCTTCTAGGTTCTAGGATATCAGGGCAATTTTCCTTGATTGTTTCTTTCAAGATGATGTCTAGGCTCTTTTTGATCATGGCTTTCAGGTAGTCCAATAATTCTTAAATTATCTCTCCTCAATCTATTTTCCAGGTCAATTGTTTTTCCAATGAGATTTCACATTCTAAAAATATTTTTTTAATTTTGTTTTATTGTTTCTTGATGTCTCATGGAATTGTTCACTTCCACTTCCACTTCCACAATTCTAATTTTTAAGGAATTGTTTTCTTCATTGAGCTTTTGTACATCTTTTTCCATTTGGCCAATTATGCTTTTTAAGGAGTTCTTCTCTTTGGTGGATTTTTGTGCCTCTTTTACCATTTGGCTGATTCTGTTTTTTAAGGTCTTATTTTCTTCAGTATTTTTATGTGCCTCCTTTATGAAGCTGTTGACTCTTTTTTTTATGATTTTCTTGCATCACTCTCATTTCTTTTCTCAACTTTTCCTCTATCTCTCTTATTTGATTTTTAAAATAATTTTTGATTTCTTCCAGGAATTTTTTTTTTGGCCTGGGGCCATTTCACATTTTTCTTTGAGGCTCTGCATGTATCTGGTTTTGATGTTGTGGTCTTCTTCTGAGTTTGTGTTTTGACCATCCCAGTCACCATAGCAACTTTTTGTGGTCAGGTTCCTTTTTCATAAAACTCTTAGCCAAGTGCCTCACACATAGTAAGCACTGTATATACACACATATACTAACATATATCTATAACAATCTCACAGAGCCTCAGCATTTGTAAAATGAAGAAACTGGACTAGATGGTTTCTAAGCCAGTGCCCATATCAGACAGAAATAATTTAAGACTTTTCAAGTCTTTTCAAAGCCTTTCTAGCAGGGTAGAACTTGCCAGAGTTTATAGTCCATTGGCATATCCTTCTAGAACTCAGGATAACCTCCAGGTAAGAATGAGACCTCAGAAAAATGTTCTGAGAAGAAGACACGGTAAACACGCACACATATATGTATGTATGTATATATATATATATATGTATATATATTTGTGTGTGTATATACACACACACACACGTACACACATATTGAGTCAGAGAGGTAAAGGAGCGTAAAGATTAAACCATTGGTTTTCACCAGAAGCAAGTCAATGGTGACCTTTAAAAGAGCAGAATCAGTAAATTATTGAGGGTAAAAGCCACGTTGCAGGGGAATGTGATGGAATTCTAGAATAGAGACTGCTCATGAGTTCTGCAGTGAAAGGAAAGAGAGAAGGAGCCTAATAACTTACAGAAAACAGCAGGATCAAAAAAGAGTTTTTTCAGTTCAAGAGAATAGCACGTTTGTAAGAAAGGGTGAAAGTAGTCAGTAGAGAATGGATGCTCCAGAAGGAAGGAAAAAGTATGAAGCCAGGTAACTCATGCAGGAACTGGAAAGCAAGCTGGGATCTAGGATATAGATAGAGGGTTTAATTTTAAAAGGGATACTAGGTCTATATCCCAAAGAGATACAACAATATTTTTAGCAGCTTTTTTGTGGTAGCAAAGAATTAGAAATTGGGGCAGTGCCCATCAGTTGGGGAATGGCTGAAGAAGTTGTGGTATGTGAATGTAATGGAATACTATTGTGCTATAAGAAATGATGAGCAGGCAGACTTCGGGAAAACCTAGAAAGATTTACACAAACTAAAGATGAGCGAAGTGAGCAGAACCAGGAGAACATTGTACACAGTAACACTTCCATTGTGCAATGATCAACTATGAAAGACTTAGCTCTTCTCAGCAATACAATGGTCCAAGACAACTCCAAAAGACTCATGGTGGGAAATGCTCTCTCCATCCAGAGGAAGAACTGTGGAGTTTGAATGCAGATCGAAGTGTACTCTTTTCACTTTTTTGGTTTTTTTCTTTCTCAGAGTTTTTCTCTTATTCTGATTCTTTTTTTTTTTTTAGTTTTCTATTTATTTATTTAATATTTTTAGTTTTCAGCATTGATTTTCACAAGAGTTTGAATTACAAATTTTCTCCCCATTTCTACCCTCCCCACCCACTCCAAGATGTCATATAGTCTGGTTGCCCCTTTCCCCAGTCAGCCCTCCTTCACCCATCCCCTTTTGCCTTACTTTCTTGTAGGGCAAGATAGGTCTTTATGCCCCATTGCCTGTATATCTTATTTCCTAGTTGCATGCAAAAACTTTTTTTTTGAACATTTGTTTTTAAAACTTTGAGTTCCAAATTCTCTCCCTTCTTCCCTCCCCACCCACCCTCCCTAAGAAGGCAAGCAATTCCACATAGGCCACATGTGTATCATTATGTAAAACCCTTCCACAATACTCCGTTGTGAAAGACTAACTATATTTTGCTCCTTCCTATCCTATCCCCCTTTATTCAATTCTCTCCCTTGACCCTGTCCCTTTTCAAAAGTGTTTGTTTTTGATTACCTCCTCCCTCTATCTGCCCTCTCTTCTATCATCCCCCCTTTTTTATCTCCTTCCTCCTTCTTTCCTGTGGGGTAAGATACCCAATTGAGTATGTATGTTATTCCCTCCTCAGGTCAATTCAGATGAGAGCAAGATTCACTCATTCCCCCTCACCTGGGCCCCCTCTTCCCTCCCAACAGAACTGCTTTTTCTTGCCACTTTTGTGTGGGATAATTTACCCCATTCTATGTCTCCCTTTCTCCCTCTCTCAATCTATTCCTCTCTCATCCCTTAATTTTATTTTTTTTAGATATCATCCCTTCATCTTCAACTCACCCTGTGCCCTCTGTCTCTCTATATATGTATATTCCCTTCAGCTACCCTAATACTGAGGTGTCATGAATTATACCCATCATCTTTCCATGTAGGAATGTAATCAAAACAGTTCAACATTAGTAAGTCCCTTAGAATTTCTCTCTGTTGTTTACCTTTTCATGCTTCTCTTGATTCTTGTGTTTGAAAGTCAAATTTTCTATTCAGCTCTGGTCTTTTCACTGAGAAAGCTCGAAAGTCCTCTATTTTATTGAAAATCCATATTTTGCCTTGGAGCATTATACTCAGTTTTGCTCAGTAGGTGATTCTTGGTTTTAATCCTAGCTCCATTGACCTCCAGAATATCATATTCCAAGCCCTTTGATCCCTTAATGTAGAAGCTCCTAGATCTTGTGTTATCCTGATTGTGTTTCCACAATACTCAAATTGTTTCCTTCTGGCTTGATCTGGGAGCTCTGGAATTTGGTGACAATATTCCTAGGAGTTTTCCTTTTGGGATCTTTTTCAGGAGGTGATTGGTGGATTCTTTCAATTTCTATTTTACCCTCTGGCTCTAGAATATCAGCACAGTTCTCCTTGATAATTTCTTGAAAGATGATGTCTAGGCTCTTTTTTTGATCATGGCTTTCAGGTAGTCCAATAATTTTTAAATGATCTCTCCTGGATCTCTTTTCCAGGTCAGTGGTTTTTCCAATGAGATATTTCACATTGTCTTCCACTTGTTCATTCCTTTGGTTCTGTTTTATAATATCTTGATTTCTCATGAAGTCACTAGCTTCCACCTGCTCCAATCTAATTTTTAAGGTAGTATTTTCTTCAGTGGTCTTTTGGACCTCCATTTCCATTTGGCTAATTCTGCCTTTCAAGGCATTCTTCTCCTCATTGGCTTTTGGGAGCTCTTTTGTCATTTGAGTTAGTCTATTTTTTAAGGTGTTGTTTTCTTCAGTATTTTTGGGGGTCTCCTTTAGCAAGTCATTGACTTGTTTTTCATGGTTTTCTCACATCACTCTTATTTCTCTTCCCAATTTTTCCTCTACTTCTCTAACTTGCTTTTCCAAATCCTTTTTGAGCTCTTCCATGGCCTGAGACCAGTTCATGTTTTTCTTGGAGACTTTTGATGTAGACTCTTTGACTTTGTTGACTTCTTCTGGCTGTATGTTTTGGTCTTCTTTGTCACCAAAGAAAGATTCCAAAGTCTGAGTCTGAATCTGAGTCTGTTTTTGCTGCCTGGCCTTGTTCCCAGCCAACTTACTTGACCCTCAAGTTTTTCATTGGGGTATGACTGCTTGTAGAGTAGAGAGTACTTTGTCCCAAGCTTCAGGGGTTGCGCTGTTGTTTTCAGAGCTACACAGCAAGCTGTGCCACACCAGTGCTCCTCCTCCCCCAAGACTCAGATCTAAGCTGGCTCTGCACTCCTGCTCTGATCTGCCACTTAATTCCTCCCACCAGGTGGGCCTGGGGCCAGAAGCAACTGCAGCTGTAGTTCTGTAGCCGCACCACCTCTGCTGCCCCCTGGGCAGTGGCCAAACTCCTTTCACTCTGTTCCTGCAGCTTTTCCCACTAACCTTCTCTGTTGTCTTTGGTGTTTGTGGGTTGAGAAGTCTGGTAGCTGCCACAGCTCACTGATTCAGGGCGCTAGGGCCTGTTCTGCCCAGCTCCCGGTCTGGTTGGTTCTCTCAGCCCACACTGGGCTCTGCTGTATTCCGCTCCCAGGTCCATGCTATAGACCTTACCCTGTGACCATCCAGGCTGTCCTGGGCTGGAGCCCTGCTTCCCTCTGCTATTTTGTGGGTTCTGCAGTTCTAGAATTTGTTCAGAGCCATTTTTATAGGTGTTTGGAGGGACCTGGGTAGGAGCTCATGCAAGTCCCTGCTTTCCAGCTTCCATCTTGGCCCCCGTACTCCCTCTTGTTCTGATTCTTCTTTCGCAACATGACTGATGTGGAAATATGCTTAACATGATTTTACATGTATAACCTATGTACTTGCTCTCTTGGGGAGGGGGGAGGGAAGGGAGGTAGGGAGAAAAATTTGGAACTCAAAATCTTACAAAAATGAATGTTGAAAACCATCTTTACAGGTAATTGGAAAAATAAAATATTTAATTAGAAAGAAAGAAAGGAAGGAAGGAAGAAAGAAAGAAAGAAGAGAAGAAAGAAAGGAAGAAAGAAAAGAAGAGAGAGAAAGAAAGAAAAGAAGAAAGAGAAAAAGAGAGAGAGAGAGGGAGGGAGGGAAAGAAGGAGAGAGGGAGCACGAGTGCGAGCGTGAGCACGCGAGAGAGAGAGAGAGAGAGAGAGAGTTTGGACAAAAAATTAAACTTGGAACAAGAGATACAAAATATTACCCAGAGACAAAAAACTTGAAAATTAAAATATGGCGTCAGACACTTGATACTTACTAGCTGTGTGACCCTGGACAAGTCACTTAATCCCAACTGTCTCATAGAAAACAAAGAAAAAAAAAAGAAAATTAAAATAGACCAAATAGAAGATAATGACTCCATGAGACAACAAGAAATATTAAAACAAAAGATTTTGCCTTACAACCAAGAACAATTTAACAAAAGAATTAAATATAATCCTACTGGAGGGAAATGGACCTGAAAAGACTAGAATGAATAGAAACTTTGAACTCCAAACATAGGAGTTAAGAGAAACATAAAAAGATAATGAACAAGCGATCTGAAGGAACTAAACAAGGCTATATGAGCAAGCAATCAGAAAGGACTAATGAAAGATGAAGTGTTTACATCTGAACAGAAATGATACAAATGTCACTTCAGGGTTCTAGTAATGTCTGGAGTAATAGAGGGAATTAAATAAGACAGAGAGGCCATTGTTACATTTTGATGATTTTAAAAGAAGAAAAGACAAGGAAAGGAAATGCAATACGCTAAGAGAAAAGCGGGAGCAGGGGGAGAGGAAGAGCAGAAAAATTATCTCACATAATCTACATGTTCAAGTAGAAGATTGTGCAAACAAGGAGGAAGGAGTGGAGGAAACAGGTACTCTCTGTTCTCTGTTCCCTGTAACACTTGAACTTCACCTTTATTTGAACTGACTGAAAAAGGTTCTTAGAACAAAAGTTGGGTGCAAAAATACAAAGCTAGGGGCAGAAATAAATTTTATTCAACAGGGAAACACAGGGAATGGAGAAAGAGGAGAAGGAAGGATTAAGAGGGAGGGATTGGGCATAAGCAAAACAAGCTATAACTCTGGAGAGTGGATCACAAAGAAGGGTTTAAAAGGAAAGAAAGAAAAGATAAGAACTTGTGACTAGGGTCTAAGTGAGGAAAAGGAAATGAGGAAGGGGAGCAGACACAGATGACGTCAGGCACAGAGTACGGGTGCAAGCACATTATCACTCACCACTGACTTCTTTATAAAGAAAAAGCAGGAAATAAAGAGGGGGGAGCATTACAGACTAGGATGGAGGGAAATACATAATTAACTCATAACCACGTTTGTAACTATGATTGTAGACGGGATAAACTCACCCACAAAATGAAAGAGGACAGCAGAACAGAATCAAAAAGCAAAATCCAACAATATGTTATTTATAAGAAACCCACTTGAAACATAAAAATTCACATAAAGTTAAAATAAGGGTCCAGAGCAAAATCCATCATGTTTCAGCTGAAGTTAAAAAAAAAAAAGGCAAGGGTAGCAATCATGGTATCAGCAAGGCAATAGCAAAAACAGATTTGATGAAAAGAAATAACCTGGGAAACATTATGCTGAAAGGTACCATAGGCAATGAATTAATATCAATACTTAATACATATGCACTGAATGGCATAGTAAGTTGTGGCACATGAATATAATGAAATTAGGTTCTGTTGTAAGAAATAATGAATATGATGAATATAGAGAAGCATAGAAAGATTTACATAATCGATGTAGAATGAAGTAAACAGAGTCAAGAAAATAAAATGATGACAACATTGGAAATGAAAAGAACAAGCACAAAACAATCAAAAGCGAATGTTAAAAAATTATAAACAGGAATAGTTTCAACGAAGAGACACGAGAAGATGTCACCAATCCCACTGTTTTCCAGAGGCTAGAGGTCCATGGGTGTGGTGCATTGCACCTGCTTTCATACTTTTTTCTTGCATTCATTAATTTTGCTAGTATTTTTCTCTTCTAGTTCTTTTTATTTTTCCCTTAAAAATATTTGTTATACATGGTGACTTTTTGGGAGGGAGAGAGGGGAAAGGGTGCTGGAGAAATTTCGATGATGTTAAAAAAAGATGTCAATGCAAATTAATTTTTTTAAAAAGAAAGAAAAAAAGGAAGATACTCCCAAACCCTCAAGGGTATTCCTAAATCCCTAAGAGGAGACAGAGCAAGTAACCATTCTCTGAGGACCCAGCTTTTCAGTGGCAGTGTGAAAGTTGGGGTAAGGACTCCCAGAGTCTATTTGAGCTACACTTGACTATATTCAACTGTTGTAAGGGAGGGAGGGAATGATAGTGAAGGAAAAAAAAAGGAAGAAAAGAATGTCAATGAATCATTAAAAATAAAAAAAGAACAGAAGGAAGTTCAGAAGGAGAAATTGAGAACAGGGCAATGTTGGAAGTAATGTACTAAATGTGAAATACACAAAACCCCTCAAGTTGTACACAGTAGAGATTCATGGTTTCATTCACAGTCCTCTTTCTCTGTTCTTTGTAAAGGGAAGTATTTATGTTGCTGATATGTGTCAAGTTCATAAAAATAAAAAGGGGAAGTTTAAAAAATATGTACTTTTAAAAAGCTATATGTAATAACCTGACTTTCATATATAAGCCTTTTTTTCTGTTCTTTGTATGTGGAAACTCTCATGCTTAATATGTGTCAAGTTTATAATGATAAAAAAGAAAATTTATCATCTGAATTTAAGGCACAGGAGTCAGCTGTATGGCATGCATTGAGATGGGTTAGAAGGTTTTTTCTTACTCACAGCTAAGCACAGCATAGGAGGGTATGAACACACAATCAGGGTGCATCAGCAATCCGGCTAGCAGCTGCTGTGAGGGTGTAAAGCCAACAACAACGAGCTCACAGAGCGCTACAAGCCCAGGTCCTTTTCATCTGCTTTACTAAGGAAAGCAACATTAAGGGGTTAACAATCTTACTTTAATCCAGCATACAAATATCATTTACTTAGTTCAGGGGAAAAACCCAGCACCCTGAATGACAGACCAAATACAATTCGTAGTGATCAACATCTAGGTGTACAGCCAAGGACCTCATTATAACTGCTGGCCCAGAGTCATGCCAGCTCCTCCTCAGAGCTCTGAGCAAGAACGTTAACCTCTGTGCTTATATATCCTGTTCAGAGCTGTGACCTCACCCAGGCTGGGCGTGGAGAAGCTCCCCACCCCCAACATCACATCAGATACAAATCAATGGCTCCCAATTGTCTCAGTGCTGAGAAATACAAAAACATCCCACTTTATCTGCCCCATTCAAACGAAGGCCAGAATCATTAAAGGTCAACAGCAAAAAGTCCCACCTTAATTACTATTACACAAGGATAGAATCCTATGTAGCCTCCTTTGCCTCCACCATAGCACCTAGCAATATTTGGGGCGGGGGGAAGGTTGGCAATGAATGTACTGTTTGGTGGAAGGCCCAAAGACCCTGGGAACCCTAGCTTACACATGGTTTTCTGACAAAGGGTCTACCTTGATGAAACAAGGGAATGTGGACTAGTAACAAAAATAGGAGGCTTTAAAAGTTAGCCAGGAAAGACTACTCAGGACGAAGAAGATGAAATCATTACCCGATTTGCTCAAGAGTTTCGCCATCTAGTTCTAAGAACTGGATACAGTTTAAACCTTAAACATACCAGAATTGTATAAGAGACAGTCTTAGGAGATTGGGATCATACTCTCTTCTGGTTATTCAGAGGACTTATGTTTATCACTTAGTCTTTCCTTCTGGATTGTGCATATATGCTGTCAATCTTAAAGAGTTGCTCTAAGAAAGATAAACAGAGTTAGGCTGTATGCATATGTTTATTTCTCTCAAAGCAGGCAGACACACATGCATAACATGTACAGGAATTCATGTAGAAATGAACTCACTTTGGGGTCAGACTACACAGATTGTATACCCATAGAGCAAGGAAGTGTTCCTCCATCCCCTTGTCTCAGGATGCTTGTGTCCTTTTTCAGCCAAAATTAGAGTTCCCATAGAAGAAGAAAGTCCCCCCAGGATGTCTGGTTTCTGTCAACCATAAACAAGGGGATGTCATAACAAGAAGAGAGTGTCATAACAGGATGACAAGAGGAATGCCATTAATAAAGATAGTGTCCTGTTCAAGGCGCCTGGTACTTATCCTATCAAATAGGACAATATTCCCAGTCAGCTTCATCAGGCCTCATGGTTGCTCACATAGCAAGGAGGATTTTGGGTTCACTCATAGAGCATCACAATGGATTATTAGTAAGGGCTCAAATCATGTTCACAATACAGAATTTCTACTGGGAACATCAGAAATTGGCTCGTGTTTAGGTCTCCATGAAAAGGGAAATGGGTAGTCACCTCCCATGTGAGTGCCCGAGTTAACAAACAGTTAATATGAGACAGGTTCCATTTAAACTAGAGAATGCAAAATGCAAAGGACTAGCATCTGAACCCACAGTCATGAAAATTCTCTCTCCAATGAGCTTATGTTCCCCAGGGTCCTATACTACAGGCATAAGGTGGCTTACCTCCAACAAGAAGAAGGCACGTGATTACCTAAATTAATTTACTTATTCAGTGCCATACCAATCGAACTACCAAAAAATTATTTTACAGAGCTGGATAAAATAATAACAAAACTCATCTGGAAGAACAAAAAGTCCAGAATATCAAGGGAATTAATGAAAAGAAATGCTAGGGAAGATGGCCGAGCCATACCAGATATCAAACTGTACTATAAAGCAGCAGTCATCAAAACTACCTGGTACTGGCTAAGAAACAGAGCGGTGGATCAGTGGAATAGGCTGGGTACACAAGACGCAGTGGTAAACAACTATAGCAATCCACTCTTTAATAAACCCAGCTTCTGGGCTAAGAATTCACTATTTCACAAAAACTGCTGGGAAAATTGGAAAATGGTAGGGCAGAATGATGATTTAGGAATAAAAGCTGATACTATAAGCAGTTTGGGAGAGCAGGGAGTAGTTTACCTATCAGATCTATGGGAAAGGGAAGAATTCGTGACCCAACAAGAGATAGAGAGCATTACAAAATGCAAAATGGATTATTTCGATTATGTTAAACTGAAAAGTTTTTGCATAAACAAAGCCAATGCAACAGCGATTAGAAGGGAAGCAGAAAATTGGGAGAAAATCTTTACAACCAATGTCTCTGATAAAGGATACAGGGAACTGAACCAAATTTATAGGAATAAAAGCCATTCCCCAATTATGAAACGGTCAAAGGATATGAACAGGCAGCTTCCAGAGGAAGAAATTAAAGATATCTATAGGCATGTGAAAAAATGCTCTAAATCACTATTGATGAGAGAATTGCAAATCAAAACAACTCTTAGGTACCGCATCTCTCCTGTCAGATTGGCTGACGTGACAAAACAGGAAAATGATAACTGCTGGAGAGGATGTGGGAAAATTGGAACATTAATACATTGTTGGTGGAGTTGTGAACAGATCCAGCCATTCTGGAGAGCAATTTGGAACGATGCCCAAAGGGCTATAAAAATGTGCATACCCTTTGACCCAGCAATACCACTCTCAGGGCTATATCCCAAAGAGATCGCACAAGTGGGAAAAGGACCCGTATGTACAAAAATATTTATAGCAGCTCCTTTTGTGGTAGCAAAGAATTGGAAATCAAGGGGATGCCCATCAATTGGGGAATGACTGAACAAGTTGTGGTATATGAATGTAATGGAATACTATTGTGCTATAAGAAATGAGGAAGATACGGACTTCATAATAACCTGGAAAGACCTACATGATCTGTTGCTGAGTGAGAGGAGCAGAACCAGGAGAACATAATACACAACTACAGACATATTGATTCCATGATGACTAACTTGATAGACTTGGCTCTCCTCAGCAATACAAGGTTCAAAGACAACTCCAAAGGACTCATGATGGAGAGAGCTGGCTACATCCAGAGAAAGAACTGTGGAGTCTGAATGCAGACTGAGGCAAACTATTTGCTCTCTCTTTTTTTCTCTTCCTTTTTGGCTTTGTTTCTTCTCTCTCGTGATTCATTCCATTGGTCATAACTCTTCTTTGCAACTTGACTATTGTGTAAATAAGTTTAATGCGAAGGTTTATATAGAATCTATATTGAACTGCATGCCATTTTGGGGGGGGAGGGGAGAGGCGAGGAAAGGGAAGAAAATTTGAAACTCAAGAACATGTAGAACTAAGTGTTGTAAACTAAAAATAAAAAATCTAATTTAAAAAAATGTAAATTAAAAAAAAAAAGAAGGCACTTGAGCAATGGTGAGTTGACCTCTCTTCTCTTCCATGAATACACACAGTGCACGTAATTCAGAGTACTGGCAAAAGGTAAGGTCTGAGTTTGTTATTCCTCTTGCTGTTCCTCAGTTTTCCCTCCTATTTGAATTCCTCCTCAGTGTTGGAGAAACTTGGTCCAGAAATCCTCTGTGTAACCAATTCCAGTTCTGTCTACTTTCATCTCTGGAGTCTGAGTTGACTTTTGCTCCACATTCTCTACCTTCCCCCAGCCTGTGTTTTCTCTTTTAAAGGCCAAGTTCAGAGGTATGAATTAGCTACAAATCAATGTCATCTTTAAAGTGGTGTTAAAAGGGCAAAGGGGGTAGGGGGTACCTTGGCCTGAAAGAGTTGACACCTTATCAAAGAACTAAAATTATCTAGGGTTTAACAGCTCATTAAGGCAGTATTACCAGGCTTTGAATCCCATAGGGATTCAGGAAGGTTTTTACCAAGTTCTTCCTGAGCATACCCTCTGCTAATATATCTATATGTTGTGGAAGCATACAGAACCAAGACTTTTCATGTGTTAAAAAAAATTAATATTATAACAATGTCCTTGGTTGGTATTCTTAAACTCCTTAGATTTCCTTGAATAGAAGACAATTAAAATGGGCAGAGTCACTTAAAGAAAACAGAGAATTGATAAGTACCGAAGTCAGGAAATGAAAGTCCTTTTGTTAGTCAAATTGAAAGAGGATTTTTGACTTTTAGTTTATTTGTTCACAATAGAACTAAGACCTAACTGAAAAAGAAAACACCTTTAGTTTTCCTGGAAGGCAGATCTTTCAAAAGGTGGGGTACTAATGTAATATGTGTGATATTAAGCTCCTACTATGTATTAAGGATACATAGATAAAAACCCAAGTAGTCCCTAGCCCTCAGAAGTTTACATTCTCTAGGGGGAAACAAGTACACAAATAAATAAAATATGTATTTGTATATATGGTGTGGGCTGTGTATTCGTTTAGTGGCTATCTCAGGTGCAGCCCATACTGATGGCAAACTCTGCCATACTTTAAGTCAAGAAGACCCGAGTTCAAATTCAGTCTCAGCAACTTACTAGCTATGTGGCCCTAGTCAAGTCACTTAACTTGGGCCTCAGTTTCCTCAACTATAAAATGGGGATAATAAGCACACCTGTCTTACAGGATTTTTGTGAGGATCAAATGAGATTATATTTGTAAAAGCCCTTGGCACAGTAACTGGCACATAGTGGGCACTATATAAATACTTATTCCTTTTCCCCTTTCCTTCATGTCCTGCTTTCCTTACATTTAATAGGAATACAATACAGTGAGAGGTCATAATTTTGACCACCAGGTGGCTCTGTACTCAAGCCGCTAGGCCAGAGGTTTAATCAATATCTCAAACACATGTTCAGAATGTTCTTTCATGCCAGTGGCCCAACCAATAAACCACGGGGCTTCTAAAGAGAATAGGCTAGGAAAAAAAAAAGCCTCATCCACTAAGGGTCTGAATTCTAGCTTAGAGGTTATTAAATATTGTTAAAAATAATTTAAAATGATTGTGCGATGACTGACTTAGCTCTTCTCGGCAATGCAAGGACCTAAGCCAACTCCAAAAGACTCACGATGAAAAATGCTATCCACATCCAGAGAAAGAACTTTGGCGTCTGAATGCAGATGGAAGCAGACTACGTGCTCTCCTTTTCTTTTGTTGGTTTGTTTTGTTTCTTCTTCCTCGTGGTTCCTCCCATTAGTTCTAATTCTTCTTTACAGCATGACTAATGTGAAAATGTTTAATGTGAATGTGTAAGTAGAGCCTATATTGGATTGCACGCCTTCTTGGGGAGGGGGAGGAGAGGGGAGGAAAAATTTAAAACTCAAAATCTTATGGAAGTGAATGTCAAAAACTAAAAAGAAATAAATTAATTATATAAAAAAGAAAAATATCTTTGCTTCTTTCAGCCTTATCTGTAAAAAGGGGGTAATATTAGTGCCTTCCTCACAAGGTTGTGAAGATCATATAAAACTTTATTTATTTATATGTATATATACACACATATACATATATACATATATGAATATATACTCACATATGTATATAAAGTCCTTTACAAATACAAAAGGAAGGTAATATGTATTTCTTAAGCATTTATTATATGCCAGGAACTTTACAAATATGATCTCATTTGATTTTCATAGCAATTCTGTCAGGGAGGTGTTATTATTACCTCATTTGGGAGTTGAAGAAACTGAGGTAAACAGAGGATAAGTGATTTGCCTAGGATCACATACCTAGTAAGTATCAGAGCCATATTTGTATTCAGGTCTTTTGGACTCTAGACCCAGAATTCTATTCACTGTGCTTCCTAGCTGCATCCAAATAAACAAAACATGATATTAAAAAAACTTAAAATGATACATCTCTATGACTCACCCTCACCCACCATTTTGAAAATGTTCTACTTAAATCTAGTTTGATTGCATTCATAAAATTAGGGCAAATAGCATTCTTTGATCACTCATGTTATTGTATGAACAAAAATACACAACAATTAATCAACAAACTTTGTTAAGCTTTTGTGCCAGGTACAAAAACATGGTTCCTGCCTTCAAATAATTGTGCCAAAAATTGTCTGAGGATCTGTTGATTAGCTGTTGTTAATCATACAATCAATGAGGCAGAGATGAAAAAAAAAAACCAAAAAAAAACAACCACAATGCAGTTTACTATGCTCAGAGTACAGGCATCACAGTAAAAACAAATCAGTGAGCCCTGAGCATTCAAGTGCTGGTCAAGTGCTAATTATAAGCGTTTGGTCGAAAACACATGTGCAACATTCAGTTAATGTCCATTTAAAAAACAGATTTCTTGTGTTTTGTCACCCTTGGTTTGGTTATCTACTTCATGAAGCTGTCTGCTTCTGGGAAACATTTTCTCCTGGAAATTCTGTGTCAAAGTGGTCTATTTGTGATCTCTGCTCACAGATCGCCAGTTTTGTCCACTCAAACCCAGAGACATGTATCCCTGAATCAATACCTTAGTCTCTTTCCTGGGGTGTGTTGCTAGTCAAAAGTACCTGGAATAGGCCTTGTTTCTAGAGTAGCTCTGGAGAGGTATTTCTTCTAGCAAATAAACTTTCCAGGCTCCAAACCACTTGTGGATGTTTCCTAGAAAATGCTGCTTAAACCTGCTAGCAATAAGACTTAGCATAATTTAGGAGAACTTTATAAAACTTGATCGTATTGGCCCATCAGGTGGAAGTGGAAATTTTGTGAAGTTAACCTTACGAACATCAGTGCTTTGGGAAGAACATCAAATTAGGCTACTTGGAACTTATCAGAAAATTTAGAGAGTTTCAATCTTTACATAATACTTTTTCTTTCTATCTCTACTTGAACCTTGTACATGCATTATGCTCTCTGTGAGCTAAAGGAAGATTCTTTAAAAAAGAATCCTTGAGGATCTGACTTTGTCCTTCTCTGTCTCTTGATATTATCAGAGAGAGACTTCAAGCAGAAGGGAAAAAAAAACATGATTTAAAAGTTTTTTTTTGACAACTAATTAAAACAATTCTTTATGCGGAAGCCTCCATCTAACTTGAGACTTTATAAACAATTTTAAACAATTACCAAATTATATCCAATGCCTACGTATTTAAGAATTTGTATAAATAGGCATCTGTGAATATTCAAATGGATCTAAAAGAAATTCAGTAGTTCCCTATCACTTTCAGGGTAAAATTTAAAATACGTTGTTAAGAACCATCATCTTTAGTTGGCCTTTTCCACTTTTTTTCACTGGCCCAACAGTTGAAGTTCTAAAGCTATTAAAAGAATTGCAATTATCACAAGTCCTTTAAGTACATTCTTTGACCTCATTGAAAACATTTGAAAGCCAATCATATATCCTACCTCTCAAGTGGAAATGGTTTTGTTGCTTTTCCTGAAGTGAATTTAACTAAACCATTAAAAATGAATACTTTTACATCTTTATCACATCCCCTCTTAATCTTACACGTAAACATATAACCATTAAACCAAGGAGCAAGGAGACAGCAAGTCTAAGAACTGATTTTTCACTAGTTGCCTAGACTAGGAAGTTGAGACGAGTAATGGTCACAAATTCAGATCAGAGAAATCAATGCAATAGGATCCTTTATACTTGTATCCTATTACAGCGGTTCAGAGATGCCTGATGATTCTAACGAAAAGATCCATTATAAAATATCTGTAGTTTTCCTGCCATGTTCAGAGAAGTCTGCTATGAAGGGAAGTAGGATGAGACTGTAACAAAATCAGGGTGTTCCCTCAGACTTAAGCCTAAAGTCACACACTGACCCTGCTTCAAAGACCATTGGTATGGGGATTTCTTCTCGTAGAGGAGCAGGGTGGAGCTGGTGAGAGGCAAGAGAATTCCGCCTTTACCAGTGTCCTTTGGGATTCTTCAAAGCAATTCCCCTTTGGGATTCTTAAAGGCAAGTTCTCTTTGGGACTCTTCAGGCATCAAGTCATTTCAGGCACTTCTGGCTTCCAGATCTGAGAGGGAAGAGACCACTGGACAGACAGGTACTTCTGAACTTTAAGAATCAATACAATTCAGGGGCAGCTAGGTGGTGCAGTGGGTACAGCACCAGCCCTGGAGTCAGGAAGACATGAGTTCAAATCTGGCCTCAGATTCTTGACACTTACTAGCTGTGTGACCCTGGGCAAGTCACTTAACTCCAAATGCCTTGCCAAAAAAAAAATCAATATAATCCGTAGGACCAAGCCCCAGCAGAATCCAGGCCTTCTCAAATGTGGGGCAAGACAACAGTACCACCAGTCTTGAGCTGTAGTCACAAAACCTGGGACAGTCAGGAACAGTGCACAATCTCATTGTCCTTGGAGAGGCAGAAGACCAAGAGATTGGAGAGTACAAATGGTTGACGTAAAAACACCTCCATCAGGTAATCATCAGAGTAACAGACCCACTTTTTGTTACAAATGTGGACTATATGGCCATACTTTTGTTCGATTTATTGGCAAAGAGAATGCAGATTTAGTCATGAAGAAGTTAAAAACTCCTGATCCAGCTTTTGGAAACTGATGTGGAAGCTAGGGAAGGAGGTCCCCCCAGGCCCCAAAGAAGGTCACACTGACCTTATCACCAATTCCCTATCGGTCTATTATACCTGGACTCATAGGACCTTATACTGAAATGATGGTAAAAAAAAAAATTGAGAATGTGGACTGCAGTGCTGTCCTGGACAGTAGATCTCAAGTTGCCATCATCTTCCAATATTTTCAGATAGATATTTGAGTAAAATAACTTTAAAGCCTATGATAAGGCTTGGGTTTGATAGTTTAAGTGATAAAGGTTATCCATATCTGGGATACATCTAGGTGAGCTTGAAATTTCCCAAAGAAAATTGTTAGTTTCCTTTTCTACCCAAAACTATACCCAAAGGGTACAGATTCAACCCACAAAGGTATAGACAATATCAATAGCCAACCTGGATTGGTTGTCAGCCCAGGTGTAGACACATCAGTGACAAGAGATCTAGGTCTATTAGATCTAACTAGTCTTAGTTGTGATGTTACAGGTAAGCCCGAAGATAGAGTTTCACATGTTTCTAGGCAACAATATTAGAGGTTGTGAAAAGTGCCTTTCAGGTAACTGCACATGTTTACTGCTCTATATGTGAATTACTGAAGCTTAAAGTAAGCCTTTGAAAAAAATTTTGCTCTTATGATGATTTGACTGTTTTGTGTTATGTTCAAACGACAGCCATGGCTGTTGGTTGTTTTGTGTAAACACTACTGCTTATTATTCAGTTACATTTTATATGAAGACCTATTGTTATCGTCGTAGCTATCTAGCTGTGCTTTGTTAGTTAGCCGTGCTTATTGCTTTTGATTACTGAGCGTGAGAGATATGCATGTACCTATGAAATGTGCACATGTTATGTATCCTACATGTAGTTAGGTAAGCTTTCATTGCACCATGTTTGCGTGTCTCCTACGTGTACTGTGAACCTGCATTTGCTTCATGTCCCTCTCAACAGTACCGAAAGTAGCTTACTTGGGACGTCACAAAAATCACAGTTGCTGTTTTAAAGTGCATATACCTTACACAGGTTTCGGACCTGTCCCAGATTATCTTTTCAAGGGACTGCAAAGAGTTTCGGCCCAGAGGAGGAATATGAAACCCTGTCCCAAAGTCCATTGGTATGGGATTTTCTCCTCATTGTTGGGGGTAGAGGGGTGGTGCAGAGCTGGTGAGAGACAACAGAGCTCCAGCCTTCACCAGTCCCCTGTGGGACCCTTCAAGGCAAGTCATCTTCAGGACTCTTCAGTCATCAAGTCGCTTTGGGTGCTTCTGGCTTCTAACTGTGAGAGGGAAGGTGGAAGAAACCAACTCCACTGCAGGTCGCTGAAGGAAAAGACTCTGGGAAGACATGAGAGGAGCTAGCAGTCTGTATCATGTCCCCAGCCCAGCTAGCTACAGTAGAGACTTTGGGGAATTGTCCCCTGAGTGAGATCCAGGACTCAGTCTTTTCTCGCTCCCAATGGGAGAGTTCCTTCAGTCTCCATTGTCTGGTACATATTGTCCTATGATTTGGATAAATGGGTTTCTTTGTTATTATCTTTGTGTGTTCATTGTGAAACTGGTATTTGGAGGGGTGTGTAGCCCTGGATATAGCACTTGGAGCGCTCCCCCCCCCCTCCCCCGTCCTCCCAGGAAAAATAAAGCAATCAGAATTTAGCTTGAACCCAATCATATCATCTAGACAAACAATGCTTAAGGAGCAGATAGGTATAATTCTAGTCCGGTACCTGCCCCAACTTCCTGCTTCCCCTCCTGGCAAGAATTAAAGTCTCTTTTGAAGAAAGGTTGGCATCGGGGGAGGGGGAGAGAAGAAGAAGAGACTAGAGATGCCTATTTTGCCTCCCTTTGAGCCACACAACCACAGGTGAGCCTCTTTACACTTGGGGGTCTTTTGCCACACATGGGGTCCTCTACTTAGGTATATAATAATAATGATGATGAACTAATATTTGTCTAGGGCTTCCTATATGCCAGACACCCTGCTAAGTACTTTACGATTGTTATCTTATTTGATCCCCGCAACATTCCTGGAAAGCAAGGTACTATCATTATCCCCATTTTACAGAAAAGGAAACGGAGGCAAACAGAGATTAAGCAATTTACCCAGAGTCACACAGCTAGTAAGTGTCTGAGGCTGGATTGGAACTCAGGTCTTCCTGACACTAGGCCTAGCACTCAATCTTCTGCCCTACCTAGCTGCCTCAGGGGAAAACTCCCTTAGCTCTATTTAATTTTAAGTAAAAGTCATAGATACATTTTGGAAAAGCTAATCAGGCAACTGAATTCCATATTATTCACAGAGTATCATTGCCAGGCTCAGACAAAACCAGGGGGGAAATATTCCTATTCAGAAAGAAAAATAGCACAGTGGGGAAAATGAGTCAAGAGGATCCTGCCATTACCTTGATATGACCATCTGTTCAACCTTCCCAGGCATTGACATCCACCAACGGCATTTTCCAGAAGGCACTTTCTCTGAGAAGCTCTTGGCATTTCCCTCAAATGATACAGTATCGGCTTAACAGCAATCAAACGGTGATCCCTGAATTTACGATTCAGAACAAATCAAATTAGAATTCCACGTCACACAGAAAGTTCCACTACTTACAGTACAGAGCAGGATACAGCTGTTTTGCGTGTTGCAATGACAGTTGGTAAACAATAAATAGCACATTATATGTAATGGAAATAAGCTAGAAACATTCCCCAAAAGATCTGGGGTGAAATAAGGGTGTCCGTTATCACCACTCTTATTCAATATGGTACTAGAAATGTTAGCTTTAGCAATAAAAGAAGAAAAAGAAATGGAAGGAATTAGAATAGGCAATTAGGAAACAAAACTATCACTCTTTGCAGATGATATGATGGTATACTTAGAGAATCCTGGAGAAGCAACTAAAAACTATTTAAAATAGTTAACAACTTTAGCAAGGTTGCAGGATACACACACACACACACACATCACCAGCATTTCTATATATTACTAACAAAGCTCAGTAGCAAGAGACAGAGAAATTCCATTTAAAATAACTACAGACAACACAAAATATTTGAGAATCTACCTGCCAGGACAAACCTAGGAACTATATGAACACAATTACAAAACACTTTTCACCCAAATAAAGTCAGATCTAAATAATTGGAAATTTTTCAGTTGTTCATGGGTAGGCTGAGCTAATATAATAAAAGTGACAATTGTATTTAAATTAATTTACTTATTCAGTGCCATACCAATCAAACTACCAAAAATTATTTTCTAGAGCTAGAAAAAATATAACAATAAATAGCAATTAGTAAACACAATTATTCTCAGTACTAATTAAGTACAATAAGGCCTTTCAGTCATCATTTTTACTTTTTGACTTTAAATACATACTCATAGAAAAATCAATTAAGAAGAAATTAAGAAAATAATCATGTTCTGGAGTTTTGTGCATAAAGAGAATACATGATAGTTCACTCAAACCCCAGAACAACTTTGGCTAGATATTACCCTAGATATCTTAGAGTACTGGATGTTAACCCTCAGGGTAAAACAAACAAACAAAAAAAAACCTTTGAAGAGCCTGTTGATACTAAGATATAACTTTAATATATAGCATGCCAGATACAATTTCATATATAAATCATTTCTATGCCACAAGCAAGCTTGTCATCCCACTTTGCACTTTAGGTATGACTCTGTGTTGGAAAAAGGGCTTAGTACCTGTGCCCAAAATCACTTCGAGAAACCAATAGGATTTAAGCCCTTATTTACATACCTCTTCCCTGTGACCTTCTTTCGCTAAGAAAGACTTCATTTCTTTCATTAAGCTCATAAAGATTTCTGATCTTTGAAAATTTAGTGAGTCTAGCAAAGCCTCTCATAGACAATTCGAATTCATAAGCAAATAAGTTAACTTCAACAAACCTGAGCATACCAATTTAAATATTAAGGATAATCTTTAACCAGAAGGGCACTTGGCCTTCCAGACAAAAGTTTCTAAAGAGTACTAGTTCAAAGTTATAAAACCACAGCATTCAGATGAAAAGAGGAGCTAACGACCAGCAAATATACTCCAGCAAATAAGTATTATATCTTAAATGAACAGCATTTCTTTTTTTTTTTTTTTTGGAGGGGGGAAGGCAGGGCAATTGGGGTTAAGTGACTTGCCCAAGGTCACACAGCTAGTAAGTGTGTCAAGTTCGGATTTTAACTCAGGTCCTTCTGACTCCAGGGCTGGTGCTCTGCTCACTGCGCCACCTAGCTGCCCCCAGCATTTCTTATATGATGGTTTTCTAAAATCATAATGCAAGAAGTTAAGCATAACACTAACACAAAGCAATATCATGAATCTAGAACATAGATCCAAAACAAAAAAATCATTTCATCCATCTATCATTTTATACTAGCTGTATTCAGAGACAAATGTAGAGTAATTGTGATCCAGTTTACATATATGTACATAAAGAGGCCAAAAGCATTATCACTCAGGGCACAGATCAACCATGCTGAAAAGAATATTTTTTTCCAATTAATTTATCAAAATGTAATATACATTTTTTAAAAAGTTTAAGTATTTAATGTATCAGCCAAACTCAGTCATCTCAAAATGATTTAGCTTTAATAGAAAAATTATACTTACAATTCTTATTCTTGCAGTTTGTAAACATTTTTATCTTAATGCCTAATTTTAAGTGTATTTTCCATCAAAGTCTATTTTACTTACATAGAAGGTAAAATAATCACAATTGTCCTAATAGGAAAATCACATTTTATTTTAAATGATACTGCAGTCAAGAATATCAAGGGAATAAATGAAAAAAAAAAGTGAAGGAAGGCACCTAGCAGTACCAGATCTCGAATTACACTACAAAGCAGTAATCAGCAAAATAATCTGGTACCAGATAGGAAATAGAGAGGTTGATCAATGGAATAGACTAGGTATATAATATACAGGAATCAACGATCACAGTAAACTCGTGTTTGATAAACCCAAACATCACAGGTATTAGGCCAAGAATTTACTTTTTGACAAAAACTGCTGGGAAAACTGAAAAGCACTCTGGTAGAAACCAGGCATAGACCAACATGTCACACTGTATACCAAGATAGCCTCATGACCATGAACATGCCTGTATGGTTCAGAATCGTAAAGTATGAAAAATTTTCTAGGTGGAAGGCAGAGGAAGTATAACATTTATTTAGGCACCAAAGAATCAAATCCAGGAACCAGTAATTCCAATTTGATATAGCAGTAATTGTATTCTAGAACCAGTAGGCCCATGTCAATGTAGCCACAAGGCGATTAAAACACAGTATTACAGCAAAGAGCCAAGTTATTGTGTAACCTTCCCCTCCTGCTAGGGCCTTCCCATAAACAATCACTCACGAATCCTGTTTGCTTGCCTGTGTCCTCTCCCCGCTCAGTCCTCTGGTCTGCAGCTCTCTGGTCTCCACTCCCCCCTCAGCACTCTCCTCTGCAGCTCTGTGGACTCTTGAGTTCTTACTCCTTCTCCTCGGGCTGAATTCTGAAGTTCGGCTTCTCTCCAGACTTCTGAATCCTGGGTTCTCAATAGCTGCCTTTAGGGCGTATATGTTCCTTTTAGGGCCCAAGGGCTTCACTCCCAATAGGCAAAAGAGTGTGGGAAAGATCTTTAATCACTAATTGGCCCCACATGAAGCCTATTGAATGGGTGGGAAAGATCTTCAATCACATTTTCACCACACCTCAAAATGGGTATGTCACTTTGACATAAAAGGTGATGCCATAAGCAGATTAGGGAAGCATGGAATAAATTACTTGTCAGATCTATGGACAGAGGAAAAGATTATGACCAAATAAGATAGGATCATGGAAGGTAAAGTGGATAATTTTGATTACATTAAATTAAAAGGGTTTTTGCACAAACAAAATCAATGCAGTCAAAATTAGAAGGAAAGCAAAAAACTGGGGGGGGGGAATTTTTACAAGTTTCTCTGATAAAGAGAAATATATATGAATATGGTTTAGTTCTGAATAAATAGAGAGTTCATTACACTATACAATTAGACCCTTAAAATCATTCACAGCAGCAGTCCTCAGGTGTGCTGCCATGATTGGCTTTACATTTTTGGTGACAAGAATGGGATCACAAAGTATAGTGCCTCTATTTGTTCCAGGATCCATGGTCATTTAGATTGAAAGGTCAAGGATCCTGGAGGGGTGGAATGTAAGGACAAGCAAAGTGAGATTTTTTGCTGTTTTTTCTTTTGGAGTTCTGGTACTCAGCAGCAAGGCAATCAAATACCTTTGACTGAGTCTTGCCTTTGATTGAATCAAGAGTCTTTGATGACATGCTTAAGTCACAAGAAAGCCTAAGTCACAAGAGTTTAAGTAACATGAGCCTGGGTCACAAGGGTTGTGATGCCCTCTGACCCTGAAGAAATGTATATATACTCATTCATATATAGAATATGAATATAACCACATTCATATATAGAAAACTGAGCCAAACTTGTAAAAATAAGAGTCATTCTCCAATTGATAAATGGTCAAAGGATAAGAAGAAGTAGTTTTCGGGAGAAGAAATCAAAGCTATCAATGACATGGAAAAATTCTCTAAATCACTAATAATTAGTGACACTACCTCACACCTATCAGATTGGCTAAGATGACAGAAAAGGAAAATGATAAATAGTGGAAGAGATGTGGAAAAATAGGTACACCTGCACTGTTGGTGGAATTGTGAACTGGTCCAACCATTCTGGAGAACAGTTTGGAATTATTCCCAAAGGGATATAAAATTGTATACGCTTTGACCCAGCAATACCACTACTAGGATTATACCCCAAAGAGATGAAAGAAAAAGGAAAAAGACCCATATGTACAAAAATATTTATATTAGTTTTTTTTTGGTGGCAAAAAAAGGGAAACTTAGGGGATGCGCATCAATTGGAGAATGACTAAACAAATTATGGTATATTATGATGGAATTCTATTATACTATATAAGAAATTATGAAGGAATGGTTTCAGAAAAACCTGGGAAGACATATAAACTGTTGCAAAGTGACATGAGCAGAACCAGAACTTTGTACACAGTAACAGCAATATAGTAATAATAGTCAACTGTGAAAGACTTGACTACTCAGATGAATACAATGATCCACAACAATTCTAGAGTATTAATAATGAAAAATGCTATCCATCTCCAGATAGAGAACTGATAAACTGAGCACAAATTGAAGCATGTTTTTTCTCTTTATTTTTCTTGATTTTTTTTCACAGCATGGTTAATGTAGAAAAATGTTCCCCATGATTTCATGTGTATAATGGGTATCACTTTCTTGCCTTCTCAATGGGTGGGGGAGGGGCAGAGGAAAAGGATTTGGAACTGAAAATAAAAATAAAGAAAAAAATAAATGAGATTGCATTACAATTTTGTTTAGGACAAATTCAGTCAAATTGAATATGAATTTATAGTTATTAATGTTACCATACAGAATTTCAAGTTTCCCAAAGGTAATTCATTGTCAGCATTTCAAATTATAGACCCAACTACTTTCAGCAAGTCTACTGCTAAAGATTAATGTTGCAGTCCTGAGTTTAGAACTCTTGCCTTTAAGGTACATTTTGATCTTTTCTGAAACATGTGAATTGCAAACATAACCTCTGTTACATAGTAATGAAATTATGAATTTGTATTCCCCATATAAAAATTAGAATGTATCCTTTTATTTGTCCTTCAAAGATAGAATTTTAGTATATTCCATTCAAATAATTCTGTGCTGCAAATTTATTTTTATATTCTCCACTTGGTAAATGTTGTAACTGAATATAATATTGTCGATTTTAAATCATGATTCTAGCTATTTTTTCGTATCAACAAGAATAGCCAAATCACTGAAATGAGTCAGAGATTATCAGAAATCTCAAAGCTAATTCTAACATTTCTCCTAAACAGAGTTCACAAATTTGCAGGCATGTAAATCTTTCTAGTCTCCTTTTATCTTAAGGAAATCTAAAATTTCCTTAGCCTTTCCTTCCCTTTCTTTCGATGGACTTTGATTAAAGCCCTACATACTTCAAGACTGTACTTTGATTTCCATACTCCAATTCAACTCTTCAGTTCCCTTCACTATTTTCCCAGTCCCTCACATTTTTATATCTCATATCTCAAGACTATCATAAGAACTAATTTCCTTCACTTCACTGAAACTCCTTCACAATTCAGCACACATTTTTTTGTACAATAAGTTTTTAAGAACCCAAACTGGAAAAACTGGGGGGCCTCAGAAGTTGTAAAGATCAGGTACCTGAGGCAGGAAGCCACTGGGTAATCCCAACAGAATATCCAAGTGGGACAGGAAATCTCTTAAAATAGTGGAGGTCTCCTTCCTTTGCAATTAATTACAGTTTTTACTTTTCCCTGATCAAAATAGAAACTTCTGTGAGTTTGTTGAAGACATCTTCTTCCCAGAAAAAGCACTATTAGAGGTTAAAAAAAGGTTACCAAATTATATAGAGATCATCCTCAGTCTACATTTTGTTGAATAATGGGATAAACCTACTGATTCTATCTTGAAGGAGATGGTCACTATTTTAAGAGATTTCCTGTCCCACCTAACTATTTTGATGGGATTAACTAGAGGCTTTCTGCCCCAGGTACCAGATCTTTACAACTCTTGAGACCCCCAAATTTTTCCAATTTGGGTTTTTCATATTGTCTTCTATTTTTTTCATTCCTTTGGTTCTGTTTTATAATTTCTTGATTTCTCATAAAGTTACTAGCTTCCACTTGCTCCAATCTCATTTTTAAGGAAGTATTTTCTTCAGTGGTCTTTTGGACCTCCTTTTCCATTTGGCTAATTCTGCCTTTTCAGGCATTCTTCTTCTCATTGGCTTTTTGGACCTCTTTTGCCATTTGGGTTAGTCTATTTTTTAAGGTGTTATTTTCTTCAGTATTTTTTGAGTCTCCTTTAGCAAGTCGTTGACTTTTTTTTCATGATTTTCTTGCATCACTCATTTCTCTTTCCAATTTCTCCTCTACTTCTCTTACTTGATTTTAAAAATCCTTTTTGAGCTCTTCCATGGCCTGAGATCAATTCATATTTTTCTTGGAGGCTTTTGATGTAGGATCTTTGACTTTGTTGTCTTCTTCTGGCTATATGTTTTGATCTTCTTTATCACTAAAGTAAGATTCAATAGTCTGAGGGTTTTTATGCTGTCTGTTCATTTTCACAGCCAATTTCTTAACTTTTTAGCTCTTTACCAAAGTAGAACTTTGCTTCCAGAGTAAAGAGTAGTCTGTCCCAAGCTTCAGGGGTTTTGTGCTGCTGTTTTCAGTTCTTCTGAGGTAGTATGATCCAAGGAGAGGTGTTTACTCCTCTCTTGGTCTGTGCTCTGGTCTGTGACTGATTTCAAGCACTCTGTTCTGTCATGTAACTAACGGGAGGACTCCCTCTCCACAGCCACCACAAGCTCTGCCACACTGCCTCCTCCCTGTAGGACCACCAACCAGGACTTTGACCCAGATCCAAGCAGGACAGAGCAAGAGAATCCTGCCTCAGCACCAGCAAAGAGATCCCTGCACTCTTGCTCTGATCAGCCACTTGATCTCCGCCCCGCCCCCACCGACCGGAAGCAGCCACCACCACCACCACTGCTGCTGCTGCTACTGCCACCTCCACCACCACCTCTGCAGCCTCAGGGCTGGTGCCAGACCAAGCCTTTCTCTCACCTAGTGAATGGTAAATCATTATAGAAGATCCTCCATATTACAGTGTAAGCCCAGCTCTCTCTTCCTCTCCCACCCCTGCAGACCTTTAGACTCTCTGGCTTGGAGACTGACAGGTCCTGAACAAAGAATAGAATACACTCCTGCTAGGAGACCAACAGGCCCTGAACAAAGAACAGGAAATATTTCTGAAACTGCTTTTTTGAGGACCTAGCCAGTTCTCAAAAACAGAATGACTGACAGGATCTTCCCCTCTCCAGGGCAGTGGCTACCCTCTCTGGCGGAGAACATCCGGGACAGTGAGCAGTAAGTCTTCCTTGTTCAGGACACTATAAAAGTCACCGTGTGGGACAGGCACATTGGGATCTCACCTGTGGGGAGGACGCTTTGCCTTGAACCACCTTCCTTTTCAGGGCCTTGATCGAGCTGTGTAAACCCGGATCCCCTTTGAGAGGATCAAGTGCTGCAGCTCCCCCAGAGGTGATGAATCTGTTAGAAATTGTTGATTAATGTGGGTGTGGGTTTGATAGAGTATTTCCCCATCTTTCAATAAAAACTTTATTCTGTTGGGAGTGTGCCTTATTGCCAGTGCAAATCCGAATCCAAACCTAACCTAGCTTAATTGAACACTTAGGTCCAACAGAATTTTCCCACTGACCTGCTAAGTTGTCTTTGGTGTTTGTGGATCGAGAAGTCTGGAAAACCACAGCTCAGTGATTCAGTGCCCTGAGGCCTGCTCTGCTTGGTCTGCTATGGCCTGGTCTGTCCTGGTGTAGCCTCTACTCCCAGCAACCACCCAGGCTGTCTTGGGCTGGAGACTTATTTCACTCTGTCATTTCATGGGTTCTGAAGCTCTAATTTGTTTAGAGTCATTTTTTACAGGTATTTGGAGAGATTTTGGGGGAAAGCTCATGCAAATCCCTGTTTTCTGCCATCTTGGCTCCGCCCCATCCCTCCCCACCCTACCCCCATTTGGGTTTTTAAGAGCTTACAGATGCGAAGTTGCTTTCCAATTCCTTTTAGGTGCTTTTGATTCTAATTTACCTAGGCAATTAAGTTCTGTTACATCATTTACTGTGAAGGTATAAATGACAAGACTTGGCAACATATTGGATATGTGGAGTGAGTGCCAGAAAGTAATCACAAATGACTCCAAGGTTGCAAGCCTGGGTGACTGGGATGATGGTGGTAACTTCAAAAATAATAGAGCAGTTGGGAAGAGAGGGCTGCTAGGGGTGGGGAAAAAGAATGAGCTCAGTTTTGGACACGTGGGATTTAAGCTATCTATGGAATGTCCAGATGTCTAAAAGATGGCAGATGGTGTGAAACTGGAGCTCAGGAGAGAGGTTGGGGCTGGATATACAGATTTAGAAATCTTCTACATAGAGGTTATAATTTAACCCAAGATGAAATCACAATGGAAGATAATTTAGAGGAAGAGGAGAGAGCTAAGGATAGACCCCTGGGAAACACCTACAGTTAGCTGGTATGATCTGAAGGAAGAACCATCAAAGGAGGCTGAGAAAGAGCAGTCAGATAAGTAGGAGAACCAGTAGAGAGCAGTATCACAAAATCCTGGAGAAGAGAAATCATCGAAGAGGATGATTGACATTAAAGGCTGCAGAGAGGGGGCAGCTAGGTGGTGCGGTGAGTAGAGCACTGGCCCTGGAGTCAGGAGCACCTGAGTTCAAATTCGGCGTCAGACACTTGACACACTTACTAGCTGTGTGACTTTGGGCGAGTCACTTAATCCCAATTGCCCTGCCTTCCCCGCTCAAAAAAAAAGGCTGCAGAGAGATCAAAAAGGGTGAATATTGAGAAAAGACCTGTAGATTTCTTAATTAGCTAGATTGGCAGGCAAGAAGTAATAAGCATTTATTAAGTCCTTATTTAGCATTTATTAGATTTCTCTCTACTTTGTAACATATTGCCTCCTATGATAATAACATATTACTCACAAGATACTAGTATCTATCAATATAATTAATAATAATAACACAAGAGGCAACATAGGGGTAGAGGATAAGCAATGGACTTAGAATCAGGACGGTTTGGCTTGAACTGGATGACCTCTAACATTCTCTGCAATTCAAGCTCTCTGAGTCTATCATTGACTGACTCTGTGATTCTCATTCTATGATTCAAAGACAGTCACTGAGCTCTCCATCTTCCTTAGGGGAGACATATTCAGGAACTTGAGGGAAGGACTTTTCTTCTGTTCTGTATTTTGGCTCCAGGAGATTGGCATTATACAGGACATTCTCTCTTCTTAAACCATGAAGAATTACCTTTGTCTCCCTCATCCTATGTCATCTTGTCCTGTCTTTAATCCTCTGAAACTGCATCATCCTTCTGAAACCTCTATGCAAGTGTAACTCCCCCAAATATCGGAGTCTCACTTAGCTTTCTTGCTAAGGAGGCCCATGACACTTTTTCACACAAAAGAAAAAGCTCCCATTGGCTAAAAGAGGTCTAAGTGATTTCTTTCACGTCTGAACGAGCTCTCCCAACTCTAAACCTCATCACTTCCTCATCTCTACCTCCTGGCTTCCAGCCCTTTAAGTCCCAGCCAAAATCTTATCTCTCCAGGAAACCTTTCCTTATCCTCTTTAATTCTAACGGTCTTCATTCGGTTTATTATATTCAATTTATCTCATAGATAGCTTGTTTATACATAGTTTTTTGCACGCTGTCTCCCTCATTAGACTGCTAAATACTTGACAAACAAAAATTCCAGAGGCAAATACAAAATGCTTTTTGGCATTCAAAGACCTTTATGACCTAGTCCCTTCCCAGGTTTACAGTTTTCTTATACCTTAACTTCCCAACTCCTCCATCCAGTGACACTGGCCTCCTGGCCGTTCAACAAACAATACACTTCATTTCGTGGCTCTGGCCATTCTGTCTGGCTCTCTCTCTCACCCTAAGAATGCTCCTCCTTCTCTCCAACTACTGACCGCCCCCCCCCGCCCCCCCCCCCCCCCCCCCGCTTCATTTAAGTCCCAACTAAAATCCCACCTCCTACAAGAACCCTTCCCCAACCACTCTTAATTCCAATATCTTCCCTTTGTTAATGATTTCCTATTTATTCTGTATTTGGCTTGCTTTGCATACATTTGTTTGCATGTTGTGTCCCTTCCCTCAGTAAGCTCCTTGAGAGCACACACTGTTCTTTGCCTTTCTTTGTAACCCCAGCGCTTATCACAGGGCCACTGCGATACTTTATCACAGTAGGCCGCTAAGTAAATGTTTGTTGACTGGTTGACACAGCACATTAGAGGTTGCGCCAAGACTAGAAGCCGGGTATCCTGCCTTCCGGTCCTGGGCTCTTCCCACTACATGGTGCAGCCTTCTTAAAGTGTCACTGAGGTCAACCTCGCCGCTTAACTGAAAGAGGACACAACTAGTCACCTGGAGCTATTCGATGATTGGTGAAGAGGTTCCTATTTTGGCAGGTGCTAAAATTACTAGGAAGAGCGGAAATAGCGGGTAGCAAGGGCGCAAATTGCGCGCACTGGCACGAAAGTTCGTTATCCCGCCCGGATTTTTGCCTCTTCCCTAACCTAAAGCATCACAGAAAGAACCTAGCTGGAGTCGGCCCCCGGGCAATTGACAATAGAAATGAGAGAGGAGAAACACGCCACCAATCAGAGCTCGAGGGCTGGATTTCCGGGAGAAAGGGCGGGGCCAAGGAAAAGTGTCAAGGTCCGTTTTCTCCCGCAGACCAATCGGAAATCCTGGGGGTCACGAGGTGGGAAGGGGCGGGGCTAGGTGTAGCTAGATGAGTCGCTATACCCCGCGGCTTCCTTATAATCGGACCAGTGAGGGAGGCGAGGTAAAGAGGCTGTCCAATCACAGCCTGGGGGGAGTAGGAGAGGAAGACGTTGAGTAGCTGCAGCGCCTGCGCGGGCGGGTTTTGGTTGCCGGATCCGTGGGTGAGGAGAGTGCCCAGGAGCAGACAAGGTGTCAGTGCTGGCGTCTGAGGAGAGCCGGCTGAAGAGGGGCAGGGGGGTGGGGGAAAAGCGATGATGATGGCTGCGAAGAAGGGCCCGGGCCCTGGCGGCGGCGACGGTGCCGGGAAAGCGGAGGCGGAGGCGGCTTCGGAGGTGTGGTGTCGCCGGGTGCGGGAGCTGGGTGGCAGCAGCCAGGCCGGAAACCGCCACTGTTTCGAGTGTGCCCAGCGCGGGGTCACATACGTGGATATCACCGTGGGCAGCTTTGTCTGCACCTCCTGCTCTGGTCTCCTGTGAGTCTTTCAGTTGCCGAGGGGCTGCAGGCCTGTTTGCTGGGAGATCCGGGAGGGAGGGGGCTTTTGGAGGAAGAAGAGACCGTCGTGGGGTATCCTGGGGGCGGAGATGAGGAGCTTTGGGGTGAATGAGAGATCCAGAGAAGAGAGGAGTGCGGCCCAGGGAGAGGAAAGAAGGGGGAACTGAGTGAATGAACGGAGTGATGTTTGCCGACCAATAACTATTAGGGGGAATTTCCCTGTGTGAAGAACAGCCTTTGGTTAGTCTGGAGAGGTGACCTGAGGGCGAGGAGCCTCTTTTCAAGGGAATTTGTTTCAAGGGGTGGGAGACTGTCAGGACTGGGTTATCGAATACTCAATCTTGGAGCAATTGTGGACCATTAATGAGCTGTTGCTGGAAGTGTGAATTGGTCCAGCCATTCTGGAAAGCAATTGGGAATTATGCTTAAAAAGTGACTAAAATGCCCGTACCCTTTGATCCAGAAATCCCGCTCTTAAGTACCATTAACTGACAACATAAACTTTTGAAATACTCTACTCTCTAAATCCCAGTAATTATTTTGACCCCAAGGAGTTCAATGATTAAAAAGAAAGACCCCGGCTATGCTTATAGCAGTGCTTTTTTACTATGCATAATAGCAAAGACCTGGAAATGGAGTAGCTGCCCATCTATTGGGGAATAGCTAAAATAGTTGTCATAAGTGAATGAAATGAAAGATTACAGCTGTAAAAAATGAATATGACAAAGAGAAGCATGGGAAGACTTACATGAACGGATGCAAAATGAAGAAAACAACCAGGAAAACACACTGTGTCTACAACTGTGTAAATGGAAAAAGCAACAGAAACAAAATGATAGAATTGAATGCTGTGAAATAATAATGAACAAGCTTGGCCTCAAAAGAAGAGATAAGAAAGCATCTCCATGCCTTCTTTGCTGAAGTGAGGGACCGTGGGTGTGGAACACTGCATAAACTGTCAGACTTTTAAAAAAATTTGTTGGCTAGTTTTCCCCTTCCTTTCTGTTATTCAGGGACGCTGTTTAGGAGGGGGAGGAGGGAAGGATATGTGTTTGTATGTGTGTATGTATACACACATGTACACACATGTTTATATATGAACAAAATATACCAATACACATTTATCTTTTTAAAAAATGGGATAGTGATCTTGGCCCTTGACAGAGTAGAGACCTGAGTGAGATAGGAATATGAGAGGAAGCCATCCCGTTAGGGAAAAGAGACGCAGGGGAAGTGGGACAAAAAGGGAAGAAGGGAGGTGAAATAGAAGAAGCCCTGTAGTAAAATGAAGTACCAGGACCCTGGATAGGACTGAGATTTGGAATCCAGAATTGGAAAGGAAGAAAAGTCAGGGCCTGGAGTGAAATGCTCACTGATTAATAAATAGAATATTCAGCAAGGAGCAAAAGAGCCCTAATTCCAGGAAAGGTTCTCTTCCTCACATGGAGGAAAAGTAACCCTCTAGCTGTGTAAAAACAGTACTTTTACCCTTTCTGGCTCATGCCCTTCCCTGGATGCAGACATTTAGAAACCCGTCTAAGATATGCTTCTTTATGCAGGTTGGCATCATGGCAGTTGAAGAATCATATTCTTTTACTTGGGTGCCAGTCCTTATCTCTCAGGAGTGCTGCTGAGAAGAAAGTACCATTAAGGGAATTCTCCCAACCCTGCTAATGCAGTCAGCTATCAGTGAGGTCTCAAGTAACTGAAGTTTCCCTTTGATTCTTTGAAGGGAAAGTAAAAGGTGTGGAAGTTTAGGAATGCTCACCCAAAGTGGAATAATTTATACCCCCAAGCTGACCAGAGTCACGGACCAAGAGATCTTGAACCACCAAGCAGGTCCCATCCCAAATTCATATTAAAATGCTTCGGTGGTACCACTTGTCTTTAGTGTCATACCCTGGCCAGGTGGCAGAAAGCATGACTGAAGTTAGACTGCTGGATTTTAATTGCAAGGTCCTTGGTTTGTTTGAGTTGGACAGTGATTTACTCTGACTGTTATCTAGTGTGTTTCGTTTTTTAAATATAGGGCCTTATTTCTCTTTTCCTTGTCCCCAGTATGCTGAAGAGGACATTCTTTTTCTCCCTGCTGGGGAGAAATAAGATAACAGAGAAGTCTATCAACTTTTTTATTGTTGAGTCACTGTTTACTATATTTGTTGTGTGAATTTTTTTGCGTTTATGGGAAGGATCCAGGTCTTCTGAGAGCAGATTATTTTTCATGGAAAATTATTTCCTTCTTTATCAAACCTACCCCCTTCCATAGTGAATAGGTATTTTGTGAGTCTGTTGTGGTTCATGCAGTATTATTGCAGAGGCTGTGGGTGTTTTGCGAGTAGGGATAAGAATAGGATAGAGTACTGACGTGATGGGGGTTTTGGTTGGACAGTCCAGGAACATTCCGTGCGCTCAACACTCCCTTCTCCTGAGTTCATGCATTTGTACTGGCTGTCCCCCATATTTGGAACTCAGTTTCCCTTCAGGTCTCAGCTAACGATTCATCTTCTGCAAGAAACCTTTCTCAGTCTACCTGAACCCTAACGCCTTCCCTCTGAGACTGCTCCCACTTTGTCCTGTATATAGCTTGTTTGTCCGCAGTTGTTCGCGTATTGTTTCCCCCATTAGAATGTGAACCTCTTGAGAATAGGAACTGTCTTTTGCCTTTCTTTGTATCCCCAGCATTTAGCCTGACACATAGTTCTTAATAAATGATAGTTGATTGACTGACTAGAACAGGAGTGGGGGGACCTTTGGCCTTGAGGTCACATGTGGTCCTCAAGTTCAGCCCTTTGATTGAATCCAGACTTCACAGAACAAATCTGGATTCAGTCAAAGGCCGTAGGTTCCCCACCCCTGGACTAGAAGCGAAGTTTGGAAATTGTTTTTAGGACAAAGGAAATAGGAAGGGAAAGAAATCCTGGCTGTAAGATACAGGGTAGGAAAAAAAATGGAAGGAGTGACAAAATTGATTGGTTAGTTGCCCTAGGAATCTTGGAAAGAAAACATAAGGAAAGCAGTGAGTTGACTTGTTTCTATGGTTGACTGTAATTTCCTTTAAAAAAAAAAGTTATGGTAAATAAGAAGTCCTGGCTTTGTCATCACCTTTATGGTTTTTGTTCTGCTATATCCTATAAGTAATGTTTCCAGATCCTGGCCTGTGGCCACATCAAATGCCATAAAAACAAACAATTCATAATGTGTGGTAAGAATTGCCTGGAGGGCCTAGCTTGGGTAACTGTCCTTGGATGAATAGTCCTCAAATGAGTTAGAGGGAGGGGAACATAATCTGGGACACACTTTAAAAAAAAACAAACCAAAAAACATTTACTTTGTAGGAAGTTCGCTTTTCGTATGACAGTGAAAATTGTGTCTCCTCCCGGTGGCCACTGTTAGCTTCCCTTTGGACTTACCTTCGTCATGGTCCCGGCTGGATAAGGAGGAATGGTTTTGTGCAGAATGTACTAGGTCCTGACTTGTTTAATATTGAGAACAACTCTAGCTGACTAGGCACTATCCAGAACGAAGAGCATTGGTCCTTGCTTCCTAGGAACTTAGTTTTAAGAGAACTAAGTGGGACTACTGCCTCTAGTTTTGGTTTTAGAGAAGATGGAGGAAAGCATTTTCTATAAAGAATTTTCCAGAGGTGATAGATTTTGCGGGGAGGGATGGTTTGATTGTTGGAAAAAGGGCTCATTAGTGATTGCTTCAGGAAGAATCACTTGACTCTTGGTGCTGAGTGTAGAGTTAGTTATACTTTTACTACACAGGGGAAACCTGAGCCCTTGAGATTGGAAGGGAGAGAAACATGGGGGGAACCTGAGGAAGGGGCTGTGAGCGCTCTGGGGCAAGGCCAACTCTGAGGCTAAATCTTACCCTTTTAGCCTGCAATAGAATGAGTTCATAGCTTTTTAAAGGGGGTGTACCAAGTTCTAGTTCTGTATAGTTGGGAGACAGGTGACTTGCTGTATAGGAGATGTTGATTGAAAGTTATGCCAATGAATACACATGTATAACTTATGTTGAATTGCTTGCCTTCTCACTGAGGGATGTGAGGTGGGGAGGGAAGAAGGGAGAGAATTTGGAACCCAGAGTTTTAAAAGCAAATGTTAAAAATTGTTTTTATATGTAACTGGGGGAAAATTAAAAAAAAAGAAAAGAAAGTTAGGCCAATTCATATTTACAGACAGAGGAACTAAAGTGGCAGCACGCGCATGTCAATTAAAATCAGTTCACATATTTTTTGACCCTTCTTGTCAATCTCTGAACTGGGATCTTGTGCTGGGAAGGCAGCCATTGAAGAAAAGTGGAATATGGGGTGGGAAAAATTGGGAGGATGTCTGAGTGAGAATAATACAAACACTTTAAGGTGCCTGGCTGAGTCACTGCCTGTAAGCACACCATTGTTCAGGGAAGGGAATAAATGAGTCTGGTTTTGCTTTTAACAGCCATTGTGTTTCATTGTGCCTGAATTGAAAAACCTGTCAGTCCTTCTCAGGGATACAGAATGTTGGGTAAAGAGCAGCGTCACCAAGACTTCCAGCAGAAAAGGGGGGTTGGATCGGCATCCCTGGTAAAGTCATCTTTCCAATGGGGAGGTCCCAAAACAATTTCCCGAGAGCTTTGAGGGGGGAGATGTGATAAAGTATATCTGGATTTTTGAGAAGTTCCTTTGAACACCAACTTTGTTTTTTTCCCGATGGGAAATGTTTTTTCAGCTGTGGTTTTCATAAGGTTGAGGTGGTAGTATAACGTAGGGACGGAGGGGAGAGAATAAACATTTTTTTTTGGGGGGGGGGAAGTGACTTGCCCAAGGTCACACAGCTAGTGAGCCCAGTGTCTGGGGTCATATTTGAATTCAGGTCCTTCTGACTCCAGGGCCGGTGCTCTACTCACTGCACCTCCTAGCTGCCCCGAGAATAAACATTTTTATGTAGTACCTACTCTGTACCAGGCACTGTGCTTAATTAACACTTTTAACAAATATTATCTTATTTTTATTCTCAGAACAACCCTGGGAAGTATTCTCTTATTACCCCATTTCCCAGCTGAGGAAACTAAGGCAAAAAGACGTTGAGTGACTTGCCCCAGCGTCACATAGCTGTTAAGTGTCCGAGGTCAAATTTGAATTCAGGTCTGACTGGCCCCATACCCAGCGCTCTCCACTGTGCTGTTTTTGGTAGTTACCAGAGAGGGAAGTTGCTGGTGTTGGCTGTTTCTAAATTTATGAGAATGTTGACACAGTTGTCAGTCTGGAATCTGACCTCCTTTTTAATTCTTTTTCTCCCCAGCCCTGCTCTGCAAATCTAATTTCAATGTTCTAGATGTAGATTCCATTTTTGTCCCCCTAGTAAATATTTTGGCAGAGGTTACTTTTCTAGCAGTCCCATTATAGAATGGATCTGCCCCTGAGGCCTGTGATGAGGTAAGCAATGCTCCATGTAAAAGTAAGGTATTTGTTGGTAGTGGGGCCTGAGTTGTCTCAATAGGATCATAGAATGTTAGAGTTAAATGGAATCCAGGAGGCTGACTCCCTTTTTTCCTCTTGTTCTGGTAGCATCTCCCTCTGTGGTGGGGGAAGGAGGATGGACTTATCTCCGGGGAGGATAGGTATGGGTTTCTCTCCTTGACTCCTCAGTTTCCTTAACTCTGCTATCTAATGGCTTGTGATTAGAGCAAAGGAAAAAATATGTTTTTGCCTGCCTCACTCAACCAGGTACATCTGAGGGCAGTGATGCCTTACCCTTATCATTTACTAATTCACTAGTTTCTAGAAATGCAGCCTTTGTATATTGGATAGATTGTTGGACTTGGAGTCAGGAATACTTGGGTTCAAATCTCACCTCTGACACGTTCTAGCTGTGTGACTATGGGCAAATTATATAACCTTTCTGAGCTTAAAGCATCTCTGCAAGGCTATAAATAGTTATGGACTAGTTAATGCACATGGGGGATGTCTGGGGTAGCAGTCCCTTTTCAACTCACTCATGAATTTGCCCTTCCAGAGTCAGACAGTGGGTTGTGATCAGGGGAGGTCTGGACTTGGTTTCTGAAGCTAGCTACCACCAGGTTGTGTTTAAAATCGTAGGCAAGTCCCACATTTTTTGGACCTCTGTCCATATGTTTTTCTCTTGCTATTTCCTTCAACACTAGTAATGATAATTTGGTTCTTAGAATTTAACACCTGGAAGAAACCTCAAAGGCCATCTTAATACAACCTTTACCTTACCAATAATCTCTCTTTTAAATCTTCTCAGCGATATTTCCAATCCTCTCTCTCTGAACTCTTTCCCACTTTTCAGCCTCTTCTTGAAGACTGTCGATGCTGGGAAACCCAACATTTCCAGAAGCAATTCATTCAGTTCACATTTGGGTAGCTCCATTTGTTGGGAGTTTTTTCCTTACATCAAATTATAATCTGCCCAATATAAGGAAAATCTTGGCTAAAGCACTTATTATATAAGCACTAAAGCAGTTATTAATAATTGAGCATTTTCCATGCATCTTAGCTGGCATGATTGAAGGGAACTTTGTGGTTCTGTTTGATCCCGTTCCTCCCTCAGCACATTATCCTGCTTTTCTGTGTGATAAATAGCTTTTTATTAGATTATTCAGTATGAATTTATGTAAGAAAGCAATAGGGGTTTGCAGAGGCGGGAGATCCACAAATGTATATTGTGTATGTATGTTTTCAGACTTTTTTGATGTATTGATCAGTTATGGGTTTTTTCCCCTCCTTTTTTTTTTGTCTTTAAAAATACTATTTATTATATGGGATGGATCTCTGGGAGTCATAAGGAAAGGATACCGGGGGAAGTTATGGTGATGTAGAAAAACCAGAAAGATCAATAAAAATTTATTTTAAAATTTGTTTGAAAGATGTGACTAAAAGTGGGGGGGAGAGGAGGGCAGAGAGGAAAGGTTAAAAAGAATATGTTTTCTAGAGGATTAAATAGCATTGAATCAAAACTAGGGTGGAAACTGGATTCTTTCTATACAATTGTTTGGAAGCAAAATGGTGCTATACACTATTTAACACATGATGGATAAACCCACGATGCAGAGTCAGACTCATACATTTTCGGACATGGCCAACATGGGAATTGATTTTGCTGGACTCTGCATGTTGGTTACAAGGATTTGTGTTGGTTTTTTTTTTTTTCCCCTTTTTCAAGTTGGGAGTATTGGGCTGGGAGGAGGGTTAGGGAGAAGGTGGCCAAAAGAAGAAAGAAAAAAGAAAAGGCCATTGTAACATTTTTTTTTAAATGCACAAAAGGCCAGAAAGAACTACGTAAAAGCTGGACAGCTTTAAATATTACCTGTATTATACATTTAAAAAGAAAAGCAACATGTATATAGTAGAGATTCATAGTTTAAAGGTATTGGCCTAGTTTAGCTGCAACCCTGTCAGTATAACCCTTTCCAACTCCGAGATTGAGTCTAAAGTGATCCTCCCTTTTCCCAGAAGCAATCGGAGTACAAGTGTCCAAAGACAAAGAGTATCAGTGCTACAAATCTGGCACAAATGAAAGAATTGGATTGGGTAAATCTGGCTTTTTCCATTGTCGACCAGGTGCAGCCTCTTTATCTCACTGACTGAGCAGGTTGAACGCATTTTATTAGTCAAGGTAGAAGTAAAATATGGACAGGCTGACATTGGGGGAGAGGAGTGGCTAAGACAGGAAGTATGTGATATTTCCCTAAAAGTCCATGAAAACAATTTCCATGACTGAAGGGCACCTTTCATAGACTTAAAGCTAGTGCAGATATGTATTTATATACTAGATTAAGTAAGAGGTCCTCAAATATAAGGTTATATTATCAGCTAGGTAATTCAGATGCAATGTAGCATTGCATCTGAGGTAGAGGGAATGTGGCTGAGCTGGAATAAGAGTAAGGGAACAAGTATTTATTAAGCACCTACTAGGTGCCAGGCACTATGCTGAGTATTATAGATAACTCATTTTTGATCATCAAAACAACCCTGGGAGGTGGGTGCTATTTTTATCCCTATTTTACAGTTGAGGAAACTGAGACAGAGAGGTTAAGTGACTCACCCAGGGTCACACAGCTAATAATTGTTAGAGGTGGGATTTGAATTCAGATCATCTTGACTATAGCCCAGTGCTGCTTCTCCTTTCAGATACTATCTACTTTGTTGCTATCTAGGCTGGTTTTCCATGATCTTTGATAAGTTCATCCAGTTCTGGAAAGGTGGCACATCATATTTAGAAAGGATCTTGGCATGCTGGAGCAGCATAAGGATAGTGTAAGTAATTCAAACCATGCTCTGGAAGGATCTGTTGAAGGAGCTAGAGTTGTTTAGCATGGAGAAGAGAAGATGGGGTTATTAGATGTGAGAAGGATTTCAACTTTGCTTGACCTTTGGGGGTGCAAAACCAGAGCTAGTGAGTGGGAGTTAGAGAAAGGCAAGTTTCAGTGCTATGTAAGGAAGAATTACCTAATCCAGCTTTAGGACGGGCCGGACTGCCCTGGTAACGGGGAATTCATCATTGCTTTGGGGGGTAGATTAAATGAACTGAGCTTCTTGTCTCAGTGATCCTCGGTGTGTCTATTGCTTCATATCCCCTTCCTGTCAGAAAGAATAGCTCAGTTATGAGCTGAGATACCAGGGACTTAAGATCCTAGAGCTAGAAGGAACCTCAGAAACCACCTAGTTCAGTCCCAGTATATGAAGTTAGTTGACTTGCTCTGGTCATACAGGTAGTGAATGTCAGAGGCAGGATTTGACCCTAGGTCATCTGACTCCAACATTTAACAACATGCCTCAGCCAGTCTCTACTTCATTAAGGAGAAACTTAGGTGATAGTTATGTTGGGGAAGATAGGGAACTGGTGAAACTGGCCTTGCTTAGTATGAAGCCAGGGACTGACATCCATCCTTTTGGATGACAAAATCATAGAATTTAGATTTGAAAAGGACCTTGTTGGTCATCTAGTCTAACCCATAAAACATTTATTGTGTGTTAGGCACCATGCTAGGTGTGGGGGATACAGAGGCAAAAATGAAACTCTTCTTTTCCTCCAGGAGCTTATAGTCTATCAGACTATATATATATAAGTAAGTATATATGTTCAGTGGGGAAGCGATAGCAGTTGGGGTGGTCGCTTTGTTGGAAATTATAGAGATTCTAAGAGGCAGTGATAAGAAGGGGAGGGCATTCCAGGCATGGGGGACATCCTATGTAAAGGTATAGAAACAGAAATTGTCATGTGAGGAACCCACATTGTAATAGCAGTCCTTAAAATAATGTACCTGACTGGTTGTTCATGCAGTCTCTGCATGAAGACCTCCAAGGAGGAGGAACCTTTCACCTCCCAAAGCAGCTACTTTGGGGTAGTTCTACTTGTAAGGAAATTTTCCCTGACATCAAACTTAAATTTTCTTTCCTCTTTGCAGCTTCCACCTGGTTCCGGGTTCTGCTCTCTGGGACTAAACAGAACACGTCTAGGCTCTCTTCCATTCAAATACTTGAATATGGTTATCGTTTTTCGGCCCCCCACCCCACCCCGCCAAGCTCTTCTGCAGATTAAATATTCCTAGTTTCTTGGCTCTGGCCTTATAACATAGACTCAAGGCTCTGTAACCTCTTGGTTGTCCTCCTCTGATCACAATGGTACTTACTGTCCTTCAGCTGTCGTTTAGAACTGGAATACAGTCCTCCAGAAGTGGTCTGACCGGAGCAAAGTGCTTTGGGCCTATTACCCCCTTATTCCTGGAAGCTGTGGCTTCCTTAATGGAGCACAACACCAATTTAGTTTTTTGGCTTCCATATGGCACTGCTGACTCATATTCATAAGCTGGTAGTCCATTACAACTCTCAGATCATTTTCAGACAAAATGCCTTTCCCCACTTTCCACTTGTGAGACTGATTGTTTTGACCCAAATATAAGACCTTACAATTATACCTATTAAATTTGCCTTTCAAAATGGATTTTTGTGGATGTTTTGCTTTTACATAGCCTAGATTTCTCCCCTGTATCCCTCATCCTCCCTGAAGTGATGTATTATACAAAGAATTTTGTTAAAAGAGGAAGAGGAATATAATGCAAAAATCTGTCATTAGATGCAGTGCTTCCTACCTATGGCCTTTTTCTCCCACCTCTGCAAAGGAATGGAAGGGAGGTATTCTCATCTCTCTCTTTGAGGCATAGCTTGTTCTTATAATTTCACAGATCTCTATTCAACTTGATCTTGGTCAGTTTAGCACAGGGAGATAGCATACCTGGTGGATAGTGTTGGCCTTGGAGCCAGGAAGACCTGGGTTCAAGTCCTGCCTCTGACACCACTGCTGCCGTGACTCTGGGCCAGTCATTTAGCCTCTTGTTTTTCTAGACTGCTTTCCAAGACTATAAGTTGTAAAGAAGTCAGTGACCTGAATAAGTAAAGGAAGTTTCCTTACCTGGCACTTTCCTATACCTGTACCAGTGAAGTCCAGTCCTTGTCACTAAATTCAGCCTAGTGCTCTTTGAGTCCTTATTCAGCTAATCGTCATTGTTTTAGCTCTAATGACCCCCACTCCCTCCCCCAGTTTTGTCATCTTCAGATTTCATGAGCGTGCTCTATCCACATTAAACATCACAGGGCCAAACATAGATCTGCCGGAGCAGGATGCCAAAGAATGCCCTCCTGCCAAGCTGCAGGCCTGGAGTCAGTAAAACCTGAGTTCAAATCCAGCCTCAGATCCTAGCAGTGTAACTCTGGGCAAGTTACTACTTAACCACTGTTTGCTGCAATTTCCTCATCTGTAAGATGGGGATGATAATGGTAGCTAACTACTTCCCAAGGTTGTGAAGATAAAATAATATTTGTAAATTAATTACATACATTATTACATTAAATGTAAATACATCATTAAATGTAAATTAGTTAAATACAAATTTAAATAAATTTAAAAATGCCAAAATATTTATAAAATGTTTTACAAACCTATAAAATGCTATATAAATGCTAGTTCTTGTTAACAGCTGCTCTTTGAAACGAACTGTTTGCCTACTTCCAAGTCCTGATTTTTTGGTCATCTTTTCCACAAGAATAGTATGACACACTTTATTAATTGTTTTGCTAAAATCTGGTTAAACTGTATCTATAGCACTCCCCCCAGATAATTCTCTCAACAAAGGAAATTACATTGGTTTTGCACGACTTGTCTTTGAGGAAGCCATATTGGATCTTTGTGATCACCACTTCCTTTGCTAGGTATTCATTAACTGTCTAATTCAGAATTTGAGCAGGCATGGAAGTCAAGATCAGTGGCCTCTGGTTCAGATTCTTTTCTTTTCCCTTTCTCTGAAAGTTAGGGCATCTGCTCTTCTCTGGTCCTGGGGAGCTCTTTTCCTTGAGTCAGTTATCTCCCCAACCAACTTAATTGAATAAACATTTGTCTTCTGCCTTTGATGGAAAAGGCAACGACTGGGTCCTGGGGTCCTCCTGGAGATTAGTTTACTTGGGTGGATGAGGCTGTATACAGTTAAACGTAATTCAAGATAGAGTGTGGGAGAGACAAAGGAGAGATCCGGGCAAAACGTTTAGGGAAACGTGAGGGGGTAGTAGATGCTTGGGGAGGATGGTCGAGAGCTTCAGTCCTGGAGGAAGAAGTTTGTCGGGGAGGGTCAGAGAAGACTTTGGGGAGGAAGGTGGCTCCTGAACTTGAGCTGGAGAAGAGACATTTAACAAGGAGGAAGAGAAAGTGCATTTGGGAGAGGAGCTGTGACATCTCCTGGAGGTGGGGAAAAACGGGCTCAGAAACAACTCCTCTGATTCAGGTTGTCTAAGCCTCCTGTGGGATGCAGATTTTCTAACCAGGCCTCATTTTTAGAGCTGCATAATGTATCTGCATTGTGTTCTCTGTGTTCTCTAACATTGTGTTCCTGTTTTATTTACACCAAAGGCATATCTTGTTTGATCAAACTCACTTAAACTCTTTATTCCCCTTGTCATCTTTTCCTTCACTGCCACTCCAGAACCCCAGCGTATGCCTGGCCATGGGTGGTACTTTTGATATTTTTTGCTGGATTTTCCCCTAAGCAAGAACATACATTTTCTTGCTCTGCCAAACTCTGACAGCCCCATGTTGTCAATACCAGTAACCCCTTTGTGATGTTTGTTAATGATAAGAAACCAGAAAACCCCAAATGCCTTTCTGCTTTCTATTTCTCTTCCCCGCTTCCTGTCCTCCCCCTCCTCCCCCACCCCCACATGGCAAATTAGAAGCATATTCTGTACAAGCCACCACAGCCTACTGGATGGTGCCATACTAATTGGTTCAAACTGGCTTCTGAGGGCTGCCTTCTTGTAAACTCCTGGACAGCCTCAGTCTTAATACATTTGTCCTTCCACCTAGCACAAAGCCTCATGTAGTAGGCAGTCAGCTGCTAAATGAGTGGTACAAGGTAGGGTACAAGGAAGGGACCTTGGGGAAAAGGATGAAGTTATAAAAGCAGATTAGGCCATAAGGTCAAGATATAGCCTCTGTTGAATTTTGGAATATTTCTATTGAGCTTCAGTCTGGTCACAAGGAAGAATCACGATAAGGATAATGATAATAATAATGACATGTCAACGTTAAGGTTTAAGGTTCACCAGTAATCTGGCAATGTAGATTCTACTAGTTCCATTCTATGTCTTTCTTGTCAGCAAGTGTCAGAGGCAGGATTTGAATCCAGATTTCTCCAGATCCCCAAGTCTAGCAATATTTCCATTCTTGAGGGGACAAGACCTGGTAAAAAGAGGAAGGAAAAAAAAACCCTCGGAGCTATGCTACTTAAGAACAACTAAACGAAGCAACCAGATGGCCTGACAGGATGAAACTAGAGCATTCCTGAAATGCGATGTGTGGCTGCCTCAGCTTCTGCGGCAGGTCAGATATTGTGAAAAGGAAGAATCCCGGCTTCTCTGTGTCCTTTACGTGCTCTTGGGGAAGCAGTTTCCTCAGCTGACTCCTGCCCTTCCTGGGTACGTTTGAGATCTTTCTCTTGGAGTCTGAGCTACAAGTTTTTGGATATTTCCACACCACAGCTGAACTGCTGTAACTAACTAGCAAGCATGGATCTGTTCTCCTTAATCAGCACCTGTCCACTGGGGCAGAATCCCGGGAAAGAAAGCAGTTATTTGTCTGGCCCTTTGGTGTTCACTCTGTTTTGTGTCATCTGTTCTTCCACCCCCAGAGCTTTCACTTAAATTCATAAATAGTGCTATTTTTCTAAACTTGGCAATGACACCTTTTTTCCTCTGTGTATATGTCCCTATCTCCTCCCTGTCTTTGTGAAATTTTACAGTTTCTACTTAGGAAACTATAAAGTTTCCCAGGATTCCCTTGGATTCAGGAAAATCAAACAGGATTTTATATGAAACCGTGACTCTCTGTTTCATGTTACTTGCTTTAGAAAAGTACATAAATATCCATTTTTTTCTCCTCCTCCCTTTGTCTTGCTAGAAACATTAACCAGGACCTGTTAAAGTTAATTTCTTTGTTAAAGTCTTGATTTGGCCAAGTTTTTCCTATTTCTTATTTTTTTCTATTATGTATTTTTCTATTATGTCACTTTTATTTCCCAATATGTTCTCCCTCCCCCACCTGGAGAGTCTTACCTTATAACAAAGAATAAAACATAGGGAAGGAAGTGCGATTTAGCCAGCTAACCCAACACATCAACACAGTCTGGTTTTTGCATTTATTATATATCTTTTTTAAAAAAAATTTAGTTCTGGGGCAGCTAGGTGGCACAGTGAGTAGTGCACTGGCCCTGGAGTCAGAAGGACCTGAGTTCAAATCCGGCCCCTGACACTTGACACACTTACTAGCTGTGTGACCTTGGGCAAGTCACTTAACCCCAATTGCCCTGCCTTCTGCCCTCCAAAAAAAAAAAAATAAAAAAAATAAAAAAAAAATTTAGTTCTAAATTCTCTCCTCTTAGGCCCCTCCCCCCATTGAGAAGGTAAGCAGTGCAGTACCCATTCAACATGAGAAGTTGTGCAAAACGTTTCCATATTAATCATGTTGCAAGGGAGGGAGGGGGCAAGAAAAATAAAAAAAGTGAAAAAACAATGTGCTTCTATCTGCACTCAAAGTTTATCAGTTCTCTGGAGGTAGATAGCATTTTTCATCCCAAGTGCTTTGCAATTGTCATGGATCATTGTATTGATCATAGTAGTCTTTCTCAGTTACACATCAACACAGGCTTGACAGTATGTGGAGTTTTTCTTACGTAAGGAAAGGGAGGCATCTGCATTTTTCTGTCTGTTCTTTAGTATCAAATTTTTGTCCAAATTTTTAGGAGATTTAAAACCTTTTTTTTTTTTGTTACATTATGTCATCTGAGATTGTTTCTCTAACTTATTCCTTGTCTCTCTGAGTCACTTCTCTGCTTTAAAATATTTTAAGGGTAGAGTAGAAAAAAGAAAATTTTCATTTACTAGAAAGAGGCAAATAAAGTAGTGGCCCATTCTTTGCCCCATGGGGGTAGTTTTGTTCTAATATGTTATCAGAATAACATGTCTAAAACAGGACTGGTAGAAGGGTGTGAGAGGAGAACTCCTGTGTCTTTCCTGTTAGAGCACCTCCCCCTAGAAGAAGAAGAACTGGTTTCGTGGCCTCAAGAAAATACCATTCCATCGGCCATGTGGTCTCCACAGGACTTCTTTGACCATAGTTGAACTCCCAGGGAGTAAACAGCACACAGCAGTTATATGAGCATCTCAGCTAAAAGCATGGTCTAGTTTCCTACAGACCTGTAAAGGCTTTTAGATCTTGCTGGATTAAAATAAGTTTCCTAGTGCTTCATAGTAAGAGCTAGTAATGAAGGAGGCTGGCAAAAGACCACCTGCCTGCTGTGAGGAGTGGGAAAGTAGAGATTGGGGAAGGGTAGAGAAAAGCCCTCTAAGTTTTCGTGTTTGTTGCCAAATCAGCTATTTGGGGCCTTTTTAGCATGACCATAATGTCATTGGAAGATGCTTTTACCCTCCAGCTTTTAGTCTTCAGATGTTTAAGTATTATATAGACAAACTGAGAAAAATGGAAGTTGGTTGTCTGTGCTCCCAGAAGTGTTCTATAGCTCACAGGTAGGGCACTAGAGATGTTAATTTGCCAGCCTGCAGAAAAAAAAGGATAAGCAGGGTCTCTGTGTTCAGAGTGACAGACTCTTAAATGTTTTTGGCTATTCTTTTCTATACCTTTCCCTGGCTCTCACTAACAGTCTTACAAGTCTTCCTCCCTCTCTTCCTTCCATAACTAATTTTTTCAACCTTTTCTCTCTCCTCTCCTTATAAGCAGCCTGCAGTATTAATCACATTATATCTTTCTTGCTTTTCCTCACACAGGAGAGGCCTGAATCCCCCTCACCGTGTCAAATCCATCTCCATGACAACCTTTACTGAGCCTGAAGTGATGTTCCTCCAATCTCGTGGAAATGAGGTGAGTTCCCACAGATAAATTTTATTAGAAGGCCTGGACTTTGCCTGAAGCATGTTATAAAAGGTTTCTGTGTTTCTGAAGTTATGATATTTTTTTTTCCTTTCAGTTAGAATTTTCTTGTCTATTTTGGGGAGGACAAAAATTTTTTATTATGAATTTAAACACCAAAAAAAAAAGCTTTCCCATACACATAGCTCAATACAAAAGGATGATTTTATATGAAACTGAATCTTCATTTCAAACTACTTGCAGAGTAAAAAAAGAGTAAAATTTGCATGTTACTTTCAAGACTTCGCTGCTTGTCTGTGCTTCCTTTAGACCTTCTTCTCTTCTGTGTATTTTTTAATACAATTAAATAGCCCTTGTTTTTTTGTTGTCACTATCGCTAGTCCTTCATCCCCTCTTACCTTTCCTCCTCTCACTCTTCAATTAACTGAAAGAAAGGTGAAAAAAAAACTACTTCTAACAAATAAATAGTGGCCATATCCAAAAATCTATGTCTCTGAACCTTGTGTCCATCACTTCTCTATAGGTCTTCTGGAGACACAGTCATTAATTTGATCGGAGTTCTTAGGTCTTTCAAAGTTATTTTTCTTTAAAATGTTGTCATTGTACAAATTGTCCTCCTGGTTCTGTGATTATTCCCTCTCTAGTGTTGTCCTCCGACTCAGCCATCCATCTCTTCCTACACTGAATATGTATTCCTACACCAAACTCATATGTGTATGTTCAATACTTTGTCCATTTCAGATGAGTGTGAGATTCATCTCACACCCACTACTCTTACCCCTTCTTCTGTGTTTGTGTACTCTTCTTCTCCAGTAGCCCAATTATTAGAAAACATTCAGCTCATTCCTGTTGCTGAAATAAATTTACTTAGGTTTATTTGGATTGTTGTGTTTGTATTTTAAAAGTTCTACTCAACTCTGGTCTTTTCATCAGAAATGCTTTTAAGTGCTCTGTTCCGTTCAGGGTCAGTTCTTTTCCCTGTAGGATTATTCTCATCTTTGACATGGTAAATTACTTTTGATTATAAGACTTTTGCCGTTTGGAATATTATATTCCAAGATTTCCTTTTACACTGATAAGACTTCAGCCCAGTGCTATTTCATCACATTTATATACCATATCTTGTGCATTCATTCCTCAATTTCTGGGCCTCCCTTTCTGATTCCTATTCTTTGACACCTCAAAAAGAACTTTAATAATTTTTATACATCTACTCAATCAGTTATTTATTAAGTGCTTACTATGTGCTAGGCACTGTGCCAAGTGCTGGGGATACAAAAAAGAGGCAAAGGACTTCATTAGACTTTGTTTTGCTTAAGACTAATCCCTTTCTTAATCTTCCCTCCCTCTAATTCCTTCATCCCATTCTCCCCTTTCCCTTCTATTTCCATGTTGAGTGAACTGTGATTCTGGACTCAACTCTGTGTGTGTGTGTGTGTGTGTGTGTGTGTGTGTGTGTGTGTGTGTATTCCTTATTTTGAAGACTTCAGTTAAGAGTTTGGTTCTAGTGTCAGCTGCTTCCTCTCCACCTATCCTTTCATATATATAATATATAGATGTTTACTTGTGTACCCTTTTTTTATTTGCTAATTCTTCAACCCACTCTTTAACTTTGGACTTAATGTTAGGGTTGAGCTCTGCAACATTTCTGGGCCTATCCTGTTGTTGCTTTCTTGAAGTATTGAGTGGTGTGTTATTCCAGGATCTCAGAGACCGGTGGGGAACCTGCAGGCTTTCACTGCTCCCAAAGTGGTCTGATCAGAGTAATAGCTGTTTGTTACCTCCCTTGGCCTGAGCTCTGCAGGTACCTGACTTCTTTGGCTTTGTGTAAGAATAGATTGCTATTGGACTTAGCCCCTATCAACCAGCTGGAAAGCCTTCTTGGTTCAGAGTGACTGAAGTGTAGGCTCCCCTTTTGCCTGGGATTTCTGCCCTTTGTTATTCCTCTGTAGGCTGGTCTAGATGCTTGAAGTGAGACCCTGATCTGAGTCTGGGTTCTGAGCTACACTGCTGTTGTTGGCTTCTGACTTCCTTCTTTCTCTATACACTGTACCCAGGGCCTCCCTTCCTGGGAACACAACCCTTGTACAAAGGTCCTTTTCTTGGTCTGCCCTATATCTATGATCCAGAAATGGGGGGTAGGCAACAAAGCTGCTAGTTCACCTCCGTTCCCATTTTTGCCAGCTTTGGTTCTGCAGGTGGTCCAGTATGGGTCAGGTACCTCCTTTTGTGCTGATGCACAACATCTCTCTGGTTATTGGAATGCTGCGCATGCCACTTGCTTCTAGACAGAATCCATCCCTAGTGTTCAAAGGCCTTCTTGTTTGCCTCCCTATGCTGAACTGTGCTGGACAAAGGTCTTTCTGGATTTCTTCATCAAGATTCAGTCCACTTTTTCTAGATCTGTTTGGAGGAGTTTGTAGGTGGGAATTCAGCACACTGCTTCCTGCCACTCCAATACCTTGGCTCTAGCCAGATTGGAATGAGCGTGTTTTCCTTGGGGCTTTGAGGCAAGGCCGTCCTCTATTCCTTATTGTTTCTTCACTGGATTTAGGGCACAATTGTGTTATTTGTTCATGTGTGTCCGACAGAGTATTGATGATATAGTCTACGATCTTCGTTAGAGGTGGTAAGTCCGAGTGCCCTTGTAGAGAAACTGTCAAACACTTGGTGTTTCCATGTAGGCTGAGCACAGAAGGAAGGCTGTTTTTAAGGATTGGGGAAAAGTCTTTATGAGGTCTGGGGCCTAGTGCTAATCCAAGTCATTTACTTTAAGTTAATTCATTGCCTCTCCCCCCCCCCAAATAAGAAAAGAAAAAGAGTGACATTTTAAAACATACTCAGAAGAGAGCCGAAGAAAGTTCAGAAGGGGACTCCGACGAGCAGGATAGTGCTGAGACTGCTGTGTTAAATTTAATGTGTACTTAAAGAAAAAAACAAAACAAGCCGTAAGTAATAGACTCAGTGTCATATACAATCATTTTTCTGTTTTTTATTTATGGAAATCTTCGTGTCTGATGTTTGTCAAGTTCATAATAAAAAAAGAAAATGAATTCATTATACATAAAACTGAATTCTGAGGAAATTAGTGTTATGCCATGGAAGCAGCATATGGTACAGTGGAAAGTACACACCAGGTTTGGAGTCCAGGGACCAGGACTTGCCTATTGGCTCTGTCACTGATGAAGACGTAAAAAGCTCCAATTCTCAATTGAACAGTAGGAATTCAACATGTTATTTTTAAGCTTAAGAGGTTCTTTGTCCTAACTCTGCCAGACCTTGCTGATAACAGGAATGTGAAATAGTTCCAGGAAGTAAAGACAGCTGTCCTTTGTTTGATGTTCCTTTCCTTTGAAGATGGCCTCTTGTTGGCCCTTCTACAATCCATAAATTGTCTTAATTGATAACATTTTGTTCCCTTTTGGTGTAAAGTATAAAACCCTCTTTATGAAACTTACTCTTTGGGAAGAGGTGTCTATGTCTAAATTTCAGCCTCATTCTCTCTCTTTTGTAATTGCAGAATTAAAAAGATTCATTTGTTCCTGAGCATAATTGGCTTGATTATTAGGATTTTTTTTTCCATAACACCACTAAGCACCTAAATGACATAACTTCTATTGGCCTCAGTCTATTAAATCATCTATTAATGGAAGGATGGGATTAGGTGACGCATTTAGAGATGAGCGTCGTTTTGCCTTTATACAGGGAACTTAATCGGGATGCCCCAGGTTGTAGGTATTGACAGTTTATGCTTGTGTGACATGAAATTTCTGGGCTTTTCTTTTTTGACCATTGGGTCCTGATGGACCAGGTTCTTAAAACCTGACCATTGCTCACAAGTACCCAACACCATGATCAGATCAGAACTGTTAAACTGGGAAATGGGGTAACGGTCTGGCCAAACTGTCACTAGAGCGTTGAGACCCAGCTCTAGAGGAGTTTTCTAGATTTCTTATAGAGATTATTTTTGTGGAACTTGAACCAACCAAGGATGGATTCTTTATTCAGGACACAGCCAGGAAATGTCACCCTTCTAACACTCTAGTCCTCTTTTTAAAAATACAGAAAGATTATAAAAAAAAATTGTTAGACTGAATACATTGACAGATAATCACTGCAAATGAGTACTAACTCATAAACTCTCCTGAATCTTTTTCTATATCTTTTTCTAGATTTAAGATTGCTGCATTAGATATGCTGCATAGTTCCAAAGAGATTGAAACACTAAAAAAAATCGAGGTGATATAGGTACATTGTCAGAAAAAGCTGAAATATTTCTAGACTTTGTGTCTCCTCTTGTGCCTAGGACAGTGCTCTATACATAGACTCTTTTTTTTTTTTTTGAGGGCGGTAGGCAGGGCAGTTGGGGTTAGTGACTTGCCCAAGGTCACACAGCTAGTAAGTGTGTCAAGTGCCTGAGGCCAGATTTGAACTCAGGTTCTCCTGACTCTAGGGCCAGTGCTCTACTCACTGTATCACCTAGCTGCCCGTATGCGTAGACTCTTAGTAAATATTTGTTGAATTCAACTTCTTTTGCAAAGTAAATTCCTCCTCCTTCCTCGGCTAGGCCGAAAGGTTTGTGGGATGCTTGTTAGTGGTGTCTGTGTTCCTCACGTTGGCCAGTATGAGGAACTTGGGTCTTAAGACAAGGGCCTCTTCTTAGCCCCAAAACCACACACTTCTCGAGACCATTAGAGGCATCATTATGTTGATAAGTGTTCAACAGTTCTCTAGGGGAAAAATGCTTGCATGACACACTCTTAAGTTTAATCTGTATCATTAATATTTTCTCCATGCTTTCTTAAGTCTAGACAGTCAACAGAACAATAAATCAGGCTCTGCGTCTGCTAATTTCCAAGGCGTAAATGCTCACACTGAAAATTTTTCAGCTCACTTCTGGTTAGAGGTATGTGTGTTTTTTACTCTGTGCTATCTTCTCCAGCACCTAGGTTACCTGTCTCTCCTCTTGTACTACAGGTTTGCAGGAAGATCTGGCTGGGTCTCTTTGATGCGCAAACCTCCTTAGTCCCAGACTCTAGGGACCCTCAAAAGGTGAAGGAGTTTCTTCAGGAGAAATATGAGAAGAAGCGATGGTAATCATGGAGGAGGGAGGAAACAGTTACATAGATTATGTGTGGTATATATTCCTCTTTTCTTTCCAGATATAAACTTGAGGCTTCTCTGGAAGCTTTGGTTAAATCTTTATAGATTTAGTCATAGCTAAGTCCTGTCATAATTCTACAGAACCAGTCTTTGTTGAAGGAGAGTATTTCTTGTCCTTAGTCATTTATCACATACAATTGGTGTTCCCCAAGTTTAACAAAGCAAATGGATTATTTAGAACGTTGGGAGCAGGTAGGCAGCAATGTATATTTATTCCTACCAAGTTGCTATCTTTTGTGGGGAGAGAAATTGGAGGCAGGTATTTTAGCAGGTGGGGTTTGAACCTTCATTATCTTAATACCTTCTTAATGGTATTAAGCTTAATGGTATTTACACCCCACCCTCAGACCCCTCCTGCTTTGTAAATCATTAGGAGATATACTGACCAATTACTGTTTTGTTTTCTCAAAGAAGAAAACCATGTTGTAACCACAGTTCTTGGTTTTCTGTCCAAGGTTTTTTTTTTTTCTGTTTTGATTTCTAGTTGGAGGGTTAGTGGGAGAATGCAGATTAATTTGAATTGGGCAGTAGTATTTTAGATGTGCTCTTCATTCCAAGGGACTTGGCCTTCCGGACAGTGCTTCTTAACCTGGGATCCAAACATCGATTTCAAAGGGTCTGTGAAATTGAATGGGGAGAGAAATTTACATCTTTATTTTTACTAACCTCTGATTGAAGCTAGCCTTTCCTTTAATCATGAATGTAGGCAATAAACATTATTTTGAGAAAGGGATTATGGGCTTTGCCAGACTGCCAAAAAGGGCCATGATACAAAATAAGGTTAAGAATCCCTGGTCTTGGGGAAATGCTGTGGATTAGGAGATGTTATTAAGAGCAAAGTGTATGCACAGAGGCAAAGGTAGAAAGGATGAGAACTGGAGTGACAGATACAGAAATGCACAGTTTGGGAGCCTCACAGTGATGATAAGACTAAGACAGAAATTCTACCTGTGGGAAAGAGGCATTAAGAATTAGAGGGGGAGATATAAAAGAAAGTTCCTATAGGAAAAAGTTGGGGAGTTTCCATGTTGGCAAATATGGTAATATTTCTATCAGAAATTCTGTCAGAATTGAGTTGTTTCCTTTTAGGGTGGGGACTCACTTAGAACCCAGGTGGCTCAGCATGTTAGAATGAAGAAGATGCTCATTATCTTTATTGTGCTTATGTAGATTCCTTGTCACTGCAACTGCATGACCACCTGTCAGAAATGTTCTAGGTCAGTGGTTGTAATTAACATGTAACATAACATTAACATTACATGGAATAGGAAGATCTTCCCTGTCCATTAATAGGCTTATGTGACCTGCTTTGAGCTCTGACCTAGCGCTCAGCTGTGATGTATCCTGAGTCACATGGAACCCTTAGTGGGAGGAGCTTGCTCAATGGAAAAGGAATGGGAGGAGCTTGCCCAATAAATGTTAATTGAAATAGAATGTTGGGGAGAGAGGCAGAGCAGTGTATGAAAGCAGGAGTGGGGAGTGAGAGTGAGGCAGTGCTGAGAGAGAGAAGCAAGTGAGAGGAAGGAGGAATTTGCCTAGGGGGATTTGTGGAGAGGCCTAACAGAGAGAATGCTTGGGATGTCAGCACTCCTGGGATTAGTAATGATCAATACTTTGTTAAATCTTATGTCCTGGTATCCTAATATAAATAAATATTTTGGTTTTGCCTTTGAGGAAGAGAATTTGTTATATTTTGTGGATCTACCCTGGAAATGCATCTGCATGTTTGTAGCAGCTGCTATGGTATCACATTGGTCTTATATTTGGCTAGGAGGATGGGACTGCAAAGTGTAATGCCTCTGTTCCATGATCCATGTCCATTAACAATCTCTTGTTGAGATTGTGAAGGCTAGGATCCTGAGGGGTGGAATGTAATGGCAAGCAAAGTGGGATTTTTTGCTGTTTTTCTGTTTTGTTATTCAGTTTCCCAGCCTCAGGCTTACATGCCTCTCTGCACTGAGCCAATCAGATACGCACAAGTGGGCTCTAGCCAGTCAGACATGTGCATGTGGGCTCTACTCAAACTCAAATAAAAAGGGAGGCCACTAATGTCTACCTAGGGATCCCTGCAGACTACATATTGACTTGGTTTTAAGATGTAATATTATCTATGTTCTATTGTATTTTTATTTATCTTGTTAAATATTTCCCAAATCTGATTCAGGCCTCACTTGGGGCTTCACTTGTGCAGGCCGCATGTTTGACACCTCTGCTGTAAAGGATATCCTTGCATTGGTTGAGAGGTTGGACTAGACAATATCTAAATTCTCTTCCAACTCTGAAAACACCATGATTTGATTCAGATATTGTAATGTCTGCTTTCCTAGGAGTTGAAGGAGCACATAAACTGGGGATACTATAAGGTGTTACTCCTTCTTGTTCCACTTAGACTGTTTGTTCCTTGAAGGTATGTCCCCCCAGACCAAGTCAAGGGGCCATCCTACACCAAAAGCAGCACCTCTACCCCTACCCAAGATTCCACTGCAGATGTAAAGCCCCCGAGGACACTTCTTGGGGACCCTGTGCCCTCTGTTGCCATCTCCAGCACTAGCCAGGTAGGTGTCAGATACAAAAGCTTAATTTATAGAGGGAAAGAAGATAGAGAACAATGTTTCAGTCTTTGAATCCTATAGATTGATTGACAAGACAACAGGGCAGAACCTTTACCATGAACTCTGCTTGTGTGTCACTGTCTGCTAAAAAAATATCCCTGGATCTTACCCTTGTTTAAAAAAAAAAGGAATAAACTGGCAGGAAATAGGGTGAAGGAAAGCACGGACTTACTGATTTTATGTTTAGAGGGAGCCATAAAAGGGCCTTTGGGTTGGGGAACCTTCTTCAGCAACTCAGGAAAAGTAGAAATCTGGTTGATAATAGCCACAGTTGGAATTGAATACTGTGTTATTTGCTGATAATGTTTCACTGAGGCTATTGTCTTTCCTATATAGACCCTAGCCTAAGATCCTGTGAGCTTAGAAATTGGAATGTAAAGGAAACCATCCTATCTTGCTCCCTGGAATTTTCTCAGTATAGAGACCTCATGATTTCCAATGCATCTTACTCTCTGGACTAGAACAATACAAAATCAGAGGAAGTCCTGGAAGTTTTTTAGGATTCTTGGCTCCATAATTATTATAATTCATTCCTCCCTAGTCTGTCCCTCAGGCTCGGCTCTCCCAACACCCATGCTCTCAACCACCCTCCCTCCCTCCAGTCAAGAAAGCTAGCACTGACCTTCTGGCTGACATTGGTGGAGACCCTTTTGCTGCTCCCCAGCCGGCATCGAACTTTGCTGTCTTTGGGGGTAAGTTGGATCCAGACTTTAAAAAACAAAAAGTTTCATGTATTCAAAATACATCAGGCCTAGTAGAGCGCATTTCTTTGGGGTAACTTGCATTCTATAAGATCTTGGAATTAGTTGGCGGCGGGGAAGGATATTAGAGTAATTTCATATTGGTTAGTGGGGAGAGGTTGAGAAGAAGAAAAAGTGGTCATAACACTGGGAGCTTGGGTTGAGGTACTAAATAAACTGGGAGGAGGTACTAAATGAAACCTGCTGCTTGGAGTCCCAGAGCTTCCTCTTAAACTTCTGAAAATGATCTCTGTCTTTTTATTCCCCTTTTTGTCCTCTCCTGCTTTGCAAATGGTTTGGAGGAGGCATGATGAAGCTGCTGCCCCATTGTATTGGCCAGCGGAGGCTGAAGAGTGTTATCTGCCTCTCTGCCTTGCTCCACCCCCACTCCCTACCCAAACCCATCTGATTCTGTTGAATCCTAGTTCCATACCTTGTGAAAACATGCTGAATCAGACCAAGGTTTTGGTGGCAACGTGATGTGAAACAGAATTACAGCTGCCTTGACCCACTGAGTGATAGGCAGTAGAGTTCCAAATGACATAGAGGGGCTAAACTGGTAAAGATGAACTGCATCAGATGAAATCTTATAGGGATCAACGTGAAATTCTGTACTTGGGCTCAAAAATTCAACCTCCTCAGGTTGTCCTGTTGGAGAAATCATGACCAGATAGCATTTTCAGTGAAAATGACCTGGGAATTTTAGTGAACTGTAAGCTCAACATGAGTCAACACTGTGACAGGTAGCCCAAAAGCTAATGCTGTTGTAGGCTACCTGATGCCCAGTAGGGAGAGGAGAGGATGCCAGGAACGGGAGCCGTTTGGATTCTGCCTTCCCACCCAGGGTGAATTAATCCGTGAAGCCTTGGAACTTGACCTCAGTTAGAGCTCTTCTGAATTGGAGGGGGTTAGTCCTCCATGTCTAGCCAGCCAAAGACCTAGCTTCATCTCACCAATACACCAGGGCCCAGGCCACCTTTCCCTCCCTCCCTCCCTTCAATTCTTCTCCTGGGAATAACAATCAGTTCAGCATTACCATTACTACTGGAAGGGGCATAGTAATCTTGTGCTCTCTTGTTCTCTCCACAGTCCCTGGAATTCTGAGTTGAAGAATGCCTAGACCAGGAATGGGGAACCTGCAGCCTGGAGACCATATCTAGGTCATTGGGTGTGGCCTTTTGGCTGAGTCCAAGTTTTACAGAACAAATCCTTTTATTAAGAGGATTTGTTCTGTGAAGTTTGAATTCAGTCAAAGGGCCACACTTGAGGACCTAGAGGGCCACATGTGGCTTTGAGGCTGCAGGTTCCCCACCCCTGGCCTAGACCTAAGCTCCCATCCCTGGCCAACACTCCTCACTCTCTTACATTTTTCCTAGGTCCCTCTCCAACTTCACCCTCCCATCCATTGTGCCTTCTAGAACCTTGTTTCTCTTTTTATCAAATCATATTTGAGATTAGATTTTCCTCTCAGAGTCCTTCCATCTCCTGGCCATCAGAAAAACCTCTCTCCTCAATGGCATGGCACTCCTGACCACCCTTTTCCAGTTGTACCATCTCCCATCCCCACTGACATAGTGGCCTAGGAGGGGGAGAAGGCATGCTTTTTGCTTCTTAACCACCTTCATTTACCTACTGCTCCTCCTTTGAGATTAACTTCATCCAAAATAACCACCCAGATCCTGGTTATTGATAGGCTGTCAGGTCATTTTTTCTCCTTTGCAGTGAAGTTCAGCATCCACTTCAGTCTATTCCGCCTGACCTTGGTGCCTGTGTTGTCTTCCTATCTCCCTCTTGCTTTCACAGCCAGACTCTGAGAGAAAGCTTTCTGTACTCTTTACTTCTTTCTTCCCTCCCACTCATTTCTCAGTTCCTTGCAGTCTCACTTTCCTCTCTACAATTAAAGCTACAGTCTCCAAGGACTCCAATGATCTCTTTACTGTTAAATCCAATGGCATTTTCTAGGTCCTCTTCTTTCTTGACCTCTCTGCAGTGTTCAGTGCTGTTGACCACCCTCCTCTTCTCTTTCTCTCATCCCTGGGTTTTCACAGTGCTACTTACTCATAGTTCTCTTTCTACAAGACACACCATTCATTCTCTTTCTCTTGCAGTTCAATTGTGTTCTGCCTGCTGTGTGTAGGTGTACGTCATGGCTTTGTTCTGTATGCGTTCTTCTTTCCTAATACCTTATCTCTTGGTGATCTTTTCTGCTCCCATGGTTTCTCACCTATTATCTCTGTGCAGAGGAGTTCTAAATCTACACATCCATTCCCCTTCTCTCTTCAGAGCACTTGTCTTGCCTCTCGAGTGGCTTCTGTGACATACCCGCCTGGATAAGTATCTTGAGCTGAACATGTCTTAAACAGAACTCATTATCTTTCTCTTTAAACCCATTTCCTCTTAACTTCCCTATCTCTGTCAAGAGAAACACCATTCTTCTAGTCACTCAAGTTTGCACCTTGAAGTTATGTGTTCAACGTTTCTTTCATCAGTCTCTTTTTCTCAGCTCATACCATAGCCACCCTATTCCAGGCCTTCATAACATTTTGCTTGGACTGTGACCCCTGCTAATGGATCTTTCTTCTTCAAGACTCTCTCATCTTTAATGTGTCTTCCATGCAGTTGCCAAAATTCTGTATCTAAAGTACAGGGATAAACATGACACTTCTCTGCCCAGGAAGCTATGTTTCCCCATTGCCTTAGGATAAATTACAAACTCTGTTGGACATTTAAATTCCAACCTGCCTGTCTTTCTAGGCTTATTATACTTTATTCCCCGACATGTTCTCTATGTACCAGTCAAACTGGCTTACTTGGTATTCCCTATACAGGAGATTCTATTTCCTACCTCCATACTTTCACAAAGGCTTTCTGTCCCTCATATCTGGAATGCTCTCCCTTCTCACCTCTGTCTTTTTGAATCCCTAGTTCCCTTCAAGACTTAGCTCAGGTGCCACCTCCTACAAGAGGTTTTTCCTGACTTTCATAGTTGTTTAAGAATCTCTCCTCCCTCACTCTTTGTAAAGCCTGTGTTTATGGAAACATTGTGTTCCCCACTAGAGTATAAGCACATTGAGAGAAATACAGGACAGCGATTCTTGATCTGCTTTGTGTCCTAGACCCTCTGGGCAGTCTAAAGTCTGTAGACCACTTCTAGGATTACTGTTTTTAAATATGTAAAATAAAATAGAATTAAAAGGAAATCAATTATACTAAAGTACAGTTAACAAAATATTTTTTTTTCTAATTCTCAGACCCTAAGTTTAATAACCCATTTAGTAAAAGTTTGTAGATTGACTTAGAGTTGTATTGTGTTCTAATGGTCAGACCATAATCTAGAACATTGTGTTCAGTCTGTGGCACCATACTTTAGGAAGAATACAAAGGTAGAGAGGAATGTGAGATTATAACACCATATAGGGGATGGTTAGCAGAGAGAAGAGATGACTCAGGGCAAATAATAGCAGTCTTTAAGGATTTGAAAAAGGCCCTTATGAAAGAAAGAAGTAGTGATATAGCAGAAAGACTACAGAAACACAGAAAACCATTCAAATCCTATCTCATTAACACTTAACTCCTTGGGTGACTATGGGCAAATTATTTAACCTCTCTGAGCTGTGATTTCCGTATCTGTAAAATAGTTCCTATCTCACAGAATTGTTTGAGGTTCAAGTGAAATAATTTATGTGAAGTGCTTGCAAACCTTAAAGTGGCATATAAATGTCAGTTATTATTGTTAACATAAAAAGGAGTGAGCAAAGAAACTACAGTATGATGAAAGTAACCAGAAATAACAAACAAGGTATCAATATTAAACTTTTATGCTCCAAATGCCTTAACAGAAAAATTCAAAATGAAAAGCAAGAAGATAGAGAGAGTAATACAGTAATGGTAAGAGAGTTCAGTTGTTCCTTTCTCAATTTTGGACAAATCTAACAAAGATAAACAAAAGGGAAATTATAGAATTGGACACATTGTTGGAGAATCTAAAGGTTTCTGATATCCCCAAATGAGACTGCTTAAGAATAGAAGTATTTCTTTTTTCTTTTTCTTAATATTTATTTAGTATTTTATTTTGCCCCAGTTACATGTAAAAACAATTTTTAACATTTGTTTTTAAAACTTTTGAGTTTTAAATTCTCTCCCTTCCTCCTTCCTTACCCCCTCATTGAGAAGGCAAGCAATTCGATATGGGTTATACATGTGTAGTCATGCAAAACATATCTATAATAGTCATGTTGTGGAAGAAAACATAGACAAAAAAAACCTCAAGAAAACTGAAGTAAAAAAAAGTACACTTCAATCTGTATTCAGACACCATCAGTTCTTTTTCTGGGGACGGAGAGCATTTTTCATCCTAAGTCCTTCAGAGCTGTCTTGGATCATTGTATTGCTGAGCACAGCCAAGTCATTCACAGCTGATCATCTTACAATACTGCTGTTACTTCGTACGCAGTACACAGCCTGTGCAAGTCTTTCCGGATTTTTCTGACAGCATCCTGCTCATCATTTCCTATAGTATAATAGTATTCCATCATAATCACATATCACGACTTGTTTAGCCATTCCCCAGTTGATGGACATCCCTTCAATTTAGAGTATAAGTATGTCATAACACCACATGGAATTTGTAGAGAAATTACTTATGTATTAGAGACTGTACACAGAGAAATTGCAAATGAATGTCAAAAAGAAAGAAATAGTAATCAGTTCAGAGAGCACAAAGAAAAGACACAGACACAAATGGAAACTTAACAGCGAAATCCTAAATAATGAGTGGGTCAAAGAACAAATCATAGGAACAACAATTTACGTGAAAGAAAATGATATTGATGAAACAATGGACCAAAATTCCTGTATGTACCTAGTAACAGTCTCGGGCAGGAAAAGCATATCCTTACAGACATATGTTTGCAAAATTGAAAAAGATAAGACTAATGAAGTGAACATGCATTTTAAAAAATTAGAAAGCCAGCAAATCAACAAACATAAAATAAGCACAAAAGAGGATGTGTTAAAAATTAGAGGAGAAATAGATAAAACTGGAAACCAAAAAAACTGTAGAAATGACTAATAAAACCAACAGTTTGTTCTTTGAAAAAGCTAATGAAATTGACAAATAATTAGCCAATATGATTAAAAACAAGAGAAAATCAAATCAAATCAAATCAGCAACACAGCAAACAACGTGAAATCGCAACAAAATGAGAGGAAATTTAAAAAATGATCAGAACCTACTATATACAATTAGTTATATTCTAACAAAACTAAATACAAAAGAAATAAAGCAGTACCTTCAAAAATATAAAATATCGGGGTAGCTAGGTGGCGCAGTGAGTAAAGCACCAGCCCCGGAGTCAGGAGGACCTGAGTTCAAATGCGGCCTCAGACACTTGACACCCTTACTAGCCGTGTGACCTTGGGCAAGTCACTTAACCCCAATTGCCCTGCTTCCTCCTCTCCAAAAAAAAAAAAGAATCCCAACAATATAAACTGTCTTAACTAACAGAACACCAAATAGAAATCTTAATCAATTTCAGAGGAGGAAATAGAAGTAGCTGTAAAGGAACTACTAAAGGAAAAAAGCTCTTGATTCTGTTGAATTCACAGGAGAATCATATTAAACTTTCATTTATTACCACTACTGTACAAATTATTCTCAAAAATTGGGAAAGAAAACACCCTATCAGAGGAGACAAATATCATTCTAATACTTAAACTGATACCCAAGCCAGGAAAAGATTCAACTATAGACTAATGATTTTAATGAACACTGATTGAAAATTTTTAAATAAAATCCTGTCAGATGACATAAATTCATCAAAGAAATCATTCATCATTATACCAGGGAGGTAAGAATGGCTCAACATTAGAAAATCAACATAACTAATCATATTAAAAAATAAAAATATCTAATTATTGTTGTTAGATTTGTTCTGCTTGACCTTTCAGGGAGGTAAGTGTATGTACCATGAAAGGGAAAACTTCTTAATAGTTAGACTTGTACAGAAATGTAATGGGTGGAAGGAGTTTCCCTTTATTGAAGAAAAAAATTGTTAATTCTATATTCTGAATCTTAGTCTACCAGAAACGGTTTTACTCCATTTCATAGTAATCAAGTTTCCAAACATTTCTGGTTTAGAGGGATGTCCAACTTGGCATACCCGCCACCATCCATACCCTTAGACACATCATTTCCCTCTGCACATGCCCTTAGATGCATACCCCAAGATGATGAGCTAATATTTATGAGAATCCTAAAGAGAAAAATCTCAACATGCTGAAATGCAGTTTGGGGTTAACATTTATAGCAGTAGTCACTTAATCTTCAACCAGAACTGCTAAATTTTTGCCTTAACCTCTCCCCTTAAGGCTTATAGGGGTCCTCTTGATATTAGTATCACAATCTTTTCTGAAACAGAATCCATTATTCAGGGTACTTTCCTGAGAGTTTCACAGGCTAGTCACTTCTGGGATTGGGGAAGGCAAGGAATTTAGAGGATTTTAATCCATTTCCTTAAGAAAGTTGTGTTTTGTTCTTTATCTAACCCACCCTAAGAGAACAGATCTGGAAAGAGTTTTTAAATTAGAAAAAATATTTCTTTGTATTTCTTGAGAAACTAAAAAAAAAAAAAGCTTTTTGATATGTATCCAAACCCTTTGCTGGAGGTCTTCAAACAAAGGCTGTATGACTACGTTTGGAAGTTGTTGTAAAACGGGTTCTGCGTTAGGCAGAGGTTAGATTATATTGGCTCCAAAGCTTCTTTTGCTTCTAAAATTTATTGATTATGATTCTGTGAAGAGGTGGAACTCAGAAAACTTGGGCCCCTTTCAAGTGTCCCTTTCTGTCTGCACATGCCCGGGTCCACTCTCGGGATTGTGGGTCTCTGAGATCATTCATTTCATCTGCCTAGCCTAGAGAGCTGTGTGGTAAAGCAGAAATCCTTTAAGCATTGCTTTCTAGCTCTAGCCCTGCTGGTGTGTAACTACTCTGTTCACTCGGCTTACAGGCCAGGGGACTTCCCATGGAGGCTTTGCCAACTTTGATGCCTTTGGGAGCAGCCCTTTCTCCTCTGCAATTGGATGTGTCCCTCCAGCTGGCCAGGCTTTGTTCCAGACCCAGCCAACACCCATAGGTAACTGGGGTTCATTGTTTTTCTCTCAGCTCCTTGCCCTTCCTTCCCCATTTTCCCCATTCTCATTCCATCACTGCGTCCAAGGCTTGGGTAGAGGAGAGTTAGAATTCAGTATAACTTAAAAGACTAATGAGCCATTTATGGCTGGCCTTCTCAGAGGAGGAAGACTCGACTATTTTCTTCTTTCACCAAAAACCAAAGGGAAAGACCAACACTGCAGTAGGTATAAAAGCTGAATTCAGCCAGGACTCTATTTCCGACTGGAAAGACTAGGCCCCTTGAGAGCACGAGAGCAAGCCTGGGCATAGTTTATTTCTCTCTGGATATCTCTATATTGTTTTTGGGGTAGCTAGGGGTAGGGTGGGGAGGGGCTCAGCCCAGAAGAGGCCTCACCGCTGTAGACAGTGGGTGTCAGAGATTCAGAATAAAGGCACCCTTAGTGTCATCCAGGCCATTCTCCTCATTTTGTGGGTAAGGAAACAAAGACCCAGTGTGGGTAAGCCCAGGATCATCTATAGGTATTAAAAGACAGGCCTGACATTTGACCTCAGATGGTCTTTGTCCTGCTCTTCATTCTCTCCCTGAGCAGTGACCACCCTGAGGCACTTAAGGATTGAGCCCCAGAATTAATAAGCCTCTTGTTTGAGGGCAACTAAGTGATAGATTGACTGCTCTTCTCTGTTGATTTTCTTTCACTCTTTTCCTCTTCCCTCCCTATTGCTAGCCAGTCAGATGCTTACTGGAAGTTACAGCTTTGGTAAGTTCCTTTCTCTGAGCCAAAGGGCAGAAACAGACTTTCTCATATTTAAAGATCCCTTCGTTAGACCTTCTAGCATTCATATCATAGATGAGAAAGTTAAAAGTCTAGAGAGGGTTTTTTTAATTTAATATTTTTCCCCAATTACATGTAAAAACAATTTTTAGCATTCTTTTTTAAATTTTAGAGTTCCAAATTCTCTCCCTCCCTTCCATCTCTCCTCCTTCTACTCCTTCTGCCTCTCCCCGGTCCCACTGAGAAGACAAGCAGTTTGAAATAAGTCATACATATGCAGTCATGCAAAATACATTTCCATGTTAGCCGTGTTGTGAAAGAAACTGCAGACAAAAAACCCCAAGGAAATTAAAGAAAAAGTGTACTTCCATCAGTTCTTTCTCTGGAGGTAGATAGCATTTTTCATCCTGAGTCTTTCAGAATTGTCTTAGGTTGTTGTATTACTAAGAATAGCTAAATCATTCTCAGTTACAGTTTTGCTGTTACTGTACACACTGTTCACCTTGTTCTGTTCATTTTACTTTTCATCAATTCGTGTAAGTCCAGATTTTTCTGAGAGCATCCTGCTGGTCATTTATATAGCACAATAGTATTCCATCACAGTCATATACAACGACTTGTTCAGCCATTCCCCAGTTGATAGAGATCCCCTTAATTTCCAGTTCTTTGCCACCACTAAAAGAGCTGCTGTAAATGTTTCTTAACATGTAGGTCCTTTTCATTTTTGTTCTTTTCATCTCTTTGGGACAGTAGTGGTATTGTTTGGTCAAAGGGTATGCATGGTTTTATATTCCTTTGGGCATAGTTCCACATTTGCTCTACAGAATGGTGAATCAGTATACCACTTCACCAAGAGTATGTTAGTGTCTCAGTTTTCCCACATTTCCAATATTTGTCATTTTCCTTTTCTGTCTTATTAGCCAATCTTGATAGAGTTGTTTTAATTTGCATTTCTCTAACCAATAGTGATTTAGAGCATTTTTTCATATTACCATAGATAGCTTTGATTATTTCATCTGATAACTGGCAGTTTACATCCATCCTTTGACCATTTTTCAATTCAGGAGTGGCTCTTATTTCTATAAATTTGATTCAGTTCACTGTCTCCGTCTCTCTGATACACACACACACACGCACACACACACACACACACACACACACACACACGTGTGTGTGTGAATATGTGAAGGTGAATATGTGTGAATGGCTCTTATTTCTATAAATTTGATTCAGTTTACTCTCTCTGCCTCTGTCTCTCTGATATATACACACATATACACACACCTATATATACATATACACACAAATATACATATATGTGAGAAATGGGGTATTTATTAGAGAAACTTGGTGTAAATTTTTTTCACACTTATGATTACTATGTATTTCTGTCTATCCTCTTTTCCCCATTTATCCTACTCTCTTCTTTCCTTTTACCCTGTCCATTTTCAAAAGTGTTTTGCTTCTGTCTTTTACCTCACCCAATCCTCCCTCCCTTCTGTCAGCCTTCCCCACCTTCTCATATACCCTTCCTCTCCTACTTTCTTGTATGTTAAGATAGATTTTTCTACCCAGCTGAGTGTGTATGTTATTCCCTCTTTGAGGCAATTCCACTGAGAGTAAGGTTCAAGTGCTCCCCTCCTCTCCCTCCTCATTCCCCTCCACTATAAAAGCTTTCATGCCTCTTTTTAAAAAATCATTATTTATTTAATATTTTTAGTTTTCAGCATTAATTTTCACAAGAGTTTGAATTACAAATTTTCTCCCCATTTCTACCTTCCCCCCCACTCCAAGATGGCATATATTCTGATTGCCCCTTTCCCCAGTCAGCCCTCCCTTCTGTCACCCCACTCTCTCCATGCCCTTTTCCCTTACTTTCTTGTAGGGCAAGATAGGTCTTTATACCCCATTGCCTGTATATCTTATTTCCTAGTTGCATGCAAAAACTTTTTTTTTGAACATCTACTTTTAAAACTTTGAGTTCCAAATTCTCTCCCTTCTTCCCTCCCTACCCACCCTCCCTAAGAAGGCAAGCAATTCCACATAGGCCACATATGTATTATTATGTAAAACCCTTCCACACTACTCATGTTGTGAAAGATTAACTATATTTTGCTCCTTCCTGTCCCCCTTTATCTAATTTTCTCTCTTGACCCTGTTCCTTTTCAAAAGTGTTTGCTTCCTCCCCCTATCTGCCCTCTCTTCTATCGTCCCCCCTTTTTTATCTCCTTCCTCCTTCTTTCCTGTGGGGTAACATACCCAATTGAGTGTGTATCTTATTCCCTCCTCAGATCCGATGAGAGCAAGATTCACTCATTCCCCCTCACCTGCCCCCTCTTCCCTCCCAATAGAACTGCTTTTTCTTGCCACTTTTGTGTGAGATAATTTACCCCATTCTATGTCTCCCTTTCTCCCTCTCTCAATATAGTCCTCTCTCATCCCTTAATTTGATTTTATTTTTTAGATATCATTCCTTCTTATTCAACTCACCCTGTGCCTTCTGTCTATATATATAAAATATATATGTATATTACCTTCATCAACCCTAATACTGAGGTCTCATGAATTATACACATCATCTTTCCATGTAGGAATGTAAACAAAACAGTTCAACTTTAGTAAGTGCCTTATGATTTCTCTTTCTTGTTTACCTTTTCATGCTTCTCTTGATTCTTGTGTTTGAAAGTCAAATTTTTTATTCAGCTCTGGTCTTTTCACTGAGAAAGCTTGAAAGTTCTCTATTGTATTGAAAGTCCATATTTTGCCTTGGAGCCTTCTACTCAGTTTTGCTGGGTAGGTGATTCTTGGTTTTAATCCTAGCTCCATTGACCTCCAGAATATCATATTCTAAGCCCTTGGATCCCTCAGTGTAGAAGCTGCTAGATCTTGTGTTATCCTGATTGTGTTTCCACAATACTCAAATTGTTTCTTTCTGGCTGCTTGCAGTATTTTCTCCTTGATCTGGGAGCTCTGGAATTTGGCGACAATATTCCTAGGAGTTTTTTTCTTTTTGGGATCTTTTTCAGGAGGCAATCAGTGGATTCTTTCTATTTCTATTTTACCCTCTGGCTCTAGAATATCAGGGCAGTTTTCCTTGATAATTTCTTGAAAGATGATATCTAGGCTCTTTTTTGATCATGGCTTTCAGGTAGTCCAATAATTTTTAAATGATCTCTCCTGGATCTATTTTCCAGGTGAGTGGTTTTTCCAATGAGATATTTCACATGGTCTTCCATTTTTTCATTCCTTTGGTTCTATTTTATAATATCTTGATTTATCATAAAGTCACTAGCTTCCACTTGCTCCAGTCTAATTTTTAAGGTAGTATTTTCGTGGTCTTTTGGACCTCCTTTTCCATTTGGCTAATTCTGCCTTTCAAGGCATTCTCCTCATTGGCTTTTCAGAGCTCTTTTGCCATTTGAGTTAGTCTATTTTTTAAGATGTTATTTTCTTCAGTAATTTTTTTGGGTCTCCTTTAGCAAGTCATTGACTTGTTTTTCGTGGTTTTCTCGCAGCACTCTCATTTCTCTTCCCAATTTTTCCTCTACTTCTCTAACTTGCTTTTCCAAATCCTTTTTGAGCTCTTCCATGGCCTGAGACCAGTTCATGTTTTTCTTGGAGGCTTTTGATGTAGGCTCTTTGACTTTGTTGACTTCTTCTGGCTGTATGTTTTGGTCTTCTTTGTCACCAAAGAAAGATTCCAAAGTCTGAGTCTGAATCTGAGTCCCTTTTTGCTACCTGGCCATGTTCCCAGCCAACTACTTGACCCTTCAGCTTTTTGTCAGGGTATGACTACTTGTAGAGTAGAGAGTATTTTGTCCCAAGCTTGAGGGGCTGCACTGTTGTTTTCAGAGCTATTTCTACACAGCAGGCTGTGCTACACCAGTGCTCCTCCTCCCCCAAGAACCGCCACATAATTCCTCCCACCAGGTGGGCCTGGGGCCAGAAGCAGCTGCAGTTGTAGTTCTGTCCTCAGAGCTGCACCACTTCCGCGCCCCTGGGCAGTGGCCGAACCACGAACTTCTTTCACTCTGTCCCAGCAGCTTTTCCCAATAACCTTCTCTGTTGCCTTTGGTGTCTGTGGGTTGAGAAGTCTGGTAACTGCCACAGCTCACTGATTCAGGGCACTGGGCCTGCTCTGCCTGGCTCCTGGTCTGGTTGGTATGGGTGCAGCTCACACTGGGCTCTGCTCTGCTCCACGTGATAGACCTTACCCCGTGACCATCGAGTCTGTCCTGGGCTGGAGCCCTGCTTCCCTCTGCTATTTCGTGGGTTCTGCAGCTCTAGAATTTGTTCAGAGCCATTTTTATAGGTGTTTAGAGGGTCCTGGGGGAGAGCTTTAGGCAAGTCCTTGCTTTCCAGCCGACATCTTGGCTCTACCCCCCCTAGACTTCTTCATGCCTCTTTTAATGTTGATATAATTTACCCCATTCTACCTCTTCCTTTCTCATTCTCCCAGTGTATTCCTCTTTCTCACTCCTTAATTTTATTTTTTTACGTAATTATCCTCTGATATTCAATTCACACCTCTCTCTTCTATCTATGTATATATTCCTTCTACCTGCTCTAATAATGAGAAAGTTTTTAGAAGTTACAAGTATCATTTTCCCCTGTAAGAATGTAAACAGTTTAACCTTATTGAATCCCTTATGATTTCTTCTCTTGGCTGTTTATCTTTTTTCATGCTTCTCTTGAGTCTTATATTTTTGGAAATTACATTTTCTATTCAGCTCTGGTCTTTTCATTAGGAACACTTGAAAGTCCATTATTTCATTGAATGTCCATTTTTTCCCCTGAAGGAGTTTGCTCAGTTTTGCTAAGTTGTAATTCTACCTTTTTTGCCTTCCAGAATATTACATTCCAGTCCTTTAATTGCTAAAAGTTTTGTTATCCTGACTGTGACTCCACAGTATTTGAATTGTTTCTTTTTGGCTGCTTGCAGCATTTTCTCCTTGACTTGAGAGCTCTGGAATTTGAGGGTTTAATATTCCTGGGAGTTTTCCTTTTGTGACCCTCTTTCAGAAGGTGGTTGGCAGATTCTTTCAATTTCTGTTTAACCCTCTGGTTCTAGAATATCAGGACAGTTTTCCAAAGATGATGTCTAGGCTCTTTTTTTGATCATGGCTTTCAGGTAGTCCAGTATTTCTTAAATTGTCTCTCCTCAATCTATTTTCCCTCTCCTTGATCTGTGTGCCAGGTCAGTTGTTTTTCCTGTGAGATATTTCACATTTTCTTCTATTTTTTTTTTCATTCTTTTGCTCGTTTTTTGCTGTCTCAAAGTCATTAACTTCCACTTGCTCAATTCTAATTTTTAAGGAATTATTTTCTTCAGTGAGCTTTTTACTTCTTTTCTACTTGACCAAATGTTTTAAGGAGTTCCTCTTGTCAGTGAATTTTTGTTCCTCTTTTTCCATTTGGCCAGTTCTGCTTTTTGAGGCATTCTTCTTTTCATTGCATTTTTGTGCCACTTTTACCATTTGGCCTATACTGTTTTTTAGGGTGTTATTTTCTTCAATATTTTTTTTGTGCCTCCTTTACCAAGCTGTTGACTTTTTTCATAATTTTTTTGCCTCATTTCTTTTCCCAATTTTTCCTCTACCTCTGTTACTTGATTTTTATAATCCTTTTTGAGCTCTTCCATGGCCTGAGACCAATTCATATTTTTCCTTTGAGGCTTTTTTTTTTGGAGGGGGGAAGGCAGGCAATTGGGATTAAGTGACTTGTCCAAGGTCACATAGCTAGTGAATGTGTCAAGTATCTGAGACTGGATTTGAACTCAGGTCCTCCTGACTTCAGGGCTGGTGCTCTACTCACTGTGTCACCTAGCTGCCCCACTTTGAGGCTTTTGATGTAGCAGTTTGACGTTGTTATTTGTATTTTGATCTTCCCTGTCACCATGGTAACTTTGTGTAGTCAGAATCTTTTTCTGCTGTTTGCTCATTTTTCCAACCTACTTAAAATTAAAAATGAAGCTTTTTAACTATGCTAAAGTAGGGCTCTGCTTCCAGAGTGGAGGAAGGCCTGTCTCAAGCTTCATGTTTGTTGTGCAACTGTTTTCAGAGACAATTCTGGGGACCTGTAAATTTTCAGTCCTTTCAAAGTGTTATGATATAGGGAATTGTGTTTACTTCTCTCCTGGCCTGTTTTCTGGTCTGTGAGTGACCATGAGTGCTCTTTTCTACCCTGGGACTGTGAACAGGGCCATAGCTCTCCTTTGGCCACAAGCTCTGGTTTGCTAGTGCTCCTCTTTGCCGTGGGACTGAGACCCAGGATTTTGACCCAGATCCAAGTACAGGCAGTGCAACATAGTCTTGCCTCTGGTGCCAGCAAAGGAACCTCAGTAATCTCCTGACAAGTTGTCTGATCCCTTATTGTCCATGGGCTGAGAGGTCCAGCAACTGCTGCTGCTGCCATGGTAGCCCCCAAAGCCTGCGGCTGGAATGTACCGCTCCACTATTATACTAGTGCTATAGACTTTTCCTGCTGACCTTTTAAATTGTTTTGGGCTGAAAAATTGTTTCAGCCTGTCCTTTTGTGGTTCTGACACTTCAGAATTTGTTTTGAGGAATTATTTAAAGTTATTTGGAAAAGTTTTGGGGCAACCTTTTTCTCCCCCATTTTGCCTCCACCTCCCGCCCCAGGGCAGGGCTTAACTGAGGCTCAGGATCACACAGAAAGTTAACGGATGAGCCAGGACTAAAAACAAAATCTTCTCATGCCAACTCTTTCTGCCACTCTGAGACAGAGGTATTAGTCCCCATGGTCATAGTTGGAAACTCAGAAGTCAGATGGGGGAGGAGGGAGTGACTCCCACTTTGGCCTGGCGCAGGTTGGGGGAGGGGAGAGAGTATGAGTTGGATACTCTTCCCTTCCTCCCTTTTACTTTCCCTTTCTCTCTTTTCTGTCTTTAGAGGCAGCAGTATGCAGCATACACAGATTATCCCCAACTTCCTATCTCTTTCAACTTTTGTTTAGGTTTCTGACATTGGATGAGCAAACTAGCCTTGGAATAAACATTTGTTAGGGATTTGAAAAGCTATAGCAATACAAAGATGCCATTCACATGGCTTTAGGTGGATGCTTTGGCATCTGGGGTAATATTCTCCCGGACTGTCCTAATGTGCAGTTTCTGCACAGGGGTCCTGGACTACAGTCTGCCTCTTTCTGGAAGCACAGGGTCCATTTCTGATCAATCAGGTCTCAAGTTGAATAGACTTTGGCTGAGTCGCTTCACCGGGACCTCTTGGAGTTCTTAAAATTTACGTGGAGGCCCTGGCAGCACTTAATTGGTTCTGTCCGATGTTGTACAGTTGATGTCCTGCTTCTGGAAAATCGTTATTAGGACAACCATAGCCAGTCTACTGAATGAGCTCCTGGTGCTCTGGCCTATGATGGGGTAAAATGCCTGAACGGAAGCACACAAATAGCAGAGTGGATGTGATAAGCAGTTAGTGGCAAATACATTTATTTCTTCATTACGATGTGTCAGGTTTGTTCCATTTCCCATAGACAGAGTAAAGGATCATGCCTCTAGAGCTAGAAGGGAACCTGAGAGGTCATCTAGTTCAACCCTGCCGTTTTACAGATGAGGAAACTGAGGCCCAGAGATATGGAGTCACCTGCTCAAGGTTAGACAGATAGTGAGCAGCAGAACTGGGGTTTGAACTCAGATCCTATGACCTTAAATTCATTTTTTTTCACTGAATTTTCAGTGATGGGAGGAGAGATAAATATGTTTGGAAGTATTGTGATATAGTTATTTAAGAACCACTGTTACTCCATCAGTCTTTCTACCCTGAGAAGAGCCCAGAGGGTGGGTAGAAGAATATTGGACTGGGAGTCAGGAGAGAGACCTGAGTTTAAATCTTATCTCTTGCACTTGCTAGCTATTTGACTTTGAGCAAATTGCTTAACTTCAGTTTTCTCATCTGTAAAATGGAAATATAAAAAACTATAATGCTTGTCTCATAAGATTATTTTGAGTGTTAAATGAGTTAATGTATACCAAGCACTCGCTATACCTTAAAGTGCTAGATAAATGTCAGCTATTATTTATTTACCTCTGGCTTTTCCAACTCCTTGTACTGTGCTTCCCCTCCATGCTTGGTTTGGCCAGTTCCATTCTGTCCAGTTAGTTTTCTGCATTGCTCAATTTGAGGTTCCTCTTTTTAAAAGGTAACTTTATCCTTCAACTTTCCTGAGAGCATAGGTCTGAAACCCATCAGAAAGCACAGGGGACAAAAAAGGACCATGACTCAAGACTCACTATTCTCTGTGAGAATCCTTGGACCACATGAGGGTTGGGAGGTGGGGAGGAAATGTTTTGTTAAGGAGACTTTAAAGGTAGTATGAGAGAGTTCAGAAGATTTCCCCCTGTTTACAGTACAGCTCTTACATTTTTCATGGCTATATGAACCGCCAGTCCGTGGGAAGATGAGCAAGATTGCTCCCCCGAAGTCAGAGGAGGCGAGAGAAATAGGGCCACGTGCAGCTCCCTTGAAGATATGTTGAAATGTATATAAGAAGGAAAGGCAGAAGTGGATCTGGAAGGTGACTCAGATAGAACTAGTCCCTGCATCTTGGGAATTTACAGCCAGCCCAGATGAGATACTTTTTAAAAGATGTATTAAGGGGTTGGGAGGGAACAAGGTGGATTAGAGACATACAGTGTTACTGTGACCTTGAGTAGGGAAGACATCCTAAATTTCCTCACACTGGAAGTTAACTCTTGAAAGGAGTTTGTTGTGAGGGGCTTCTCTGGCCACTAGCTAGGCCCTGATCTGTGGGGCCCATGGTTGTGGGGAAGGAGGCAGCCTCGGGGCTTTAGAGAAGGGTCTGGAACTTATGCCATATCTAGTAAAAAATATACAAGAATCAAGGGCAGAGAGTTTGGGGGCAAGTTAGGTGGAGGGAATGGAGATTTGAGTAAGTCCCTCAGCTTTTGTGTCTTAGCCTTTTATTTTCCTCTCCCTTGTGTTGTTCTCATCTCAAGACCATGTCTTTAGCCAAATCATCCACATCAGTAGAAGCTCCTAGACCATTTGATTCATCCCATTGCAACTAACAGTAAACCCCATTTCCCTGTGAAAAAGTAATTGGACATGTCTTTGAGAAGGACATAGGCACAGCTGAACCTTCTAGGAATTTGGGCTCTTATAACGGAACAAGACTAGACGGGCTGGAACCAAGAGCAGGAAGATTTATTCATGTAGCATATTTTTGGGGGGAGGTGGGCACTACATTTTCACATATATTGCCTAATTTGACACAATACAGGCAGTACAGTTGTTATGCTTTTTTTTACATGTAAGTAAGCTGTAGGTCAGTGAGGTTCCATGACAACCCAAGGTCACAAAGCTCACTAGTAGCAATCAGACTTCAAATATAGCTTTGTTTTTATATTACATGTGTTGGGAACAGTAGACTAAATCCTGCTTTGATGCATATCAGGCTAGTTTTTCCTTAAAAGGTATTGAGACTGTCCTCCAGATAATAATGCACTCTGGATTGGTTTCAGAGTGCAAAGCAGCCACAGGGAGCTAGCTCCAGGCACTGTCTAGGGCTTGGGGGACCATAATGGGCAACTCCAGGGATTCTTGGCAAGTATTCTGCTGAAGCTAAGTAAATCTTCTTTTATTAACTATTAAATGATCTGCAAATGTCTCATTTTGTCTCACTATCAAACATAAGCCACCCTGTGGCCTGGCCTGAATCAGGTCCAGCCCAAACCTAGATCCCTGTCTCCCTGAATCTGTCTTGGAAAGTGGATTGAGGTATTTGGTGTGATTGGAGTTTGTCAAGGGTAATTTTCCACCCTTCCTTGAATGTGTCCTTTCACTTTTTGACTGTGTATTGGAGAAATCCTTCAGCTTTCAGCTTGAGAAGTCTAGCTGTCATTTAAAGTTGCTGACAGGATTTCTAAAAGTTCAGTCCTAGATTTTTGAGCCTTAGGCCCCACTCTTAGCCACAAATGACTTCTGGCTCTTGAAAATAAAACAAAACACAAAAAGTGTTTAAATTTGATTGATACATAGCATTGTATCATGTATACAGAGGCATCTAACAAATACTTGTTGATTGACACCCACTTTCTTTCTCTTCCCAGTGACGTTGGTTTTTCCCCTTTTCTCTGCATGGTGTTCAGAAGGTAGAGAAACTACGTTGGAGAAAATAAGGCTCATCCAGAGCCCCTAATCTCCTCATGCCCAGGAGTTCAGTACTAGAACCTTTTCAACCCCATTTTGAGAGATAGCATCATGATGCTATTAAGCAATAGAGTTGGAGTCAGGAAGACCTAGGTTCAAATCCCACCTTAGAAACTTATTAGCTGGTGACCCTGGTAAATTTACTTCACCTCTCTGGGCCTCAATTTCCTTATTTTTAAAATGAGGATATAGAACTTGACCTTTGAGGTCCCTTCTATCTCAAAATCTCCCACCCTAAGTCCCTTTTTCTTCTCTGCTTGGACACCAGTCCTGTTGGATTCTCTTCACTTCAACGAATGGAATTAAATTGGCCATTGCAAGTCTTACCACTAGATGGGGATCTTGACACCCCTAACTAGCCTATATCTCTTGTGGGAGACTGGGAAATTTGAAAAAGAACATTAAACCTACCACCCCTTTTTATCTGGACTCCTCTTTATGGCATTCTGCACTCAGGTTCAGACACATACCATTTCATACCCTCAGAAAGCTAGGAAGAATTCTACCTGCTGTCAGTTCGTTTTTGCTTTTACTGTTGTTTGGTCTCAGATTGAAGGGGCCTCAAGAATCAGGTAGTTCAGGTCAACTGTGACCCACTGGCCAAATCCAGCCTGCTCGCTTTTTGTGTGGCTGTGAGTTTTTATGTTTTTTAAGGGTTGAAGAAAAAAATCAAAAGAATAATGACTGTGACACTAAAATTATTTGAAATTCAAATTTTGGTATCTATAATAAAGTTTTATTGGAACACAGCCACACTACTTTTTTTACTTTTTGTCTATGACTGTGTTTATGCTACAATGACAGAGCTCAGGAGTTGCAACAGAGACATCATGTGGCACTCTCATCACCTTGCTCTGCTGCCCAGGGCACTACAGAACTTGACAGTGTTTTGAGTGTTAGGCTTGTCATCGTACTGTGACATTTAATTTTTTTTAATCGCCAGTGCCTGCACATCATCATCAAAACAAGAAAAGAGAAAAAAAAAAGTCTTATTGTAATTCTTTGAGCTTGGGGCCAAGATTGAAATTTTTCAGAATGAGAAGAATTGTCCTCAGTCAACATTATCAAACACTGAATAGCTTTGGAAATTAGTTTTTGCCTCAGATTTGCTGTGTTTCTTAATGGATTCAACCTAAAATTACAGGGCAAAACTTTTACTGTGGGAGAAGTCAGTTCAACAACTAAACATTGAGATCTCCATTCTCACACAAATTTGCAAAGGATATATTTTGAGCACAAACTGCATTTCCAGCAGTGTTTTTCAGACCTTTATGCAACTTTCCTGTTTCAAAATCCATTTAACTATGCAGTTGAGGAGATTCTACCTAACCTTCAATTGGAAGTGATTTATCTGCAATTTAATGACATGCTAAAAGGCAAATATCAAGAGAGGAATCTAATAGAATTATTTCTATACATGCCTTCCAAGAGATGAATATGCTCAGTTAAAATCATGGATTAATAATGATATTTAGTAGTACCTAGCTGTATGAAAAAGACATTTTCTTTTTATAAATATAACATTTTATTTTCCCCAACTACATGTTAAAGTAATTTTTTTAACATTTTTTAAAGTTTTGAATTCCAAATTCTATCCTTGCCCCACCTCCCCTTCCCTCCTCCCCACAGTGAACAGTCAGAGGTTATACATGTGAAATCATGTAAAACATTTCCATGTTAGTCATTTTGTACAAGAAAACTCAAATAGAATTTCTCTGGAGGAAGATAGTATGCTTCATTAGTCCTTTGGGATTGTCTTAGATCATTGTTTTGCTGAGAATAGCTAAGTAATTCACAGTTCTTCATCATACAGTATTGTTACTGTGTACAGTGGTCTCCTGGTTCTGCTTACTTCACTTGGTATTCATTTAAGTTTTTCCAGGTTTTTCTGAAATCTTATTTCTTATAGCACAATAATATTACATCACAATCATATACCACAGCTTGTTCAGCCATTCCCCAATTGATGGGCATCCCTTTGATGTCCAATTCTTAGCTACCACAAAAAGAGCTGCTATAAATACTTTTGTACAGATAGGTCCTTTTCCCTTTTTTTATGTCTTTGGGACATAGACCTAGCAGGGGTATTGCTGGACTAAAGGGTATGCCCGGTTTAAAGCCCTTTGGACATAGTTCCAAATTGCTTTCCAGAATTGTTGGACTAGTTTCACCAACAATGCATTAGTGTCCCAGTGTGAAAAGACATTTTCAAAGATGAAATCCCATTAATCTCATTAAAGATTAGCAATAACAGATGAATATTTGCAATCAGTTTTGATGATAGGGAATAATAAGTTTGAACCCCAATTAAGTAAAATATCCCCCAGAAAAGAATTTTGTTCTTATTTGTAGATGTGTATTAAAAAACTTGTACTCCATTATTATTATTTCATTTTGAATTTCATCAAAAAAATTTGTGGAAATTTGTTTTCTCTTTTATTCTGAGTACTTATCCTCAATTTTTGCCTCTTGATCTGCAAAGCTTTTTTACAGCAAAAGTGTGCTGACCCCTGATCTAATTCCACCTTTACCTGAAGCATGAGTCATCAAGGACAAGATTATAAGATGTAGTGTGAGTCTACTGAAGGGAGCTAGATGGAGCACTGGGCTTGAAGCCAGAGAGACTAAGACACTTACTACTTATGTGAATTATTTTAATAGCTGTGGGTCGTTTAATTTCTCTCTGCCCCAGTTTCACCAATTGTAAAATGGGAATGAGAATTCAAATAATATTTGTAAAACCCTTATCATAATAGCTAGCGCATAGCAGGCACTTAATAAATGCTTATTTTCTTTCTTCTCTCATTTCACTGCAATGGGGAACTCCCAAGTGAGAAAATTATCTTTGCCCTTACTCACTGGCACCTTACCTGCAATTTATAATCTTAGAGAGTTGCCTAAAGCAACTTGCTTTAAATAACTTGCCCAGTGTTGCACAGCAAGAGTGTAAGAGAGGTATCTTACCTGGTTCTCTGTTCCCTGCCCCGTGATGCCTCCCATGTTTTAGCAAGCATTTATGGATGAGGCATGCAAAATGGAGTGATAGGTTTCCTGCCCTTATTTAAGGAGCTTATTACTTAGACAGGGAGATGAGAGAGGCACCCTGGGATGGTTGTTTCAGGAGGGTTCGAATCCTGCTTCAGTTGCTTACAAGCTTTGTGATTCTATTTATAAATTTAGGAATGGGCCTTAAAATGCAGCATGCCACAGTGGAAAGAGAGCTGGATTTGAGTTAAAGGACCGGCATTTGATTCCTTGCCCAAGTCACTTCACCACTTGAGGACTCAATTTCCTTATCCATAAAACAGAGGGTTAGACTACTTTTAGATCCCTTCTGGCCCCAAATCTGTAATCTAGTCCAACCCTTTCAACTTTTAGATAAGGAAACTGAGGCTGTGAGAAGTTTGACCTTTTGTAAACTGGGGATATCAGTATTAACTGCCTTTTGTCAATAATTAGCATGACATTAATTCTAATTTTATAATAAAATGATATGTGTTTTTAATTGATCAAAGCCTTGTCTTGTGAACTTGCTGTCATGACTTCTGTGTAAGATAGGTGATAGTCCAGAGGACAGGTGACTTGCTAAATGCCAAATGCAGTGACCTAAGGCTTTTCAGAAAACCACAAAGAAGCATTGAATCTCAGGGATCCAAATGAGGGCTCTCAGACATGGCTGGATTTTCATCCTGGTAGCTTAAAGGGAAGGACTGTGCTTTCTTTACCCAGAAGGATGTTTAGAACACATATGGATAGGATGGGCCTCCTCTAGAGGAAGTAGCTGGAATAAGCATACCATCTAATGATTTGTACCAGTTCCTTCCATGGGAAGCAGCCCCTTCACAGCCAGATCCCTTGGATTCTAAGAAATATTAGTTAATGGGCATAGGATTTGCAAATGCTGGTGCTACCCTATATCTTTCTTCTCCCAAAATCCAGTTCCCATTAAATATGACACATTGGATCAAGGTTTCTTAAACCTGGGACCCATGAACTTTGTTTTTAATATTTTAATAACTATTTCTGTATAATTGGCTTCCTCCATAAGCCTACATATTTGATTTTATGCTTTTAAAAACATTCTGAGAGGGAATTCATAGGCTTCATCAGACTCCCCAAAGGGTCCATGACACAAAAAGTTTAAGAGCCTTTGTGTTAGATGACAGTAAAACCCAGAAGATAAAACCAAAAATGCTATTTGGTTTACTTTAATCTATTCATAGATTTTTATCAGCAAATAATACCTGTAGTCTCTGTCTAAAAGGATAGTTGGGAGGCCCAAATGAAATAATATTGTAAAAGGTTTTACAGATTTTAAAATGCTGTATAAATAGAAGTTGCCAAACCAGTCAATTTCAGCTGGTTGGCATCACCAGGTGGGGCTGATTCCATAGAAGGTGGTAAAGGAGAGCAAGTAGGAAAGCTCCTTTCTGAGATGTTTGATTTGATACAGATCCAGAAATCTCAACTCACTGCTATTGACTCACTCCTGCTCCTCACCTCCTTTATATCTACCCCTTGATGTGATTTGGTTTTGGTGAGATAGGACAATTAGGATGTTGGGCAAGGACAGGTTTTCCTATCTTTTGAAGTCAGAACTGGGAAAAATGTGGCTGAAACTATAGGAAAGAAAGAGATAACATAAGAAAAATCACTTCTCTAGGGGTAAGATCCCTTGGACACTGAGAAGTAAAGGAGGTTTGGAAATATCAGCACAATATAACCTTACACTCTCAGATTTTTTTATTAGGGTGGATTGGGGAGACATAGAATAGTAATAGGGTAACCTAGCAATCTCCTCTTCAACTAAGGGATAGTCTGCCTTTTTCCTTTACTTCTCTTTCATGACTATCAAGGTTTTGTACCCGTCTCATCCGTTACAGGCAGCAGCCCGGTGACCCCATTTGGTGCCTCTCCTCTTGCTCCTGCCAGCCAGCCAAGTGCCCTTTCAGATATGAGCAATGTCTTGGGAACTGGAATGTCAGCTGGTGGTGTTCCTAGCAGGTAGGTTGAGATTGTGGGTTCGCCAGCCATGAGAAAGAGAAGCAAAAACCCTTGGGTTCTTTTTTTTTTTTTTTTACTTTGATACTTCCTATCCCATGTGGTCCCTAGTGGTCCTTTTTTTTCTCAGTGCCTTCTCTTTAATACCCTTGAAGAGAAAGGACCATAGTCTGCTTTTATGGGCATCCAGTAATGCTTAGCTCGTCATGGTGGAAGATATTTCTGTGATACCAGTGACGCAGTTTCTTTCTTCCCCTCACAGAGCCTTTGGGACTGTTGGCCCTGTCTCTGGACTCCATACTGTTGCTTCTGGCAGTAACAGCAGCAGCAGCACTGGCCTTGGGTTTGGGGGTAAGTTCCATTGCAGGGTAATGTGGAAACCTAGGTAAATAAGAGAGGACCAGTAAAGGCAAAGGAGTTTAGGGGTACGAGACTGGAAAAGGAGAAAGGGTAGGAAACAGGCTAAGGAAGATTGAAAAATCGGTCCAGTAAGAAAAGACTAACCCTGCCTTCCTCTACCCTCCCAACATTTAGCTTTCACCAACCCTTTCATCACACCGGCTCCTCACCCACAGTTGCCTTCCACCAACCCGTTCCAATCCAATGGCCTGGCCTCCGGTAAGCCTTCCTTTAATTGTATTTTATCTTCAGACTATCAAACATCTTTTTAGGAAGTCTTTTTTTCCATCCCTTTTTCAGACAGTCACTGGAAGCCATAGGCATATCAGATTTTTTTTTTCCATCACTCTCTTCCTAACCTTAATTCATGCTCACTCACCTCGAGCTAAGTTTTGCCCTATCCCTGTGGGTAAATTCCCTTTCTCCTTAAGCAGTTGGAGCCCTTATAACTTGTATCCCTTTGCTACTTCTGAAGTCATTTTGAATGGTGCTTCCTAATGAGGGCCTTTCCTCCCCCTACATCCCACCCCCGGGTTTTAGTTATTATGAACCACTTTGTCTTTTCTGTTCTTGTTCCCATCCCGGGGCTCCCGTAACATATTAATTCCTTAAATCTCCTCAGCCAGGGCCATAGCCATTATACTCCCCTCTTCTGACTTTCCCAACCCCAGTGCGGTAGTCCTCCCACCCCCAAATTCCCAAAGAAATAAGAGAGCCCTTAAAAACCTAGGTAGAAGGCCATAACTGTATACCGTAACCACATGAATACAGCATTATCTTTGGGAACCCTGAATCCTAGCCCCTCTGCCTTTGATCCCAGGGTGGATCTGGAAACAGAAGATTTCAGAGTTATATTTAGGACAACTCAGTGAGTTGATTTTTGGTCTGGAGAAGCCTATTTCTCTCATCAAGTATATCTTGATCAAAATTGCCCTAAATCCTGTCTTTCTCAATTCCAGTTCACGTATTTTGTTTCCACAGGGCTTGGTTTGGGGATGAACACTGTGGTTCCTAGCTTCTCTTCTGCACCGACCCCTGGTGGCTTCCCAGGAACTTTCTCTCCCAGTCTCTTCCCTCCACAAACCTTGCTGGTTCAGCAGCAGAATGGTAAAGGATTCTTCTTCTGTTTGGCTGCTGAATTTGAGAGAACTATTCATTTTCTTGGATAGGCATAGAAGAGTAAAGAAGGGATAAAACCTGTTTATCCTCAAGTGAGAGACTCCAGGAATACATCTCCCCTCCTCCACCAATCCCTGCCAGGAATGTGGAGTTATGCATACTGTCAGGGAAAATGAGAAAGATTGTCCAAGTTCATATCGCCCTACCTTCATAAGTTTGGTTAAGTTCTGATGAATGCTACTATTCATTGCAGCCACATTGTGTTTTTGGTTTTTTATCTTTCAGGCTCTGGCTTTGTGGGATTAGGAGCAGCCAAACTGGGGCAAAGGCCTGTGAACCATCCTGCAGGGATCTCTACCAACCCCTTCATGGTAAGGAAAGAAGAGAATGAGCCTTGAAGAAGTCTAGAGGGCATGGAGATGTGGGTGTGTCAGGGATAGGGGCCTGTGCCAGTAGACATAATTAGGAGTGAGTCCCCCTCTCTGTGTTACACTTGGATTCGAGGCCCTCTATTCTAGCCCTCTTCCATGTTAGTCTCTTTAACCTATTTTCTCTCTTTATGTCCTTATATTTCTTTACCCTACTTCTTCCTTAGACTGTTGGGGGTGAGGGTGATAGAGGAGTCTACCCATTTCCTCTTCCCAAATCTGATTCTTATTTTTTTTGTTCTTTTCTCTTTAGACTGGATCCTCATCAAGCCCATTTGCCTCCAAACCTCCTCCTACTAATCCCTTCTTGTAGCACTGTGCCCAGGAGGACAATATCCTTCCTGCTTCCTCTGCCTCCAAGTATCCCTCTGTTCCCTAGATCCCTGGTGGCCACCTTTGTTTTTTGGCATTACAGTGGTCTCAGCCCAAGAGGGGGAATGACTTGCCTTGGCTTTGGGTGGTGGGAATCATGGGGATAATGAAAGTGCTAATGCTTTGCTCTGGGCTTGCAGATAAAACACCAGCCCTTAGGCCAGTAGCCCCCTCCCAGAGCAGTGAGAACAATGGGAGAGGTTATTAGAGGTGGCTGGTCCAGGTGTGTTTTATTATTCTAAAAATTTTCCTTCTCTTATCCCACCCCCCCCCCCCCCCCCCCCCCCCTCCCAAACATGTGAGTCTCCCAGCTCCTAAAGCCTTCTCCTGTGGAGAAAGTTATTGTAAGTGTGGGTCGACACAAATTTCCTCCTCTTAGTGCTCTAGTCTAACTGCTCGGAAGCTACGGGAAGCTGAACCCACAGCAGGACCTTTCCCTACATGCTAAAGATCCCTATCCCTGGCTAAAACAGTGGGAAGTATGGCAAGCACATGGGAAGGACATTTGAATGGCACTGGAGTTGGAGCACCTTCATTCCGTGGCTTTCTGCATAGCTGGGCACTTTAGCAATCTTCCAACCACCTTCCACAACTCTCCCCCACCCCCCCAAAAAAAACCTTCCTCTCTCTTGCACAAATTCCCAACCCAACCACCCTGTCTACACATGCAATGATGAAAAGCTCCTATCCCTCATGTCAAAGCTGCTTCCTTTTCATATTTGTTTGCAGAAGTATTTTACAAGTTTAATCCCTTGGCTTCTGCCCCTCTTCCCCCAAACTCATGTCAGGCACTTTAGTTAACTGTTGGTTTGATGTTTGGATACCAGTGTTTTATAAACACAGTTTTCTAATATAGCCTATTCTACATATGTGTGTGTGTATACATACATACTATATATATATATATACATATATGTATGTGTATATAATCTATACAGCCATCCTCCTGTGCACACTGCCCCCAAGAATCACCAGATAACAGAATTCATGATAGAGTGATGATACTCTGGATCATCATTCCATCAGCCATGTTCCAAGATCACTCCCAGCCTTACCTCCTGGACAACCACAGGGGAGAGATTTTTGTGCAGTTGCTGCTTGTTTTTTCACACTTCCTGTTCTGCCCTGACTTTGTTTCTTGCACTAAAGGCAATGTTGGAAAAGGACTTTGGTTTGAAAGAAAAAGGAAAAAATGCTTGTTGTTGTCTGGCTTTTGGGTTCCTTGGTTTCATATACCAGCAGACTTGCCCAATTAGCGTAATTTAGCTTTTTTTTTTCCCCTTTGTCCAGACAACAGCTTCATCTGTAAACTAGCACGAGGCCTTTCTGGCAAAGTGACTCCAAAGAGTTGGGTTGAGATGGGGGTAGGACTAGGTAAGGGTGTTTCTCTTATACCAAGGGCAAGATAGGCAGAAATGGGGATGGCTGTCATTGCCTTAGTTTTAAATTTACCCATACCTAACCAGACTACCAAAGCATTACCATAACATCCCTGACCACCGCCTCAGGCAAACACGGCTGCTTATATTTTTTTAGTGTTATGTCAGCAGCTCTGGCGGCTGAGCTGTTTGTATGGGGACATGGATATCTGCTTAGGGTAAACTTTCTGTTCAGAATGAGGCAAAGGGTTATGACCTTGGTATTTAGGACAGTGTGATGGATGGAGGAGGTGAGAGGACTTGCCACGAAGTTTCCCTTCCCTTATTTGCCTGTGTATCTAGGTGTTTAACCTTCTGTAGCCTTGAGGGTGTAGGCGAGTGGTTATCTTAGTGTATTTGGGGAAATTTTCTGGAAAAATGCCTCCGGCTGTGTGTAGTTTATCTAGCCAGGATCAATCCATATCCTGCTGTCCTCTTAAATTCCTAACTCTTCCCTATGCCCAGCTCTCGAGCATACCTAGTTTTTGGTGTGGTGAAGATGGGAAGTCTAACTACTGAAGAACTGTTGTCACTTCCTCCTGGGACACAGAAGTCAAGCTCCCCTTATCTCTCTCTCCCTCCCCTGCTCCTTTCCCCCTCCCTTCCTCTCTCTCTCTCCCTCTGTCTCCCTCTCCCCCTCCCTCCCTTCCCCTCTTCCCTCCCCCTTCTCTCTCCCTCTCTTTCTCCCCCCTCCATTTCCTCCCCCACTCCCTCTCCCCTCCTTTTGCAAAGGTTTGCTCCACCAGTATAGACAATTATGCCCAGGAAAGGGAGAAACTCCTGCTGGCACTTCTCCCCCAAGGCCAAGTCAGGGAAGCAGAATAGGTACACACCCAGGCCCCAGAGTCTCTTCCTGCAATGGTTACACACTCAGGCAGATGGTGAGAATAAATGGAGGGCTTCTACTGCAGAAGCCCAATGAATTTCTCCTTTAGGGAGAAGGCAACCCATAGAAGGACACTTCTCGGTGTCCTTAGTGTTGTTTCCAAAATTCTGACCTCGATAGGCTGTATCTCCATTTCTCCCATCTTGGCTTTTTTCTCCCTAAGTCTTGTCATTGTATTTCTGTACCTTCTCCATGTTTTTTTGTCTCCACTTACTGTCCCCTTTCACTGGCCTGTTTGGATGCTTTGAGGTAGGGAGGGAGCCAAGAGCCTGGTTGGCATGCTGTGATGAGAGCTATACTGCAAGCCTTTTCTTGTTTTCTCATAGCTTGCTGCCCCCTTCCCCTGCTCCCCACCCCCAATTCTTCAGTTACCAAGGCCTCCAAAAATCAGTACTGGTTGGAACTTATTTAAAGGGCTGGGGATCTGAGATGCCTTTGTGTGTCATATTCTTTCCCTGGTGCTTGGTGCCCTAGATTCTGTGGCTCCCTCCAACTTTCTCCCAGCACTTACTGAGCCAGCCAACTCTGTTGTCATCTTTTCTCTGTTCTGGTCCTAGGACTCTTTAGCTGTTTCAGGGTAGATAGTCATAGGTGATAGGGCTGAGTCAGCCCCAGACCCCAAAGTAGAGAGAACAAGGGCACTTTTCTAGGAAAAGTGAGACCAAGGATGTCGAATGCTTCCAACAACCTTCACCATTCCTAGCCTCACTCCTTATCTCTGAGTTCAGTGGGAATACTAGGAGTTCTGATCTTTACTCGTCACTGACCTAGGATGAGAGGGGGTAGCTCTGGGTGTAGAACCTGGAGTCATGAGTTGTTTGGTGTTTTTTTTTTATTTTAATTTTTAAATTTTGAATTTAACACCAAAAAAAGTATCTCTGTAAGGATTTTTGCATATGAAACTATGAACTCTATTCCATACTGCTTGCTTTTTAAAAATGTATATAATAAATTTGCATTACTTTCAAAGCTGTTCTCCTTTGTCTATGCGTCCTCCTGAATATCCTTCAATGCATTTTATTTTTTTAAAGTTTTAAACTAATTAATTCTTTGAGTACAAATACATTGAAAGAACATGAAGGATAATCAATGTGGTCTTAAGTCTTCTTCAAGATAAAACGTTTCAGCATTTGTTACTTAGAGTAAGATTAGTCTCATATCTTCTTCTGAGCCCGTGATTAACCAAAGTATTTCTAAAATGCCTGATTAAACATTTTGATTAATCATTTCATCAGTGTTTCCAGCGCTGCCTTGCTTCTCTTCCAAATACAAAAGATTCAGTTAAGGTTGTTGTTGGCTTGAGAGAGTCCATCCTTTAACATGTTTTTTCAAATGATTTTTTTCAGTGGTTAAGGCCTGTGGTAGGAGCATAAGCTGGGGAAAGAGTACAATTCTGAGAGGAAAATTTCCCATCAGCCACAACAGTTGAGTCTGAACACCAGGCTTTATCTTACTACTGACTGACTGTTCTAAGTCCATATGATTCTCTTCTCTGCCTTCCTTTTTTTCCCTTAATAGTATTTCCAATGACATGTAAAGATAGTTTTCAACATTCATTTTTGTAAAATTTTGCCTTCTATGCATTTTAAAAGCATCTCAGTGGTCAGGTTTTCTTCCCCTTTGATATCATGATTGCATGCCCCCCCCCCCCCCACAACCCTCCCCATCAAACAGAAATAGGCATGGTCAAGCAAGACAAATCCATACAGTGGCCATGTCCAAAAAGTGTTTTTCCACATCAGCTCTGTCAGTTTTGCCTTTGGAAATTAGGATTTTTAGGTCTCTCAAAGTTTGTTTTTCTTTGCAGTGTTGTCCTTATCTAAATTATCCTTCTCTTCTGCTCACTTCTTGTACCGGTTCACACATATTCCCAGCATTCTCTGAAATCTTCATTTCTTATAGCACAATAATACACCATCACATTCACATGCCACAGTTTGTTTAACTTTTCTCCAGATGATAGATACCCCCTTAGTTTCCAGTTTTTTCCCTTTTCCATAACCCCCCTTCAAGATCCAGGCTCCAAAACTGAAGTCTGTTTTGATTGCCACCTGATAGGATTTTTTTCCTCTTAACCGTAACCCCCTTTTCTCTGCCTCTTTGCTCACTGAGTTTTATATATTTCTATACTAATTCATTAGTGTGTTTAACCTTACTTTATTATCCAGTTCTGCTTAAAAATTCACTTGATGCCTGCACCCACCCTTCCCTTCTCAGTGTATGGATGTTCTCCAGTTGTGAGGGTTCCACTCCCTTCTGCCTCCTTTTTACACTTATTGTTTCCATTTTACTCTCCTTTTTCTTTTCCCGCTTACAACCCATAGAACATAAACAATCCACCCCCAAGTTTTCCATTTGTCTTGTTTAACTCCTTGAAGGCATTAATGTTCTTAAGGAACACTTGTTTCTTCTTCCATCAGAATGTTAGCACTTCATCATTGTGTATCCCCTTTAAAATGCTCATATAAATTTACCTTGGACTTTATGCCATTAAAGGTCCATTTTTTTTCCCCTGTAGGTTTATAGTTTTTCAAGGTAAGTTAAGCAAATTATTCCTCTCTTTTGCCTCTTGGAAAACTGTATTCTAAGAGCTCTCTTAAAGAGAAGCTGCCAAGCCTTCTATGACCCTAACTTTGGTTCATTGGTGCTAGAACTCTTGCTTTTTGGCTGTTTGCAATTTAATTTGACCTGGAAACTCTGGATTTGGGCTATGACATTCATGGGATTTTTCCTTTTGGGATTTCTTTCAGAAAGTAATTGGATTCTTTCACTTTTCACTTTGCCTTCTGGTTCTAAAGATTTGAGGACTTTTCACTTATTGCTTGAAGTATAGTGTTCAGGCTTTAAAAAGAAATTGGTTTTCAAAGAGTCCGAAGTACCTCTCCTTAACCTGTTTTCCTGATCAGCTTTTAAAAAATAAAAATAGATAACTTTTCTCATACTATTAAAAAGTCTTCTTTTGATTTTGTTCTTATGTTTCTTGTTGTCATTAATTTCTTTTTGGTCTATTCTAATTTTCAGGGATTCCATCCATTACTTGGCTAAGGTTTACCACTTTCTGTTCTAAACTCAAAAGAGAGGTTGAGAGACCTCAGAGCCTGTGGGCTTGTGGAGCCTGTGCTGCACAATGCAATCTAGGTGCTTTTGTTCCAAGTCCTTTCCAAAGGTCCATGTTATATGTTTTCATTCACCCTGGGCATTCTCATGGCAGCTCTGCTCTTGCTACCTCTTGGATATAAAGACTTGCCAGCTGCAAGGTGGTCTTTGGTTGAGCTGGGAGGCTTCCATCATGTTTAACACTGGCACTAGCTTTTTTGTGCAGATTTCCTTTCCTAAATAGCCTGTGAACTTCTGGCTGACTTGGTGCAATTCTGAGATGAAGTCACCCTAGGAGCATCTTGGCTAGAAGGTTTGAGTTGTGAGTTCTATCAACCAGATGACATAAAAATATTTCGAAAATAATCAAGTCATGTACAGTTCTGAGGTATCATTCCCTACTAGTCATCTGCTTGGTTTTCCTGTATTCTGTTTCAGAACCAGAGATATTACTTCCAGCCATACTTACTTGCTTTAGCAAGAATATCAGTGGGGGGAGGGGCAGCGTGGGTGTGTCTTCCTCCACTGGACTCATGAAGCACAGATGAAAAATATTTCAGAAATTATCCATTAGAACTCCTTACTTCTCTGTTGGGTTCCACTGTGCCCCTGGGGGTAGAAAAGGATTTAGCAGGTCAGCAGTTAGTAGTTAGGAACTGTGTCTTGACACCTGCTGGCTTTGATTAAAATTCAGGAAGCCTGATTAGGGGAGGCCATGGATAGGTGGGCACCTAGGTGTCCATCTTCCAACTTTCAGGAAGCCCACCTAGAAAAGGTAGACTTTTTCTCTCTGAATCACCAGAATGGTCAGGCAGATCTAAGATGAACCATGACTCCACCACCACCTAGTTAACTCCCATCATTTGATGACCTGTGCTTGCTCATCATCGATGCAATAGGGCTCCCCTGTCTACAGGACTAATGTGAGAGTTAAATGACAATATATGTGAAGATGCTTTATCAACTGGAAACACTTTTTCATACACCTATTTAGTTTTTGGCTAGAACTACCCCCCACCTACCAAATCTGGCCAGTTCCTTCAAACAAGCTTCTTGTTACTAGGACAGTGGGCTGGGCAAGTGATGCTGTTTTTCTCTCTCGTTTTCCCCTTCAATCCTCAGAGAGTTAATTAGGATTACTTAGCAAATGTTCACGCACACGTTAATTCTGGTCCCTCATCCACCCAATTTTGTCCCTTTACGCTAGTTACCTAGTGCTCCTTTGGCCACCTTGCTGCTTGCTCAGAGGCGTCCAGACCCAGGGGTAGGTAGGTATCTGTGAAATCACAGCTGCCGTCACAAAGGAGCAAACTGGATAGAGGGAGAGGGACCCTCTTTCCGTGATTGGAAATAGGGGGAATTGGAATGGGCACCGGGTCCCTGTGGAAAGATCTGGGGCTAGGGAAAACAGAGCACCCGGCAAAGTGAAAGCTAGAGGGGAAGAGTTCGACCTGACACGGGGGAAATGCTTTGGGTTCCCTAATGTCTTTATTCCCTCCCTCCACCTATGGTGCTGCTTGCAAGACAACAAAAGGGGCCAGCACCTTGGCCCCAAGTCACGATAGGGACCATATCCTTCATTATATGCCTGTTCCTGTGGCCACTCGTGGACCCCAGCCATGCCTGCCTCTCACTAGATACAGCCAAGCACTGGTGGCTGTTGCTGCTAGCTCCCCTGCACCATGAGAACTTCTGGCACCTGGCCTGCAATGTGGTGGGACTGTATCTGACTGGGCGTCGTCTGGAACAGTCTGTGGGGACAGGCATGTTGCTAGTTCTGATGTCCTCTGCCGCCCTGTTCACTGGTTTCCTTCACCTTGCCCTCAACTTGGCCATGGAGTGGACGTTCCACGAAAGTCATTACCGAGCTGGCTGTGCACTTGGCTTCTCCGGTACAGAAGGGACAGGAAAACCTCACTTCGAGCGAAGAGAGAGAAAATCCCTGGGGTGGTATCTTGGCGGGGGGGGGGAGGGGGCGAGGGGAGGGGGGACATTGTCTTCCGTCGCTCAGGTCAGCAGTCACTCCGGACCTCCACACTGACACACACTAGAATCCCCAGAGAAATTGCTCCACCTTAGCTAGACTGTTTCTCTCAAGGGGGTACCTTGTCAAACGTCACGCCCTCTTGCTGTGTAGCTGGGAGAGTCCATCTGTTTTCTTTTGAAAAGGAGAGGGGGTGGGAAGAGAATCTGGGGCTCCTGGAGAGTAGTAAAACCCACGGAGTCCTTCCCTTCCACCCCCAAGGTGTCCTGTTTGCCATGCAGGTGATGTCCAGCTCCGAGGACTCCCTCGCGGGGGACCTATTGCTGTGCCTGGCAGAATCTCTGGTGGCCAGCTACTTCGCCCCCAAGTGAGTGTGGCCCTTGCACCGGGGATCCATATGTATTCGAGAGGTGACCTGATGATCACAGCTAATACAGGGTGCAGCTGGGGCCACAAAGCACACTGCCCGATCCCGGGCTTGAGTTTCGGCACCACCTGCTGACTGCTGACCCGCCCCTTCACCAGGAGCCCCGCTCTTCAGGAGCCCAGTGACCTCAGATAACTCCCTCCTCCCAACTGCTCTTAGGAAAAGGGCCGTGGTTCGATTAACATCCACTGCGCTAACGAAAAAAAGCCGGGGGCCCATTGGGCTCCCGCGCCAGACCAGACGCGAGGCAGAGGCACCGAGAAGCCGGTACCCAGAGCCTCTTTTTCCTCCACAGGGTCTCCTTCAGCGAACACTTGGCAGGGGTCCTGGTGGGCCTGGCCTACAGCTGGGGGCCGCTGCAGGACCTCGCCCACCTTCAGAAATAAAAGCTACGCTAAACTCTCCCCCACCCAACTACAAGCAACTAATACACCTGAACACGCCTCAACCTCAGCCTCCAGTTACTTCGGGAGGGGCGGGGAGGGCGCCTGCGCCCTGGGATGGGGAACTCGGCGGAGCTGGGAGCTGGGGCAGGGGTGGGGTAGGGTGGGGCATCTTGGAGCGGAGGTCGAGTCACCGCTCCGCCATCGGATCTATACGGGGAGAGAGAGGCACGTAGACGCGGGCGGGGCAAAGAGATACCGGCGGCAAACGCCTACTGGTCAGAGCTTGGCCGACTTGTCCGAAGAAGTTCTGATTGGCCAACGGCCGAAAACACCGCCCCTCAAGCTAGATCCCGGTGGACACAATCCCTCCCTTCGCATTCCCGAGATTCTGCCCTCCCAGTTAGCACTTTTCGCAATTCTCTGGAGCGCTGCCCTGCGGCCGATCCCGTTTCCGGTCAGTTCTCCCCCACTGGACAAATCCCTAGCATCCGGTCTCACAGCCCATCCCCAGCCTTGTTTTCTCTTTGGTACTTTGGACTCTGGGGGATGCCTCGGTAGCAGTGCCCCGGGGCTCCCACAGGAAAGGCAGACAGCGCCGACCTAGGGAACCAGGTGCCTCTGTGCCACTCTCCCTCCGCCCACCCCAAGCCTGGAGTCGGGGCCAGGAGACGGCAGCAGACTCAGGCCAGAGCTGTCAATCCGTCCCGGGGAGACAGAGGGGTCCAAACAGGCAGGGGATCTGCCCCACCTGGCAGAGTGCATGCAAACTTCATACAATACTCGCCCCCACTTAACTCCCTCGCCCTCCCTCCCACTAGTTGCCTCCGAGCCTAGGTCAATCCTTTGACCCCTGGGACCAGAATATGGAGCTGGGGGCATGTGGTACTAGGGCTGGTGACTCGGGCATCCCGGCCTTCCACTGACTCGCAGACCCAGCCGCGGCCCTAGCCCGGTCACGCTGTGCAGCCAGCCCTGCGGCCACCTGCGGAAGCAAAAGTCGCAGCGGCTCCGCTTCTTCGGGCTCCGTGCTAGAGTGCCCCAGGAGTGCCTGGCACCTTATCCTACTCTCCACACACTGCAGCGGTCTGGGCGTGGTGGCTGCCAGCGAAGCCGAGCACCCCACCTGGCACAGCGATATTCACCAAGGGGAAGTCTAGATCTGTGGAGGTTGCTGGGAAATGGTTTTCGCTTTATGATGGGTTCCGTTTATCTGGATTCCTCTTTCCCTCCCTCTGAGCACTCACTCCCCGCGGGTCTCTTTACACGTGTCTTCGGTGTTTGCTCTGATTCCTCATCGCCTTCGTTCCCTCTAGGTTGGAAGACTCTTGAGACCCTGCTATGTGCCAAGTGTGACCCAGTGACCCTTCGGCCCAAAGAACTCGAGCTGCAGACTCACAGCCTGGGCTGAGATTGTTACCGCCTTACCAGAGGTACGGGGTGCTCAGGCGGAGGGAAGCCAGAGAGAGGTCTGGGAATCTGGTACCTCCCCTGCCGCACCCTGCCCTCTGGCTGCCCTTGCTCAGCTTTCAGCATTGCGGCCACAGGGTGCTGGTCACATCGGCTCCCACAGCCCGAGTTGCTGTGGGGCTGCAGGCACCCAACAGGCTTGTGGCCCGTAGCATCCGCAAGATTGTGCTAGATGCTCTAAAGCGGCCTGGGCTTGGTGGGACCGGGATAGAACAGGGAGTGGCTCCTTTGGTGACCGTGTAATCACAGCACTGGTCTGTCCTGAAGTCTCCGACAACTACCGTTGCTCTAGTTCAACAGGGCCCTGATTACATCGGATGAGCCCCGAGGTCCTAGGGAATGGCTCAAAAGGAAGGTCACCCCAGGAACAATGCCCTCAGGACAGAGGTGCGGCTGGAGCCAAGTGGTCAGGGGACTAATTAGTGCCCGAGGCCTCAGGGAACTAATGTCTTCCGGAGGCAAAAGGGGCCATGGTGATGGAATTGCCCTCCAGGGCCAGATCACTTCCTAATGCCGTATCCTGTAGTCAGGAACCCAGGGAGTGGGGATCAGACCCTCCCAGAATTGCGTTGGAACTCCAGCTCCCTGCCGGGCTATTCCGGCCAATGTAAGAGAGCTGCCTCCCCCTGGCACTCCAGTGGAGTACAATGACAGCTGTGGTCACTGGGATGCCAGTGAAGTGACAAACTCCTGGGCTCTGAAGCTGGTAGGGGAAAACCTAGGTAGGTACTGAAGGTCCAGACTACTTAGCCATGGGAGCTGGCTGGGCAGAGAAGACTCCCATTACCAACCAGGAAAGCAGCCTCAACCTGGATCTGGGGCAGGAAGAAGGGTGGAGCAGCCAGACCCAGGTTCATCTTCTGGTCCCTGCCTGTGGGGGCGTACCCCATAACTAGGCACAAAATTAACTTCAGGGAGGCCCAGAAAAGGCTGAGTGTGCAGGCCAGGGTGCCCTTGTCAGCCCTTCATAACCTGGTGATGAATGTAGCATGAATCAACTGTCTTCTTCCCAGCCGTTGGGCTGGGATAGGATTTAATTGAAGTTGAGGGGAAGGAGAGTCTGTGTAAAGTAGTGGCCCAGTCTTTGTGGTGCCCAATACAACTGATCCAGGAACTAAAGAGATTTAGCTTTCCCCCCAGGTAGTCCTCCCTTCAGGCTACTACCTTTCCCAGTAAAGTCACTGAGTCACCCTCAGTACCTGCCTGGCTCTGCTTGTCTCATTTTCAGCTATTGTAAAGGGAGAAAGGCTCAGAAAACGCACACTCAAAATCCAGTAATTTCATATTGAAAGTTGGCATTAAAAAAATGCTGCCCACATATATAGATATCTTCTTAAGAGTCTCCTTTTTTTCTTTTTTTCTCTAGAGTCTTGACAACAAGAATACAGGCAACTCTCCAGAGGTGCTTCCTCATTCCCAACCCACTCCAAATTGCTATTTCAGATTCCTGCAGTGCTCTTCCCACACTCAGACCTGCAATTACTTGGGTAAAGTCAAATGTCCCAGTGCTATCTCCTATCTCTTATCGATAGATCAGTCCCTCTACTCAATTCCTAGCCAAATTTCCATGAGCCAGGGAGGAATCTTAAAGAAACTTTCTCCCTTGACAGCTAGAGAGGCCCACAGAGGAAGGCACCCTGTAACTCTGGAAGCAGTCCCATTTAACCTGTAATTTGAGAGGCCAAATTTCCTTTTCCCTTTATCTCTGTTCCAATGGGGGCCCCTGAGTAAACACACAGGGCCCTCATCGAGAGTCTGCCCTGGGCAGTAACCCCAGGCATATGACAGAACCTACCTTTTATCTCAGACTGCACTAATGGAACTGGTTCCAGTCTGTCCTGCCACCTGCATTCTACAGCCATTTCCCCATATGCCATCTTCCCCTAGACAGGGCTGAGGTGGTTGATGACTGACACCAGAAGAACACTGTGATGGAGTAAAAGGGAAAAAAACTGGGTGCTTTATCACCCCCAGACAATCATATTGGAACTACTGGTCTTCGTGGCTTGTCACAAATAGTTTACCGGGGTGGGGAACCTGTGGCCTGGAGGCCACAAACTGCTTTGAGTGGGATCTGTATTCTTTGTATTTGTATCCTCAACACCTAGCTAACATAATGACTCTGGAACGATAATAATAAATCATTTTGATTGGGAGACAGTTGAGTACACATTACCCTCTTTATTGCGCCCCACAGCAACACACCAAATACAGCAAAAGGTGGGAGGGGAAGAGGGACGTTATTCATTCCCAATACAGTAATACGGCAACAGGAGGTGAGGGAGGAGGCTTTCCTCAGCTCTCAAGGAGTATTGCAGGGAGGGACAGGATGGGGATGAGATGATAGAATCCACCTTTGGCTTGGTGGGCTACGGAGTGGGTGGGGCTAGGGAGGGCTCTGGGGTGGGGGTAGACTGGTTTCTCCTCGGCTCATCTCAAGTAGGCTGGTAACAGCTGTTATCTCTGGACCACACTGCCAAGTCAAGATGGGAGCTGGGGTTGGCTGTGTCCAGACTGACATTATGGGGGGTGGGCCAAGAAGCTGCCTAGATCTCCTTAGAATCTGAAGAAGCAATAATTGGGTTAGCATGGAGAAGCCTTGAAAGCTAGAAGGTCTTGAGCCTCATTCAAGTCTCCCTAGGGATTTGGATGGAAGGGGAGGACTTCTCACCTGCTGGGGAGGTTGGGACAGGCCAAGGGGGATCCGAGTAATGGAAGGCAAGAGAGGGTCAGAGAAGAAGAAATCTTCTGAGCAGAGAGCTGGATAACCTTAGGATGATGATTAACATGGCTATAGTGTCACAAAGTGTCACAAAGAACTTCCCTCCCAGCTACACCAATGGGTGGGGTGTGATTCCCCTTTCCTGACCTTGAATTCACCCTTGATTCCTCTTTCGCTCACCCAGATCCAATCAGTGGGTAAATTCCACAGCTTCTAACTAAACCTCTCTCAGTTGGACCCTTTCTGTCCAATCACACAGCCACAATCTTAATTCAGGCCCTCCACAACTCTCAAAGAGACAATTGTGATGGTTTAATTGTCCCAAGCAGCCTCACCCCTCTACAAACAACTACCCAAGAATCCTAAAGCATAGTTCACTGAGACCCGCAAAAGCCTTCCCTAACTGCCTCTAGGCTAAGAGAGGAATTCCTCCGCCTCACATTTAAGGCCCTCCCGAGTCTGGCCTAGGCCCTTCCTTTCTAGCTTTAACTACCATTATTCCCCTTAGCATGCTCTGGGCAAACTGAACAGCAGTAACCAGAGCTAGATTATAATACCTCTGACTTCATGTACTTGCACAAGCTGTGCCCCATGCCTGTAACACCCTTTACCCTTACCCTACCATCAAAATACTTCCCCTGAAGGCTCAGCTCTGTGGAGACTTCTTAATTTTTCTTAGTAGCTAGCTAGCATTTATATAGTTGTTTTATTTATAAAGCACAACAAAGTGCTACCAAATTAATATCCCTAAAGCACAGGTCTAAAGAAACCTACTGAAGAAACTTCAGTTGTTCCCCTAGGATAAATAGACTCCTTTTGGAATTTAAAGGCCTTCACAAAACAATCTAGCTCCAACCTTTCTGGACTGACTATTCTCCAGTCCTTCCATTCCATTCCTTTGTTTGTCCACAATCCCGAATGCCTTGGTAGCCTCCTACTCCTTACCTCTGCCTTTTGGAATCCCTAGTTTCCTTTGGGGTCAGCTCAAGTGGCCACCTCCTATAGAAAAAAGCCTTCCCTGATCCCCAGTGGTTCTTTCTTTGGGCCCCAGAGTTTATTGAATAGTAGGTGCTAAATGCTTGAGTTGAATTGAAGGGGGAAATAACATAAGGGGGTTCCCAAGAAGAGACTTTCAAGACACTGGGTTCTTCAGTCCATCAAAGTGTCTTGGATCTCCATGGGTTTGTAACTTACCTAGGGAAGTTCAGTTACCTTTATCACTCTGGGAGCTCTCTCTATTCCCCTCTACTTCAGGTGGAGCTGGGGATTGGATGTCATGGCCCTGGGCATCAAACAAGGCACAGAAGGATGGATGCCAAATGGTTCTGAAGGAGATTGAGTTACCAGATCCAGAATTCCCTGCCTGAGGTTGGGAAAGGATTTTTACTTCCACCACAAAATTCAACATTGTCCCTCCCACAATCACTCCACAAATTCCACCCCACCCTTATACCCCAGCCCCCTCCCACCCCGTCACCCTTTCATAGCCGGGCTCCCAGGGTGCTGGCTGGCTCCCCACTTTGAGGTTCTGGGTGAGAACTGGGGCTAGGAAAAATGGAAACTGAAATGAGAATAGGGCAAAAACCAGAATGGAAGAGGGCAGAGGAAGGAAAAAAGGGGGTTTCCACTGGAGGTCAAAATCCAAGTGGGATGGAAAATGTTGGCTCACTTACTCTGATCCCCTAGAAGCTGCTGACCAATAGCATTTGGTGCCGAAATCTGGTCCCTATGGAGCTGAGCGACCAGAGAGGGCCCAGGCGGGGGGCTGAAGGTCAAGAGGAATATTAAGCTGTTCTTCTAGACCCTCTCATCTCCCATTTATCCCCCTAAGCCTGATCCCCAATGTCCTGGAACTTTTCCCCCAACCTATGCTGACCTGTATGGTGGAGGGATCCCTATGTCATCCAGACTCTCTTCTCCAGAGCCGAAGTCCTCTTCTTGGTCGCAAGGGTCTTTATCCAGATCTTCCTCTCCTCCCCCACGGGGAAGGCAGGGGATCATGCTAGGTCGGGAGAAGCATACAAGACTACCTCCTCTTCACCCTTTAGACACTCAGGAGTCCTGCCTTCCTAATTTTTCCTCCACCTGGGTATATGGTCTCCCCCAACCTTCGTCCTTTCCTCCAGCTTTCTGGGCACTCTGTTCCCACAGTTTCTCTCAGACCAGAGACTCTGCTTCTGCTTCCTCTGCCAAACTTGACTGGAGTCTTGGGGGAAAAATCCCTTTCCCTCCCTGGGTGGTCTTGAGTCCCACCAGGTAGATCTCCCAGGCCCCGGCAGGGAATAGCTCAAAGACCCAACAAATCTTACCTGGGAAAGGAAGGGGGTGAGGGTGCGGAGCGGGTCCCGAGGTCCCTCGTTCCCCCACAAACCGAGAAGTGCTGAGGAAGGGCTAACCCCGCAAGGGGACCGGGTGCCCCCGAGGACTCGGAAAAAGGTTAGAACCCGAAGAGCCGCAAAGAGGGAAAGAAGAGCGGATGGCCGGAGGCCAGGACCAAGAGGCTGGCCCTTTTACCACCTGGGAACCCCCCGAGGGAATAGTCACGTGTCACCGATGGGAGGTGGGGCAACGCGGGGGGGGTGGGGGGGGTGGAGAAAAAGAGAAGCGGGGCAGAGATAAGAACTGGGGAAATGGACGGAGAAGAGCTATGGAATTAGAGATGGTCGGACGAAGATTCTCTAGAAGACTCAGAATTTCCCTGAGCCCCCCAGTCATTTGAAAAAAAAGTCTTGCCGGCATTCATTCACCCGACAGCCTGACTTTGAGTCAGCCCAGGAGGCTCCTGGCTGTTCTTTATTGGAGGACCTGACACAACTTCCAGTGTCTAGGGGGATTCAGTCCAGATACTTTCTTGCTCCATCTTGCCCCTCCCTCCGGAACCCCGTTTAGCCATGTACGGTGGGAGCCACCGCATTTGAGTAGGAATTACAGCCCCCTACATCAGGAACAGTCTGGAAACAGTACCTGAGTGGCATGAGGCCAGGGCTGAGGTCTTCCCACCCACCTAAGAGTCCGGGGCAGGAAAGAGAGCTGAGGAAGCGTCCCTTTGCCCCATCTCATGTCCATCTGATTTGTGGGCGGCAGTAACCTAAAGATATCCATATTTGCTGGTGCAGGGAGAAGGGTCACTGGGTTCCTGGATGTCTTGTCCGATTCCCCCCTTCCCCTCTCCTAATGATGCCCATGGGACCCTGCCTGCTCCAGCAAGGCGTGGACAGCAGTGGCGATGTTGGGGAGACCCTTTTCAGGGGTCCCCTCCTCTTCTAAGATGTGGTGGGGCTGGCACAGGGACTCCTGGGGGGGAGGGGGGAAATGAGGAAGGATTCTAAGTTAGTTTTCATGAACTAACTTATTTAGCCCACCCATTCCTGGAGAGGCAAGTAAGAGACCCCAGCCTGGCCTGCCCCCCCGCCCCCTCAGCCTTGATAGCCCACTTCCTCCTAAGTCACTAAATAAAGGACACAGGTTGAATGGCAGGGAGACAAAAAGGCATCCTCAAAGTGAAAACTAGGCCCCTGACCCTGGCTACTTCCACTCTCCCTTTCTGTTCTTGGCCAACACTATTGCCTGTATCCAGCCCTGCATACAGACGCTGCACACAGACTGGAGCGATGGGAGAGAAGCCTTGAAGGGATGAGACAGGTCAATGCTTAACACAGTGCCCATCAACTGTTAATTACTGTATTGGGATAGAACTCTGTGCTAATGGGTTCTGAAGCAGAGAAGATCTCAAGCAGACTTGGAGGGAGGCCCTTCAAAGTGTACTGCTAGAGGGCCATGAAGTGGGGCAATGCTTTTGGCTTGGGAGACTTCCTATTTATTGGCTAGAAAAGGGAAGCAAGTCGAAGACGGCATCAAAGTGACACAGAGCAGATACAAAATACACATAACAATACACAGAGACAATGTCAAGGTCTATACAGTTTATAAACAAAGAGGGAGATGGGCAAGGGCCCTATCATCCCCTAAAAATATAGTGATCTCTCTACAAAATAAAGATAATTTAACAGGAGGAGGGGGAGGCAGAAGAGGTACCAGTATGTGGGTGTAGGGGGCCAAAGCCTCTCTGAAGAATCAAAGGCCAGAGGTGGAGGACCCACAGTGAGGATCTATGGGAATGAGGACTGGATCCCATGGTGGAGGGGGATGGGGCAGTGTGGGGCTTCTGAAGTCATTGTGTATATATATGGAAAGGGGAAGCAGTACAGCTCTGTGACAGCAGAAGGCATCATTGGTCAGACAGAATAGGAAGAGGGTAGCTGAACTAAGTCTCCACAGTGAAAACATTTCGTTTGTGGGGGAGGGCGGGTATTGTCATAAATAGGCACATGAGGTTTGGGGATATTCAGACTCCAGGGTCCTAGGAGCCTAGGAGCCCAGCATAGGTGACATAGAGCAGGAACATGAGGACCACGTAGAATAAGGCGAAGCCACCCAGGCTGGGAGAGAGCCCAAGGGGCAGGGGGCCCTCCCCCCCACCACACTTCACAGCCTCCATCGTGGTACGTAGCCCCCGTGTGGTACCCTGGAGGAGGTCGGAGGGCAGGCACAGGTCAGCCTGCGGTAGGTCAGAAGGGCGGGAAGCAGAACAGACAGACAGACGTCAGCAGCAGCAAAACCTTCCCCTCCCAAATCTCCCTTACATGCTGATATTACATTGGCAACAACCCACAGGCTACGCTTTCTCCCATACAGACATGCTTTCTTCTGGTCAGCCCTCGACCCCATTCCATTTCCTTCATGCAACATACCCAGCCCTCTTCCCTCATGTACCTCTCTCCCACCTCCACAGCATGCACCCCACCCTGTAAGCTCCCAAAGCATCCTGCTCCATACCTGAGGGACTCCCATCTTTCGACAGGCCTCTAAGAAACTCTCCACATTCTTTCGAGCCTTGAGAGCGCTAAGTTTTGGCTGAGATGGGGATCGAGGAAGTTGGAGATGAAACACAAAAGGTGACTAGAGACCCTTCCTCTTTCTTCCACCCTCTCCTCCCCTATATACTAACCACAGCAGGTGATGGAACATGGATGAAGGGCACAGAGCGTGGACGGAGGTGGTTGGCTAACTGACAGAGGACAACACCATTAGCCAGAGCATCACCTAAATCCTCGGGAAGGGGTTGTTGTAGGCGAGATTCAAGGACCTGGGAAAACGTAAGGGTTAGATCGCTGGCTCTACCTTTCCATTCTTCTTATGAGAGAAGGAACAGGTTTCTTGAGTTGCATGAAGTGGGAGTTAGGGGAGACCTAATACCTGCAAACGAGGTTGGAGCAGAATTCTTGGGTCCCTGAAGAGAATCCAAACCTACTTCTTCTCTGTTTGGAGTTTTGAGTGTAAAGAGGCAGAGGAAGACCTACCTGTCGGAGTTGAGCCATTAACTCCTCCCTGTCCATTGCTTGGGGGGACCGCCGTGACCTCAGAATAGGCTCTGATGAAAATGGGCCTGGGGAGGAAGCTAAAGACAAAGGGCTGTTGTTTTTCCTTCTCCAAACCATACCCTCCTCCTTCCTCACATGTTCCCCCAACACTCCAACTGAAATCCTTTTTATCAGGTTCTGTGAAAAATGAAACTGGGGTCTAGGAAAATACAGTGCACATGTTCTAAGATGGTGGTAGAGGGGAAGTGACTGGCACAGGAGCATAGGAAGATGCTCTACAGGCCTACAACTCACCCGAGCTGCTCTGAGAAGACGAACGGAACAGGAAACTGTTTGGTCTTTGGCTGGAGCCAAGTGGCTGGGGAGAAGGGCCTGTGGCTAGGGGGATGTAGGGAGGGAAAAGATGAAACCTGGGAATGTTAAGTTAAAGTAGTACTCCACCCCATCACTTTCCACAGTTCTCCTGAAGATCCCTTCCCCCTTAAGGGCCCTATCTCACCTGGACAGGCTGTATGGTGAGGGTCAGGGGTGGGTTCAGGGGTTCCAGGCTGGGGGCCACTTCGCTTGGAGGGATTGCTAAGGGGAGAGAATTAATTGGGAGAGGATATTTTGGGAAGGGATGAAGGGACAGCTGAAAACAGAGATGAGGAAGAAAAGACTTACTTGTAGGCGGCTATGCTGCTAGCACTTCCCCCACTACCTTTGTTTGCCAGTTTCAGGAAACTGGAAAGAGACCAAAAGGACAGAAAATGGAAGAAACACACTGGAAGAATATTCACATAGAGTGAGGAATCGGATAAGGTGGGAAAGATCGAAGCCTGGGGCCTATGGCACGTGGGGGAGACACACACCAAGGGGCAGCTTTCTCTAGCCCCACCTCCCACCACCATCACCACCACCCAAACGTGGCCACTCACCAAGTCCCATCTCATCCCAATGTCCCCTACTCTGCACTAGTCTGAGCCCCTGTCCATTTCTCATACCTCTCCTTTCTGGGAGGCCCCCACATGCCTCCCTGCTGCTGTTGCCTCCTCTCTCGATCCTGCCATAGTTGCAGAGTGTCTGGCCGACGACGTTCTTCCCCAGCTGGCTCCTCCAACCTGAAAGGTGACAGTGAAATCAAGAAAGGGGTACCCATCCACGGGATCCAAAGGGAGAGAGGACTGAGGAGAAAAGTCAAAGGAGAAGAGAAAGGTTACCTGTGGGGCAGAGTAAGGAGTGACTGGATGGGGTGATACAGGGGCAGTGGGCTGATAGTGGGACTGGGGCAGGGATACCTGGCACTAGGAAGCCTTTCTACTTCCATCTCTGGGGTCTTCTGCCCTGCCAGCTGCTGCTCCTGGTAAAACAGGGTACACAATAGTTGTGTTGAGAGATGTGCCATGCCCATTCCCCACTCTGTTATGTTACATTTTCCTTAAGGGCCCACCCAGCCCTCCCATCTACTAAAGCTGGGGCCCCCTCACCTCAATAGGACCTCTCTCCTCCTCCCCAGGTACACTGCTGTCTATGAAGTCAATTTGTTCAGGGTCCCCATCACCTGAGAAGGCCAAGGGAGAGGGTCAAGGGAACATCTAGATCCCCAGCCCCCACCTTCCCCATCTCAGAATCACTAATGGCCCATCTTCTCTCCATTCTCTGCCACTCCTGCCCTGCTCACCTGTTCGATCTTCCCTCTGTTCCCTAGGGCCCCGAGGTTCTTGGGTCAATTCTGAGATACGGAAAGATAGTTCCGAAAATTCGTCTGTCAGCTATAAAGAGGGAGAATGAGGGCCTCTGAGACCAACCCCCAACATCACAATTGGATGGTGTGTGATGAGAGGAAGGAATGGAGAGGGTGTGTGTGTGGGTGGGATAGAGTAGAAATGTCAAACTATGAGTCTCATCCTCCTGCTAATACTCTCAACCCTTTCCATGGGAAGCGGATAGCCCCAGGCATGCAATAAAAAACAAGGCCCCTTGACTCCCAGTCCCTGTGCCCTATCTATCTCTTTTCTGGAATAGGAAGATAGCAGAGGCAGAGAATCTCTTTGTCTTGGAAGAAAAAACTTCTTTCCTAGGGGTTGGGAAAGGAATGTCCCACTTGGGGAGGCCCTTACCTCATTTCCGGACCACCTCTTACTTCCACTGTCAACACTGTGGAAACCGGAGTCCAGCCCACCATCATACCGACGTCCAGGGAACAAATCTTCTACAGGGCTAGAGTTGGGGGAAGCCATGGTCGAATGTCAACTGGATAGTTCTAACACTGCCCACCCCCCACCACCACATCCACATCCCCAAATTCTCCATTTATCTGAGAAAGACCCCAATCTAAAACTACACTGAACACAAAGCTAGAAAAGGGGTCTCATTAGCCACATAGCTCCTTCTATAACCTATGACCCACCAGGGGCTGAAGCTTGATGAGTGAGAGGGTGGCAGGTCCCCAAATCCAGAGACTCCCCGCTCTCCAGCCTCTGATGAAAGGTACTTGAAGATATGAAGCTTTCCCTTCAGGCAGATCTGGGGGTCAGAAGAAAGAGAGGGAGAATGCAAAAATGAGCTATGAGGGGCAATCTTCAGGGTTGGCCTCTTCAACTTTGGAAAACGGCTCTACAGCCAGGCTGTATCCTGCCCACCTGTCCTTCTAGGTCCAGGGTACCTCACCTGTGCAGGAGGGCTCTGAAGGGGGTTGCTATCCAACAGAATGACCTGGAGGTGCCTGAGGCGGCGGAAGGAGCTTGGGATTCGAGAAACATGGTTACAGGAGAAGTCTAAACGGACCAGAGGAAGGTCTCCCAGCTCTGGAGAGCAAACAAGGATTTGGGTTTGGACCATGGAATGGAAGGCTGGCTCCACCCTAACTATCCAACCCTGTTTCCCACTGCTCCCCCACCCCACATACCTTCCATTCCTGCCAGGCTGGTCTCCTGTCTACTGGTCCACACCAAGCTCATTCCTACCATCACGTTACCCTCACTTGGAAGGCCCTCCTCTATCCAAATCCTACCAACCTTCAAGGCTCAGCTCAAGCTTCACCTCTTCCATGAAGCTTTCCCTGGCTCTTCCAGCCCACACTGGTCTCTCCTTTCTCTGATCTCCTAGTATACTTATAATCAGAACCACACAATTTAGCATTTAATTTACACACTGTCTTGTACTTTCCTGTCTGTCTGATAGTCTGGCTTCTTCAACTAAGTCTGGGAGAGAAGGGACCACACAAGCTGGTTTGTTAAATGGCTGGTTAATTTGAGAGGGGGATGGGTGGTGGGTGGAGGGAGGTTTCCCCAAGATTACTAAGGATTCTACTAACCCACCCAGGCCCTGACCTCCCTCACCATCAGGCAGAGTGCTGAGCTGGTTCCTCCGAACATTAAGGTCCCTCAAGGAGTGGAGGTTACCCAACTGGAGGGGAAGGGACTGGAGCTCATTGCTGCTTACATCCTGAAATTAGGGAGGAAGTTGGGGCTTGAGACCAGGGTCAGGCCATGAGTCCCTGGATCAGCCCCTCTAACCCCATCCATTTAATTTTCTGGCATCATCGCCTATTCCCCCACCTTCACCCCAGCTCCCATCTATTGTTTCTCTTCAACCTTCCCTCCAAAGAACCCCAGGACCTCCCCTTTCCCTGGCTGTCCCATTCTCACAAGCTGTCTTAGGCTTCCCAAGGCCCCAATGTCAGGAGGGAGGGCTCCCAGCTTGTTGTTGCTGACAATGAGCACACGAAGGGGCAGCTGGCATATATAAGGAGGCAGCGACAACAGTTGATTCCGGCTGTAGTAGGGGGAAAAAAAGGTAGGCTCACAGTTCACACCTAGATGGCCCAGGGAGTGCTTCCCTGCTTAGAAGGTTCTGTAAGGTTTAAGAGTTCAGGATTCAATCCCAGGGTCTGACACTCATACACGAGGCTCAGAGTGGGGCAAGATATTCCCACTCCCCTTCGCTTCTAAAGCAGAGATCTCCCCAAATAAGCACTGTACCTTAGGTTGAGGTAAGTAAGGGCCGTGAGGTTCCCCAGCGCTGGGTTCAGACACCGAAGACAGTTGTGATAGAGGCTCAGCCCCTCTAGGGACACCAGCTGGCATGCTGCCTCTGGCACCTCAGGGAACCGGTTCCTGGACAGGTCTAGAGGGGATCAGGTAGAGTAGGGGATAGTGATGGGAAAGCCCAGTCCTCTATATCACAGGGTTCCTGACTTACCCAGAGGTGGCACAGGTATCCCCATCTCCTACTATAAAGAGGGGGTAACTGCTTAAGGTTAACATGACTTAGGCCCCATGAAGGCCCCTCTTGCCTTAAGAGGATGAGAGAGCCAGGGGAAACTCAGAAAATCTTGAAGTTATGGCAGAGGGAGCAAGGAAAAAGCCTCAGACAGGGAAACGGGTTCCCCATCTCACTATATGACGCTCTTCTTTCCCATCCTTGCCCTATCGCAGGGGAACCCAAGATTCCCCGTGTCCAGGCTCCAACTGACCAGGTAGAGACACGCCCTTCTCCAAGCAGTAGTGAGCTAGAGGTGAGAATCCCAATAATTTAAAAAAAAACTTTCTCTCAACCAATTCCCTCCAGACTGGCCCCAGATGGCTGCCTGCCCAGAGAAGCTATCATGGCTGCTCCTCAACAATCCCCATTCCCCCTTCAGCCAGATTGCATAACCAGTTTCACTTCCTCTCCACCTGACCCTGCTGGGTGAAGCTCAGCCTTCACTGAGACAATTTCTCTTCCCCCCCAATTCCCAACTGGGGGGTGGTCCAGGCAGGAGTAAAGGGAAGCCCCAGAAGTACTTAAGTCTGCCTAATTTAAGCAGCTCGCCAATCCACCTGGGCTAGATTCCCTCCCCAGGAAATCCTAGAAACCCAGGACTCCTTTTGTTCTACTGGTCAACCAGTTAGGGGTAGGTCCTCCAGGATCTAGAGTAGAAGGCCTGGACGACTCTCTGGATTACCCCCATTTTCCAGTGCTGGAGGAAGAACTTTCCTGAGGTAGGGGGTATCTGGCCACCAAGGACAACTTTTCCCAAAGAAACTGGTCTCATGACAAAGTGAAATGGAAAATACTCTATCCACTAGCCGCCTGAATTTTTCACAGGGCAGGCAAAAGGGAAAAGCCTCAGAAGGTTCTGTTTTACATTCCTCCAACCTATAGATAAGTTCTGTCATCCGAGAAAACATTTCTGAAATATCTAGGACTCCCACCCTCATTCACCACCACATAGGGGTGGGGACAGGGGGTGGGAACAGGCTGGTGTGGGGTTGTGGAAAAACTCCTCAAAGTAGGAAGGGAAAAGGAGCCCAGGCTTGGGGAGGGGGAAGGCTGGCGGGGAAGAGGAAGAGGAGGGCAAGGCAGAGACAGGATGTGGTCAACGGCAGGGCTGCCAGCGCTTCTCTTCTGCTATAACTATTCCCCAAACCCTACCTCAGGTTCATCCCTGTGTTAGGCCCCAGGGAATAGAGTCCACTGGAATGAGGGGATAAAGGGTATTTTTCCTGTCTGGAGAGGGAAGTATTGAGATAGATGGGGTAGGTGAAAAAAGAGATCATTTCTTCAGGTTCAGAAAGAGCTGAAAGAAGGAAGAAAAATGACATTCTAGCTTTCAAGTCAGGAAGGCTAGAATAAATTAAAGTAGAGGCAACTCTGATGTTTTATCAGGCTGTGGGGAGAGAGAAACACTAAAGAGAGATCTCTGGAGAAAGTGAAGTTTATTTTTCTTCTCTGGGCAGAGAAAGAAGAAAGTTGAAGGGGGAAGGGGCAGAGGTACATGGGCTCCCAGTGAGGGGCAGAGTAGCCTCAATTCCCTCTCTAATCCTGGAGCAAAATCACAGAACCTCGCTGTGAAGCAGAAATTGGGGGAGTTGAGGGGAATAATGTTAAAAGAAGGTAGTAAATGAGGCAGGACAGCATCCCTTAACTTCTCTGGGCTTCCATAATATTAGGGAGTTAGACTAGATGACTTAAAAGGTCCCTTCCCATTCTAAATCTATGATCCCATGATGCGATGCTCTCCACCTTTAAGAAGCCCTGTGTTCCAGTCACTTCCCTTCCCCACACTGCCCTCCCAAGAGTGTGAAGGAGCCCTGGACAGAACAGAAGCAGTCTCATCTGTGCAGATTTACCAGAAGGAAAGGAGGTGGTGGTGTGTTTGAGGAGACGGATTGGTACAAGGAGAGCTGAGATTTTCCCACCCTCTCTATCTGCCATGAAACTATGGAGAAACACTCCAAAGTCCCAGGTAAAAGATGAGAAGGAAAGTGAGAGCTGTTTGAGTATGGGAAGAGGGTACTGACTGGGGAAAAGAAAAAGAAAAGGAGTGGGGGTGGATTCTAAGTGGCTCTTCTCTCTCCCCCACCTCCAGTGCCTCCTGTCCAAAAAACACAAAGACCCATGGGTGACATTTGGTCTTTTGCAAGGCAAAAAATACAGAGACAGCTGGTGGCTTGGTTGGAGAGAGCACTGGGCCTCAAGCAGGAAAACCTGGGTTCAAATCCAGCCTCAGACCCTTCGTAGCTGTGTGACTCTGGGTAAATCACTTAACCTCTAATCGTCTGATAAAGGCATCCACTGGAGAAGAAAACGACAAATGACTCCAGCATCTTGGCCAAGAAAAGTCCACGGATAGCTACTAGGGTCCATGGGGTCATGAAGAGCTGGACACTATTCAACAAAAACAAAGCCTATTATATAGGCTGAGGAGATACACAATGAGATATGTCCTGGAAGTAGGAGCTGGTGGGGGTGAAGGAGGGGAAGAAGATGGGAAGACACAGACAGCCCTGAGCTAACTTAAGCAGAGGGGCCTACTAGCCACTTAACACCTAAAAGAACTGAAGAAAAGGGAGACATAATGGTTGTTTCTAGTTCAGAACTGGGAAGCGGGCAGGTACAAGCGCTTAGTTCAGGGAGGAAGAAACTTCTTGGGTTTGGTGTCAGGGAGACTTCTAACTCAGTGAGTACAGGATCCCCCAGACTAAAACCAAAACAGGAGAGAGATGGAGTGGCTGAGCCAGGGTTGGACTCCAGGAATGCAGTTTTCTAACAGCTGTCCCGCTCTAGGTCCTAGCATGCCTTAGGAAGCAGCTGAGTCTGAGCTCCCCTGACAATGTCCCCAACTAACATCGGTTCAGCAGATAGAACGATTAGAAGGCACTATATGGTCCATTCCTCATGCGTTTAGTGTGAGGGAGAAGGTAATTCATACAAGCTACTGTAGTGAAAGGTATACTGAACTAGGAGTTAGGAAACCTGGTTTCTAATCCCAGTTAGTAACTAGTAGTTACTACAAGAAGGTGGTAGACCTGTGTGACCATGGGCAAGTTACTTTCCTTCGCTGACTCTGTTTCTTCATTTGTAAAATAACAGGGTTGGATAAAAGGATCTCTTTCTAAAGTTCCTCCCGGTTCTGAAATCGTAGAATCTTGACTAAGAAGAATGGGTATCAGGAAAGAAATAGGGAGTATCAATCAGTCTTTTCTCCTTTCCCTGCTGCAGGATCTGATTTTCCGTCTTAACGACCTTCCTACCTTCTAGGGAAGGAAGCAGAAACCGAGGTGTGAACTCAGTGACCCCACGGGTGGAGGGCAGGAGAAGCCTCAAATAATAAACCAGTTAAGCCTAGGTAAGGCGACTTCAATGCAAGGCTCGAGGATTGGTTGGGCTGGTGAGGAGGGGGGCGGGGAAGGGGGAGGTGTGTGGAGAGTGCCGTAAGAAAACGAGAACGCTCAGGTTCTAGAGGGGTAGCCCTCGGAGAAGGCGGTGGGTTAAGGCGAGACTCGAGCTGAAGGAGGGAGGGAGGAGAAAAGAGGTCACAAGTCAGGAGGATCAGAGCTTCGCAATGAGGGGGCATTCCCCAAAACGTTCGAGTCACTGAAGATCTCTGGGGCTGCTCAGGTTCCTCATCTGTACAAGGGCGAGGATGGCACCTCCGGCTCTAGGGGAGTGGACGCCACGTTATGCAAATGAAGAGGCGCGGTCAGGAAAGTTCCGACTAGAATTTAGCCAATTGGGGCGTAGCTTTGCAAACGATCAGCGAATGCCAAGGCCGACCGGCCAGGTACGGAAGGAAGGCGGTAGTTTATGCGGAGGGAGCTCAGATGCGGCCCGGCCCAGGCCGGAGGGGCGTGGCTATGCAAAAGAGAAGGCGCGGTCGGAAGCTCTCGAGGGAAAAACATATGTAGGAGGCGTGGCTATGCAAATAAAGACCCTCGAGTCCCAGGCCCGGCGCGAGGGCGCACTTACCAGCTTGGGTGATGTCCGACAGGTCGTAGCCACTGGCCGTGCCCCTGGGGAACTGCTTCAGACGCCGGTTCGACAGGTTCAGTGTGCCGGTGGCCACGGCCTCCTCTAGAGCCCGCTCGGCACTACGGCTACCCGGCAGCCCCGTAGATCCCGGAACCCGGCTTGCTGCCGCAGTCTCCTCGCCCCCGACGACGGGCGGGGCTACTATGGCAGCCGCCATCCGCACCCGGCAGTTCCCCCAGCGGTCCGACGGACGGGAGCGGCCTTACCCTCCCCCTCTCCGTCTTCGGAGCCGCCGTAGTCTCTCCGGGAGGAGAGAGAGGGGTCAGAAACCTCGCGGAGCAATCGCCGTCGCGGGACGGGTGCGCGAGCCAATCAGCTCTGGCTACGGGAAGATGACTGCCCTTCGAGTGAGGGGAGAGAGGAGGGGAGGAGGGACAGGAGTGTTCGCCAACCGCCGCAGCTCGAGGCCGTCACACCCCTTGATGCTGCATCCAATCCTAACGCCCGAAGCTGGACACGGAGCTAATCAGGTCGGGCGAGGAGGCGAGGACTCCGGCGCTTAGGTAAAAGGGACCGTCAAACGACGAGAACACAGTAGGCCGTGCCCTCTTCTCGCAGCAACCAATCACAGGCTAGCAACGGGAGAGAGGCTGCCAAACAGACCAATCAGAAGACTCTCAGGAAGGAAACTAGAGGCGTGCCTTGAGGGCGTGGCCTCTGCTCTGAGGAACGTTTTTGCCTGCCAATAGTAATAATAGAAGGGGGCGGTGCCAGGGTTAAGCTGGGCGGAGGTTGAGGTTCCACTAACCTGGGAGAGGACCGGTGTGAGGGAAGCTATGGGTACCATCGCTAGGGGGCGAGATGAGCAAGCGAGAGAGAGTTGGGAGAGCGCGGGGGGTGGGGGTGGGGGGTGGCGGGCTGGCTGAGTACCGAACGAAAGCCAGGAGGAGCGGGGGAACGAAAGAGGCGGGAGCTGGTGAGAAGTGCCGGAGACTGGCGGCAGATCAGGAGGCACGAGTGTGGCAGGGTGAGCGTGCAAAGGTTGAATGTACTCCTCAGGCAGTGACCCGAGGGTGCAAGGGAGGTGAATGTGCCAGTGTGAAGGTGTAGAGGTCGGACGTGTGTGTGCCAGGGAGGTGAGCGTGCCAGCGTGAAGGTGTAGAGGTGGTGTGTGCCAGGAAAGTGCCAGGGACCTGAAGCACCCCAAAGGACCGGGAGAATGAGGGGCCAGTTGTTGAGAGAGGCACGGGGAGTGAACACAGGCTGCTGCCCGGGGTGCTTGCCAGAGGGAGCTGCAGCTGTCAGTCTTTGGGTGGCAGAGGAGGCCGCTGAACTCTCCGCCCCCAAGCTTTTCTCCTTCCCAGCTCCTGAATACAATTACAAATCCCTATCCCCGCTGAAACGGTTTTCCTTCTATTAAGAATGGGAGCTCCCAAAGAGACCCTGAGGCTCTGTGCCCCCAGAGGATTCCAGGAGTCCTGGGGTTGGAGAAAAGGGTTAGGAATTTAAAAAAAAAAATTCTCACCCATACTTTCTCCGCTCTCCTCAAAAGAAAATCAGTTGCACTTTCATGTATGAAGATGTTTTTGCTGGGGCATAACCCTGAATTGTTTTTTTTTTTTCTCCTTAGTGGTAGTACTGGTGAGACTTAGTAACCTGACTGATGATTTCCCTTGAGATCAAGGGCTGCAAGCTAACTGGGCCAGGCTTAGGTCTGTAGTGAGTAGCCATGGAATATTGAAGCCAACTAGCCAACACAGGGAGCAAAATACTGAGCATTATTAAGGTGTTGCTATACTAGGAAGAAAACACTCCATCATATTTCCCCCCAAAGTCCATTTTCTAGAACCCAGTAATAGTTGGCAAGAAAGGGAGATTAGCTACCAGGATCATATGACATATAGTCCTAGTCATTACTGCAATACGAAGTTGGAGTATTGGAAGTTGTGGAGTAGGAAGATCTCAGCTACTGCTCCTGAATAAATCCTGGGAGAAAGGAGAAGTGTCCCTTTATTGAAGAATCATGCTGTGAGTCCTCTGAGGCCAGAGGGTAAGAGATTGGCCAGAGACCCAGGGGCTTGCTAAGAGGTGAAGTCCTGGGCAAGGTTGGGTACACAGGTCACAGTGGCTGGATGGTGAGGTCACAGAGAAGTTTGTTTGCCTGGGGCTCCATGTGGGGGAGGGGCTGCAGAGGGGGAGGGGCCTCAAAGGGCCCCCAAGCCCAGGCAGGGGGCATGGTGTGGGAAGGGCAGAACGGGTGGGGCCCAGGAGCTGAGTGAAGGGGGCAGGGGGGGCCCAGGTGGCCAAGGACGGGAAGGAGCAGGGGGGGGGGAGGGGGGTCAGGATGGTGAGGAGGAGCCGAAGAAGGAGGCTGCAGAGATTCACAAGGCTGTGCGGTCGGGAGGAGGGGCTCAGGGTGAGGGGGACAGGGGCAAGGGCATGGGATAACAGCTACAAGAGAGTAGTGTTAGGGTAATGGGGGAACAAGCCTGAAAGACAGACATAATGGGAGGGGATGCAGCTATGAAACTAGAGAGGAGAAAGATAAAAGGAAGGAGACAGTGGCCACCTCACTTTCAATGATCTCACAATTTTTCTTCTCCCTGTGTAGGTAAAACGGAGCTGCCCCCCATGTGGACCAGAACCTGGAAGTGGTGGGAAGAAAGGCCGAGGGAACCCTGTGTCTGTTCAGCTGTTCCCCCCTGAGCTGGTAAGCCTGAAACTTCGGGGATCAGTGCTGAGGTTGGGGCCAAACACCCAACTGATGGATATCTTTCTTCCCCTGAATCCTCTAGGTGGAACACATTATCTCATTTCTCCCAGTTCGGGACATTGTTGCTCTGGGTCAGACCTGTCGCTACTTCCAGGAAGTATGTGATGCTGAGGGTGTGTGGAGGAGAATCTGTCGACGGCTCAGCCCCCGACTCCGAGAGCAGGGTGCTGGTGCTCGGCCCTGGAAAAGAGCTGCTATCCTAAACTGTATGCCTCAATAACAGGCTTTCCCAGCCCCAACGAACCTCTTCCCCGCCACTGGGCCCTAAGCTCTTTCTCTTACTTCATCCATCTTATTACTCCCAAGACCTTGGGAGATTCCTTGGAAGAGATTTACTAAACTTCAGCTGTATGCCCTCCCCATTCTATCCCACTCCCTACCCTAGAAATGCCATTAGATTCCTGGAATCCCAGAGGTAGCCCTTTAATAGCTCCCTAAGAAAACCCCCTAGCCTAAAGATGCTTGGATACTCCACTAACCCCTACTTCTGTATACCCAGTCCAAAAATAACTCTCCTTTTTTTCTCCCTTCTGTCCCCCACAAAAAAAAAAGAAAAACAGGCTTTAGTCCAAAGACCTGGCATTCTCCCAGAGAAACCTAAGTCTCTAGTCCTAAACTCTTGACAAATAGAATTTCCCAACTTTTCTCCAAGATTTCCCCCAAAGCTCTCTAAAGATCCTTAGCTTTGCTTCCCTAACCCTCTTGTTTGTATGCTTGTCTCTCTCCCAGTATTTTTCCTGATATCTCTGACACAGGACTAAACTTTGTAGCTAAGCATGTCTTTGGGAGCGGGGAGATTTGGCATGGGGCAAAGGAAAAGAAGGGAGTGCTTAGGCCTATGACCTAAGAGTTACAAAATGTGGGTGTGGATTTTTTCATGATTCCCAGTCCTTTAAATGGGAGGGATAAGGAGCTAAGAACCGTGAAGTTGCAGAACCCAGTTTGTCCCAAACTCTTAACCACTGCCCCCTGCCATATATAATTTCCCCCTCCCCCAGACACCAAAGGCCTATACTTCCAGGCGTTTGGGGGCCGCCGCCGCTGCCTCAGTAAGAGCGTGGCCCCCCTTCTTGCCCATGGATATCGACGCTTCTTGCCAACCAAGGACCATGTCTTCATTCTTGATTATGCTGGGATTCTCTTCTTCCTCAAGAATGCACTGGTGTCTTCCAATCTTGGCCAGATCCAGTGGAAGAGGGCATGCCGCTATGTTGTGCTGTGCCGAGGAGCCAAGGATGTGAGAGACTGAGACCCTACAGACCCTCCGCCAAACTCCCCCTCATTCTGGGGACCCAAGTGTCCAGGACCACAGCCCCCTTACCACCACTATGGGAGTCCTCTTAGACCCAGGCATCTGGGAATTTAGCTCCAATCCACTGCTTTCCAGCCCTAGAACCTTGGGACTAGTCATTTCCACCAGCTCTAGGACTAAAGTATCCCAATTGCCCCTACCTTGTTGCCAGGTGGCCCCTGGAACCCAGGTATCCCTATTTTGCTTGTAGTTTGCCTCAGATCCACGGAATGACACTGTCTATCGTAAATACCTCTATGTGTTGGCCACACGGGAACAGCCAGGAGGGGTGGGGGGACCTGGTGGAAGAGCCTGCGACTGTGTAGAGGTTTATCTGCAGTCCAGCGGGCAGCGTGTCTTCAAGATGACATTTCACCACTCCATGCGCTTCAAGCAGATTGTGCTGGTTGGTCAGGAGACTCAGCGGGCTCTGTTACTGCTTACTGGTATGGTGCTGCCATCGTCTCCCAAATCGCAAGTCTCAGAATGTCAGAGTCAGCAGAGGCCTTAGGAGTTTCTCCAGTCTAGCTTCCCCTTCATTTTATACAACGATGAAAAAATGGAGGGGAAGTGATTTGCCCAAGATCACACAGCCTGAAATAAAAGTCCAGATAGTTGGTCCAGGGTCCTTTCAGAGCCTTTCTGGCCTCCCCTTCTCCTAATTCCATTAAATAAACATCTATTAAGCCCCTACTTGTTACACATCAGTACTAGGTGTTGGGGAAGACAAATGCAGATAAGTAAATGCTTTAGAAATGTAAAAAACCTCCATATATATCTGTATCAAATGTTGGCCTTCTCCAATGCAGGACTGAGAGGGAGATAACTCAGAACTTGAAATGTAACCCCCCCTCAAAAGTAAAAACGCAAAATGCTTATATGCATGTAATAAAGAGGTTAGATTCATAAGCTCCTTAGGTAAAAAGATTATCTCACTTATATCTTTATCTCCTGGGCCTAGCAAAATGTCTGGCACTTGATAAGTGCTAAATGTTTGCCAATAGATTGATTTAAAAGACCACTAACTCTTGCTGGTTCCCTAAATATCCGTTCTAAACCCCAATTCTGCTTCAGATTCCTTGAACACAAGGGTCTTGACAATTTAGCTTCCCCTTAACTCTCTCTGCCCTCAGCCTTCCAACTCAACTGAGTTTGAGAAGACTGTCAGACTGGGGAATGGGGGGAATCTTTGGGGAGCTTGATTAAGTCACTTTTCCCTAGGGTGTCAAACCTCCCATCTCAAAGGAAAGGAAGATTATTCCCTGGTTTTGAGGGTCAGTTTGAATGGTAAGGGAGTGGGGGTTTCCTATTCTCTAAAAATCCCTAATAACCTCTTCCTGGCCCATCCCCTACATTCTCTAGAAGAAGGGAAGATTTACTCCCTGGTGGTGAATGAAACACAGCTAGACCAGCCTCGGTCATACACAGTGCAACTGGCACTGAGGAAAGTGTCTCGTTGTCTGCCCCATCTCCGAGTGGCCCGAATGGCCTCCAATCAAAGCAGCACACTCTACATTACGGGTACATGTCCCAGGGCCCCAGTCCAATCAGACCCTACAACTTCATTGTAAATCTTTCCTAGTTCCAACCCTCTTCATTTGCCTCTCCCATGACCTATGTACAACTCTGAATAAGTTCATTATTATTATGAGTATTATTAAATGTGTGTCCTGAGCATTCCAGTCCCTGGGATCACTACAGACTTTAGAGTTCTGGTCCCTACTCACCCAAGGACCTCTCCCTAATCTTCTATCCTGTCCTCTATCCCCTCCTCCCTTATTCCATTTCTCCAACAGTCTTATCTAGAGATAGCCTTCATCCAGGGGTGGGAGTCTCCTTGGGACATAAGGTATTTTAGGAGCTTCAGTGCTGAGAACCCCCGCCCCCCCAGACCAGGGGGGAGTGTATTTTGAGGTACACACTCCTGGAGTATATCGTGATCTCTTTGGGACCCTTCATGCCTTTGATCCTCTGGACCAGCAGATGCCACTTGCCCTCTCACTACCTGCTAAGGTAGGAGAGCCTCTAAAGGGGTGGGGGGTCCTAGGAAGCAGAAATTGTGGGACTGAGAAGGGAAGAGATTTGGACAAAGATGGGGGAGGGGAGTCATCGGGGGTGTTGGCTTGAAAAGAAATGGGGAAAGAAAAAGGTTTTAGGGATCTGTTCTTGGGAGTTATGTTCAAAGGAGCTGGATGCCCTGCCCTTACTACTGCCCCTTCTACTTCACCCTCCTCCCCCAGATACTATTCTGTGCTCTTGGCTACAATCACCTTGGTCTGGTAGATGAATTTGGACGAATCTTCATGCAGGGAAACAACCGATATGGGCAGCTAGGGACGGGGGACAAGATGGACCGTGGGGAACCCACTCAGGTGAGACCCATGACCAAAATTTGGGGGACTTGACCCAAGTGTCCTGATGTACATCCTCTTGCTCTCATATTGACTCTTCTCGTGGGACCCAGGTTTCTTGCCTCTCATATTCAGATGCCCCCAGAATTGAGTCCCTTGTCCCCAACCAACTCTTGAGTGTGTGTAAAGGAGTGATAGCTTGTTACTCCTTGTGCATAGCAGCCTCAGTCAGTCTATAAACAGATATTTACTGAAAACCTTGTATTTGGCAATGTGCTGTGGAAAGAGAAGGAAAAGAATAGGAAAAATCTTTGTCTTTAAAGAGCTTACAGTCTAACCGGGGGAGAGTATGACACACATTTGAAACAACTGGAAAACACTATAAGGTAATATTCAGTTTGACAAACATTCAGTGCTTTACACATGTTTTTGTCAGCTTTATGCTAAGCTCTGAGGGAGACAAATCTTACATCAGTCAGGCCCCCTGCTCACATGGAGTCTACAGAGTCAAGAAAGAAGGTTTATTAATTAATAAGTGATCAATAAAACATGACTCCTTTGCACAATGATTTGTAAGGTCATCGGTCCACAGATCTAGAGCTTGAAGGGCTCCCAGAGGCCATTTAACCACCCCCCTCATTTTACAGTGGTAAGTGACTTGGCTGAGGCCACACAAGTAGCTTAAAAGTAGAAAGGTGGGACTTGACCCAAGGTTCTATGACTCACAAATTCATTTCACTGCCCATTGGAAATAAGACTGGATCAGCAAGGAATGGGCCAAATTATGAAGGGCCAAGGACAAAGTCGATGTGGCATAAACTGGCCGTCAGAGGTTTTTAAGTAAGGCCATGACATGATGAAAGTAGTGGTTCATAATAATATGTTCCCATAGCACTCTCTGGTTTTCAAAATGCTTTTCTCACCACCCTGTGCGTTACGCAGAAGCAAGTATTACCCCTTTTCACAAACGAGGAAACTCAAGCTCAAATCATGACTTGTTCCAGGACTGGGACTTGACCCTCCCCCCCCACCCCCTACCCCCACCCCACATCTCCTGATTCATAAGCACTCTTTCCATTCTACTAGGCGGTCTCTTATGAAGCAATGGTCTGATTGATGTGTTGGTTAGTTTTGCTGAACTTTTTTTTTTTCTCTTTGATTTACAAGGGGTGTGGCTCACTGGGGAGGAGAGGGATATGTCTGGAAATGAAGGTGATGTAAAAACAAACTCTATCAATAAAAAACTTTAAATGATACCAGAAAAGAAAGATCGCCTGGCAGATGTGTGAAAGATGGACTACTTCGAGGGGGAAGAAGAGTCAGGGAAGCCATTCACTCAGTACATTCAAATGTATGATTTCTAGGGTCCTTCCAACTTTACAATCTTAACGTTAAGTATTTCATATCTCCTTTTGTGGGGGATACAAGATGACTCAGATACAGTCCCTGCCCTTAAGAAGCTAATATTCTAGCAGGTGAGACAAAACACGAACGATCATAATAGAGGATGTAATGAAAAGTTTTCAGTCCTGACCTTCGCTCACTCCTGTGTGACCCTGGGCAAGTTGATTGGCCTCTTTAGATTTCAGTTTTCTTGTCTGTAGAACGATGAGTGGGTTGGCCTAGATGATTTCCAAGATCCCTTCTAATTCTGAACCTACAATGCCATGAAAAGTCATAATGTAGGTACCTATTAAGTGCTAAAGGAATTCAAAGGGCGGAAAGGTTACTTCCACCATTGTAGGAGGGCAGAGGAACTTGGGAAGGCAACAGCACATTTTAAGCACCTACTATGTGCCCAGGCACCGTGCTAAGTGATGCGGATTTACAAAGAAAGCTCCCCCACCCTGAAAAAGCTTGTTCTTTGTAACTAGTGATAATGATAATAGCAACATTCATAGAGCATTTTAAAGTTTTCAAAGCACTTGACAGAAATTTTATCCTCACAGCAGTCCTGGAATGGAGGTCCTCTTATTTCCCCCATTTTACACATGGAAAAACTGAGGCAGGTGATGAAGTGATTTGCCCAGGGTCACACTGCAGTGTGCTAGGCTAAATTTGAACTCTAACATTCCAAGCTGGGCCTAGGGAACCGTGAAAATAATCCAGCCATGAGGCGATAAGAACCTGGACTAGTGTTGGAGGCATCAGGAATGTAAGTGAAGTACTGAGACACATTTTTAAAAAATGTCTTGGTAATTGATTATATGACAAAAGAGATGGATGTATGGATGAATCAGGTTTTCAGAATGGTGGTACCTCCAACAGAGACAGGAAATCTAAGAACTGGAAAGTACTTTAGAAATTATCAAATCCAAACACCATCCAAACACAAAAATCCTCCAGCCTTTGCTGGAAGACCTCCAGTGAGAAAAGGAAATTACTACCTCCTAAGACAGCCCATTCCATTTTTAGACAGCTCTAAAGTGATAGGAAGTTACTCCTTACATCAAGTCTTAAATTTGCCTATTCCTGATTCTGACCTCCTACCACGCAGAAAAATCGAATCCTCCTATTTTATAACCGTTTCCTTCTTTAGGTTAAACATCTTTCAAATGATGCTTATATGGCATGATCCTGAAACCTTTCTCTATGCTAATGGCCCTTTGAGTGCTCTCCAGATTATCAGTGTCCTTCCTAATAGTTTGCATCCAGAACTAGACACAATATTCTAAATATGGACTTAACTGTGGCAGAGTACAACAGGAGTATCGCCTCCCTAATCTTGGACAATAGGCCTCTCAATGCAAACTAAGATACAACGAACTTTTGGAGCTCTTGATTTATACTGTTCACACTTACTTATTGAGCTCGTAATACGGTAAACTAAGATCTTTTTCAGGTAAGCTCCGTTCTATAGGCATACTTCCCCCAGCTTTCACTTAGGACATTGATTTTTTAAAGTTAAGCATAAATGAAATTTGACCTGTTGTTTTTAAATGTCATATTATTAGGTCATAGGATCTTAGATTTGGAGCTAAAAGAGCACTTAGGAGACCACTGAATGCAACCCCTCAGAAACTGGGGAGCAAGGAGGTTAAGTGATTTGCCCCAGGGTCACACAACTAATCAGTCAATAAATATTTATTAAGCACCTGATATGTGTCAGGCACTCAGAGGCAAGATTTACCAATAATAGGCAACATTTATACAGTGTTTGTGCTAACTGGTTTACAATTATTGTTTAATCCTAACAACAATCCTGAGAAGTAGGTGCTACCTCCATTTTACAAGATGAGGAAACTGAGGCAGATAGGTTAACTGACTTGTCCAGTGTCATACAGCTGGTGAGTGATGTTGGATGTGAAGTTAGGTCACTCAGGTCTTCCTGACTCAAAGCCCGGTGCTCTACCCACTGCGCCAGTTGCCAGCCCCTATCCATAAAATGAGGTTGAACAAACCTTCCTGTCTCCAAGTCCAACATGCTGTCCCTGTTGCTTCTGTGCTCTGGTCTGTGCCAAGGTCTTTCACAATTCTGATTCTGTCATTCTTTCCTTCCTAGCTCTGGGTATTCTGCTAAGTTTGAGAAGCATGCCATTTAGGCCTCTATTCAAGTCACTGATGAAACTGTTAAATAGCTCCCCCATCACATGCAATTATGATGTGTATTTGTGGTTTCACCACAGTAGAATGTAAGGGTCCTTGAGGTTAGGGATTCTTTGTTTTTTCTTTCACCCAACAAGCATTATTAGTTTTTTTAAAATTTTGTATTGATTTCTTTTGTTTTTATATCACCTCCATTTATGAATATATCTTTCCTCTCTCTGCTGTCCATCAAGCTATTCCTTGTAACAAAGAATAAAGAGGGAAAAAGGCAGTTCAACAAAACTAGCCAGCATATCTGACAGCATATGCAGTGTTCCATAGCCACACTCCCTCCCCTCTGTAAAGAAGGTAGCGAGGTGCATTTTCTAATCTCTGGGGCCAAACTCAGTTATAATTATATATCATTCAGTTCCATTTCCTTCTTTCTGTTTACATTGTTGTAATGATATAGATTACTTTCCCGGTTCTGTTCACTTCACGATCTCAGTTCGTATAAGTCATCCCATGCTTATTTGAATTCTTCCTATTCAACATTTCTGATGGTGCAGTAATATTCCATTAAATTCATTTAATTAAGTCAAGTCAACAAGCACTTATTAAATTTAAGCTTAACACGTATCAAGCACTACGATAAACACTGGATTAGGCATTCTTTAATCAATGGGTACCTATATCAAATATTTATTAAGCACCAGACATGGTTACAAAAACAAAAAATGAAGCCGTATATATCCTTTAGAGTTTCCATACTATTAGAGGGAAATAACATGTACATAGAAAAGTAAATACAAAGCAACTTATGGAAAAAAGGCTAGAACTGGGGGGTGGGGGTGGGGAGGTGGAGTGGGAGTCAGAATAAGACTCCTATAAGATGAAGCACCTGAACTGAGCTTTAAAGGAAACTAGGGATTCTAAGAAAGACAGTCAGAAGGGAGGGCCTCATTGGTATGAGGGATAGCCTGTAGAAAGGCAAAGATGGGAAACAGAACAGCATGCATGGAGAATGTACATTTTGGTTGGAAGGTAGAGTTTATGAAGGGGGAATAATGTGCAATAGGCCTGGAAAAAAGGAGGCTGGAGCCAGAGTGTAATGGGCTTTAAATGCCAAAGGAGTCTATATTTGGTGCTAGAGTATGGAAACCACTGGAGCAGAGGAGTGGCATAGGAATATGGATTTGGCAGTTGTGTGAAGGATGGATTAGAAAGAGAAGAGATGTGAGTCAGGGAGACCAATTAGAAGGCTATTGTAATGTAAGTGAGAGGTGATAAGGGCCTGAACTAGAATGATAGCTTTATGAATGAAAAGAAAGGGGGTGGGTTTGAGATGTTACTGAGGTAGAATTGCTAAGACTTGACAACTGATTGCCTATAGTGGTTGTCCTTTGTTCACAAAGAGGACCAAAATGAGATCACTATTCTAGAGTCAAATTTCAGTGTGTCCAGCTGTGGCTGATCAGACCAATATGAGCTTGGAATGCTCCACCACAGGTCAGGCACATATATTCCATGTGAACATTTGGGGTGAATTCTCTAAATTTGTGCATCTCACGTTTCTTTTAAGCTTTTTCAGTTCTGCTTATAGAGAACAGCACCTTCTCTGATGTGGGCATGCCATGCTGAGGGGTCCTGTGCCATTGTCTCCCATATCACACAATCTATTCCAAAGTGCTTAAGAGAGGTCTTGGAGAGTGTCCTTGTATTTATTGCTGCTTCTGACCACCATGTGAATGCTTGCCCTGTGTGAGCTCTCCATAAAATAGTCTTTTTGGCAAGTGAACATTTTGTGTTTGAACAATATAGCCAGCCCATTGGAGTTGCACTCTCTGAAGCAGAGTTTGAATGCTTGGCAGTTTAGTTCGAGTAAGGACCTCAGTGTCTTGGTATCTTATCCTGCTAGGTGATCTTCAGAATCTTCCTAAGACAATTCAAATGGAGTCAACTCAGTTTCCTGGCATGGTATTGGTAGACTGTCCAGCTTTCACAGGCCCACAACAGTGCCTATGAAGTATAAGAGAAAGGAAAGAATTGAGGAGGACTCTGAGATTGAAAACCTGGGTGACTAAGAATTTCAGCAGAAATTGGGAAGTTAGGGTTTTGAGAGGCTGATGAATTATTTTTTAGGGATGTTCAGTTTATGGGACATTTAGTTAGAAATGTCCAATAGTTGGTGGTGCAAGATTAAAGCTCAGGAAAAATACGTTGGCTGGAAATATAGATCTGGGAGTCATCTAAATAGGGATGATAGTTAAACCTATGGGAACTGACTAGATCTTTGTATCTCTGGTGCCTAGCTAACTGCCTACCACACAATAATTGTTTAATAAATGCTTGTTGAATGAATGGATCTAACACAAAGCCAAGCAATTCTGTAGGGTCCTCCTTCTAAGCTGATATTGAACTGGTATTCCAAGCTGATATTTGAGACTGGCCATTCAGCCAGTACTTGACTGTACTGTAGTGTAAGCTATAGAAACTTTATAAAATGTGTTACTAAAATCTAGGCAAACTATCTCTATAGCATTCCTCTGATCTATCACAAAAGGGAATTAGGTTAGTCTGGTATGACTTGTTCTTGATGAAGCTATGCTGCCCTTCTATGAGTGCTGCTTCCTTTTCTACATGTCCATTAACTATATCTTTTAAATGAAAAATTCTAGAATTTTGCCAGAAGTCAAAGTCAAGCTCATAGTCCTATGGTCTGCAGATTTCAATTTTCTCCTTGTGGAAAATATTATACTATTTTATATCATTTTTAATTTCAAGTAGACCCAGAGCCTGAATTAATGATTAACTGGATGAAGATCCAGGACCTGGGCTTCTTTGTTCTCTCTGAAAGTTTGCTCAGGGAATATCCTTATCTCTGTCAACAAAGCCAGACTAGGCTGACCCTCGTTAGTCATCAAGGATGAGACCCTAATCCCAAGAGAGATCACCTAGCTTAATATTCTACAGGTATATACTATGTTATGGAATGTAATGAGACACAGAGACGCTGAGTTATAGTTTCAACTGACTTTTGTTAACATCCTTTACAACTCTATTCAATTAAGGGAAATCCTTGTCTTATGGTCAAACATACCTGAGAATCATAAATTTAAGTAACATGCTGAATTGTGATTGTTCTAAAGAATATAAAACCTGTTCATGTTTCTGTACAAGTCAGTCAGACATTCTCTGGCTCAATCTCATACATGTATGTCTGTTGGCTATGCTTATGGGAATTAATATATATAAATAATACAATTTTTTTTATCTAGTCCGTTGTTTCCTTTAACCAACATCCAGGTTCACATCCTTTAAAAAAATTAAGATGTTAGCCTATCTTCAGTCCCAGGTACTTCCTGTTCTCCACTATTTTCAAAGATCATTGAGTGAACCAGCAGTCTTATCTACCATTTCTTTCAATACCCAACGATGTAGTTCATCTGAGTTTGGTCTTGAGCATTTAGCCTTGAACTCATCAAGATCAACTAAGTGTTCTCTTACTAACTCTCCATTTTAGAGGGCTATCAACTCCCTATTTGCCATTTTATTTCTGTCTTTTCAAGTCTAAAAGATCATTCACCTTGAGACATCTAGATAATTGAAGGTTCTTGGCACCACTGTATCATGCCTTCATATCTTTGCCAAGCCCTTCCTCTCTTTCCCCTTTATTTCCTGGTGGTCTATAGTATACTTCAGTGACAACATTGGTTCTTTTTCTGCTTCTATTGATTTTCACCCGGATGCTTTCTACGATGCTGCTTCTTCTCTGGTTCCTTCATCTCCACTTATAAGTTTAACTTCTTAATGTATGTATGGTGTTATTGGGCCCACCTTTTCACTTATGCTAAAGGTTTCGCATCATAGATTCAGAGTTGGAAGGGGCTTTAGAGGCCATCTAATCTGGCCTCCTCATCTACACAGGAGAAAACTCAGGCTCAGAGAGATTACAGGATTTAATGTATACTCCTCCAAAGAAATGTTCCAGGAAGAGTCATATCCCACAAAGTCTCAACAATACCTATGAGATCAAATTTTGCCTTCTTCTAGTAGGAAGAAGAACTGGTTTGGGGGGAAAGATAATGAACTGCATTTTGGACATGTGCAAGTTAACAATGATGGCTAATTAAAAATGTTTTAGCAGTAGTTGGAGATTAGGGATTCATCCATATAGCCATAAAATCATCTCCATTTGTTTAGAGAATACTTGGTAGTTATAGAACACATTCATATACATTATCTCACTTAATTCTAATAGGAATCCAAAGAATTAGACAGTGAAAGTATTGTTAATCCATTTCTCCTTATGTTTGAGGAGGTTATAAATGGTTGGTCAGAGGTCTCTCTGCTAGTGAGGACATGACAAAGCTGAGACTCCCAATCCACTTTCTTTTTCTTTTACTCCACCTTGCTTTTCAGAGAAGTGATAACTGAAATGGTGAGAATATATGAGAGAGAGAAGGAGCGGGGGGGGGGGGGGGGGGAGCGGGGAGAGAAAGGAAGAGGAGGGAAGAGAAAGAGCAGTTAAAGCCAAAGTCTCAACTTTGGAACAAGAAGTTGAATGAAGAAGGAAAAATGAAATTAAGAAAAAGCAGTTGAAGTGGTAAAAGGAGAGAGCCAGGATGGGGTATAGTATCACAGAAGCTGAGGGAAGAAATAGTTTCCAAAACATGGTAGTCAACATTGTCATGTGCAGCTGAGTTCCAGGAAAATGAGGATGGAAAAAAACAGCCGTCAAAATGATCAATCAGGACAATACTGAATCTTCAATGGACCCACTTTTCTATAGTCTGGTACCCAGACTGGGAGAGGTTGGGTGGTTGAAGAAATGAAGGTAGCAGGTATATTTTGTAAAAATGTATTAGCAGTTGGATGGGAAAGACCACCAGACTTAGATGAGGAGGAGCCATAGAGATTCCTTCTCTGGTCTCCTTCCAAGAGGAGGAAACTCCTAAGGAGTTAACACCCAGGGAGGTAAAGTCACACATCATACAGATAACAAATCCTAGAGGCAGGATTCAAATATAAGTCTTCAGATTCCAAATCCAGGGTTTTTTCTCACTTTACTTGACTGCCACTAAGAGGCAATCAGAGATAGTGAAAGGTTTGTGTTAAGGCAGGGAAAGGCATATTAGAAAGTGGCATGAAAAGGAGCCAATGGAAAAGGAGATGACAGAGGGAGGAGTAAGACACTAATCCTGTGTCCCTGGGACTGAAGAGAATGGGCTCTTGTACTGATTTGTGGTATGGTGAGCCTTGAGAACAGAAAGAACACCTATTCTAGAGGACTGAGGATTAGGATGAGCAGATGAATGCAGGAACTGAAATGTAGTGATAAAGGGATATGGGGAAAAGCTGTGGAAGTAGAAGACAAGGTTCCTTCACTTAAAATCTGTTTAGGGAGAAAAAATACACCAGATGAAAGTCGAGAATGATAGAAGGTTCTAGACCGATCTGTGGTACAAACTAATTTCTATGAGAATTTAGGATAGGGAAACAGAGTTAAGTCAGGGAAAGCTTCACAGAGGAGGTGAGATTCGAGCTGAAAGTCTCTTTCCCACCCCCCCCCCCAAGCCTCCCTGCCCCCCAACCCAAGAATCCTTGGTGTCTTTCCTCACCTCAGGGATCCTGACATCTTGTCCCCAGGTACATTACCTGCAGCGCCCCATTGCCCTCTGGTGTGGCCTGAATCACTCTCTCGTGTTGAGCCAGAGCTCGGATTTCAGCAAGGAGCTGCTGGGCTGTGGCTGTGGAGCTGGAGGTCGGCTCCCTGGCTGGCCCAAGGGAAGTGCCTCCTTCGTCAAGCTCCATGTCAAGGTCGGGATTATGGTGGGGGAAGCAAAGGGGGTTATAAGGATCAGGGGTCAAGATAAGAACAAGAAAGTAGGCTCTTTTGATCTCTGCCCTTCTATACCCTCCCTGTCCCACCAAGTGGTATGCATAGACACACAAATACATGCACACATAGCTTTATTCCTCAGTCCCTTTCCTGTTGTGTACCCTACCAAGTAATCCTCAGGCTCTTCCCTGGCCCCTCCCTCACACATAGATTTCTCCTATCTAGTTGGCTCTGTAGGAAAATGAAGCAGACTTCCCAGGCTTTCCACCTTCACTTCCAAAACTCCAGCTCTAAATGTCCTATCCTTCTCCTGCACGCACGCGCGCATGCAAACACACACACACACACACACTCTCTCTCTCTCTTTTCCTCTAACCCCTTCTCTAGCCTCAGATGCCTGCCATATTCTCTCTACTTAGGTCCCTCTTTGTGCCTGCTCTCTCTGCTCCACGAGGGAGTGTCTCTACATGCTCTCCAGCCATGACATTGAACACCGCCCCACTTACCGTGACCTGCCAGCCAGCAGGGCCACGGGGACTTCAGAGTCCAGTGTGGGGACTGGAACATGCCAGGATCCTGGGGGGGCAGCCCGAGCCTGTGAGGAGTATCTGAGCCAGATTCACAGCTGCCCCACCCTGCAGGACCGGATGGAGAAGATGAAGGAGATTGTGGGCTGGATGCCTCTGCTAGCTGTACAGAAGGATTTCTTCTGGGAGGCATTGGACATGCTGCAGAGGGCTGCTGCGGGAGGTGGCCCAGGACCCACACCCCCTGAAAGCTGACCCCCCCCTTACTCTCCCAAAAGGAAGGGGAGAAACTGGCCAGGGGCCAGGACAGAGGAGAGCTGAAGCGTGTACTATATATATGTGAGAGATTTGGGGATGGGGGAGGGAACAGGAGACACGCACTGGGACGGGATGGGGGTTGTTTTGTAAAACGTTCGGGGGCTTCCCAGGAGGGGCCCCCAACCTGGGCATCATGGACAAAAGAAATTTGACGGATGGATACAATAAAAGAAGCTGCAGCAGAGCCCTGGGTACTTGGGTCCTAGGAGGGGAGTAGTAGCTATGGTTTCCTTGGATACCCATGGGAAATAAAGGCTCAAAGGGGAGAAAGCAGGGAACCTGAGAGTAGAATGCTTGAAGCTTAAGAAGAGCTAAGGCAAGGTAGGGGATCTGGTCAGTGGGGATGGCCAAAGGAAGTGGCTGCTTTTTCTTAACTCTCCCTTTGCCACAGCAAACCTCCCTAAGATCTAAATGGCAGAGAAAAACTCTTGAGGTTCTACCTCCCCATCCTAATCACTCATCTTCTGTTTCCCCCATTGGATCCTCCTTCTTCTTTTTGCCCCTTTTTGTCTCCTGTTTGCTCACATCCAACCTCCCACACCCATTCTTCCTCTGGTTCTGCCTCCATACACTCTGGCTGTCCTTAACTGTTTTCCTCAATCTCAAACTTCAACATGCCCTTCACACAGAACTCTTGTTTCAATCCTCCATCTCCTATTATTTCTCCAACTTGTCTGGCAGTGGTGGAGCTATTTTCTCACCCCTCAAAACACCTCCAGGTTCTCCCCTGACTTGGACTGGAGGGCCAGATGTCTGGAACCAAGGAATAGAAGTGGGGGCAGAGAAAAGGGGAGCAGGAACCCTGGGTAAGCAGAATTAAGAGCTAAGTGGAAAGTGGCAGTTGAGGTCAGATCCAGCTATCAGGCTGGAGGAAATCCTCAGTAGGAACTGGATGCATGAGCCCCCAAAGAAGAACATGAGCTTGTGGTAAAATTACAAGCCATTTGGGTCTTGGCCAATAGCTAGGGGTGCTTCCCCTGCTTCCCTCCACCCTAATCACTTAGGTTAAGTCAATATTTGTGTGTACTGGGCCTAAGAGGCCCCCAGACTTGGCTCTGCTTTTTCACATCCCTGTCTTCCTCCCCTGCCCCCATTCCTCTCCCTAATTCGTCCAGTCCCCACGCCCACACACTCGAAGCCAACCCATCTGGCATTGATTATCCTGTTGCTGCTGGACTCCGCCGCTGCCTCTGTCTCAGGGACCCCGGCTCTTCTCCCCCTAGCCATGCCGCCTCCTACCCCACTCTGCATCCTGGGGCCCCTCTTTACTTCCTTCGCCCTGCTATACCTCACCCAGGCCCAGGGAGCTCCTGCCCAGAGCCCTAACTACACCAGGTAGGTTTATTTCCACCCCTCATGAACCCTTCCCAGTGTCCACAGAATCCAATAAAGGAACCTCAGCTTTGTAGATTTTCTATTGCTGGAAGCCACCGGGCTTTTTCCCCCTCTTGCCCTTTGAGAACTCCCCCACTTTTATTTACCCCCATCCTCTTTTGCTATTACTCATCCTAAGTGCTTTCTAGTCTTGTCTTGGCTCTCCGGCTCTTTTGTTTCTCAGCAGACTCCTACTTGAACCCACCCGGACCCTTTTCTCTACTGTCTTGTACCTCTTTTCTCTGGTCCTTCATCCCCTTATCCCAGATTGCTGTGACCTAAAAGGAGCCACCTCACTTTAGAGGTTCTGAATATCTGTGTTCAAGAGGGCTGGGGGGGGGCAGGGTTTGGGTGAGTTAGAAGGTCAGGAAGTCTGATGCCCAAGTCCCAGGCTTGAGCAGAAACAGGCAAGTGTGGGAGTTAAGGGGAGCTGATGCCTGGATTCACTGAGATATATCATTGCTTCCTCTCCCCTCATATCCTGCCCCCTCCTTTTAGCAGGCTTGTGGCTGTGGCCACATCTGGTGCTAGTTAAGTCAGCTCCTGTCCCAGCTGCCAGGCAGTGTAAAGGGAAAGGATTCCAAGAATTCCGGCCTTCTAGCCAGCGTAGGGGTGAAGGACCTTGGGGAATGGGAGTAGAGAGGATGTTGGGAACAGCTAATCAAAACTCTTAACCTCCTCCTTTTCTCCCTATCCCTGCATCTCCCTCCCTATCCCAGTTGGCTGTAATGCCATCTGCCTTGCCCATTTGCCAAATGCTTTGCCCATTTCTAGTAACCCCTCTCTAGCCCCATCTGCGACCAATCTCACCACCACTCCAGCAACCTTTCCACCCCTCCTGCATTTGAGTTTCATCCCCACCAAAGTCTGACACCCCCCTCCCATTCTTATACCTTATCTGTATCACTTCTCTGCCTCCCCCCACCCATACTGATTACCCACCACCTTCATTTATGTGCCTGGCCAACTCCCTAGACCTGTGTTCCTGTGCGGAGGGGATGTGACCGGGGAATCAGGCTACGTGGCAAGTGAGGGCTTCCCCAATCACTATCCCCCAAACAAGGAGTGCCTCTGGACAATCACGGTGAGTAGCTTCTGTGTCCTTTGCTCTGCCAATTTCTACCATTTCCCAGCTCCTAGGACCAGGGCAGCTTATTTTGGGATCAAGTGTTCCCCTAAAACTCCAAGATCCTTCCCCCAATCAGGATCCAGCAAAAGGACCTTTTTCTTGCTAACCCCCATCTCCCTCATAGCCATCAAACTAGATCTAGTTACTGCCATCTCTACCCACTCCAAAGGAGATGCTTTCTCATTATATATCCCATTAAACCCCAAGGCCTCAGCACTTCTTAGTTTATAATAACGTCCTTTACTTTTCTGACACTTCTGTACCTGTAGGGGAAGCATAAGTCTTGGCTCCTCTGTGCCTTGTTGCTAAAGGATACTCCTAGGCGACAAGACCAAGGGAGTGAGACCAAGCTTTGTCAAAAAGAAGTCTGACTGGCCAAAGAAAGAATTCTAGGGGACCCTTCTCCATAACTTGGACCCTGGGGCCCCCAAACTCCCTTGGCTTAACTGCTAGAGAGGGAACCTTTTGATAATGTTCCCCTGAACCACAATGGATCTACTCCATCCCCTGATCTGCCCCCAAACAGCTAAGGACAAAGCTCCCTAGTAATGGTAAAGTTGGGAATATAGGTATGGAAAGAAGAAATTGAGTCCTGAAGTATAACCCTTGGCCCCTCTGCTCCTCCTTTTTCTCCCCTAGGTCCCTGAGAGTCAGACTGTTTCCCTCTCCTTCCGAGTCTTTGACTTGGAATTGGATCCCTCCTGCCGATATGATTCCCTGGAGGTTTTTGCCGGGGCAGGGACATCAGGCCAGCGTCTTGGACATTTCTGTGGGACCTTCAGGCCAGGGCCTGTGGTTGCCCCTGGCAACCAGGTGACACTGAGGATGAAGGCTGATGAGGGGACAGGAGGACGGGGCTTCCTGCTGTGGTACAGTGGGCGGGCTACCAATGGCAATGGTGAGATTACCCCTCCCCCCACCTCTCTCTCTCCAGCACACATACTGCCACCCTGTAACTTGTGTCCCACCAAAATCCGAAGACAAAGACAGGTCCCTCCATGAGACACACCCCCGTCTCCCAAGAGGCTCAGGCCTGTCCCTGCTCTCGGCCCCAGCACACCTCACAGAGGGCCTCACCTCCAGGCTACTCTCCTCAAACCCCACCCTCCACCTTGCATCCTCCCCTCTCCTCTTGTCCTCACTAACTGCCCCTTCAGTCCCACCTCTCCATCTTTTCTACCCTTCCTTTCCCTCCCTCCCACCAAACCCCCTCTTCTAGGCACCCCCCCAGGTGCAAGGCGGAAATGGGGCGCAGACCCGCGGGTGGACTGGGCGGCGTGGGGTTACTGGGATGGTGAGTAATTTGCCTTCATGTCCCCCACAGTTAGAACTCACCTGGCTGGGGGTGGGGGGGAAAACTCAGATGAAGGGGAGGATGCATACGTTCCCCCATCCTAGACTACCCCCCCCAACCCAGCCCTGGGATTCTGATTATGGCCCCATTATCCCTTCCCCCACAGCAGAAGACACCCCTTAAAAAAGTAAGGACCACTTTGATCAGAGGGAAGCATTAGAAGAGGCATTACCCCATTTGAGGGGAGAGAGTACCCCAAATGGGTAGCCTTGGGTTGGGAAGCCCTCAAATCCGGGAAACTTCCAACTGAGAGGACTAAAAAGGACCAGGGAAAATTCTGTTAAATTGGGGGGATAAGATCTCCCTTGGGAAAGGGAAGAGCGTGGGTAAGGAACAATAGGGAGGGAGAGTAAGAGTTTGGGGAGTGGGCTGGGACCCCAGCTATTTCCTATCATTTTCCAAGGGTGAAGTGGGGGAAATTTAGGGGTGCCTTTATGCCCAAAGCCAGATCCCCACTCTTCTTTATTCTCTCTTTTTGCTAACTTTCCCCCTCTCCTTGCCTCCCCCCAACCCTCCTCCACTCAGGGATCCATATATTTGAACTTCCTTTTCCCCTGCCCTTGAACACTAGTTTTCCCTCTCCCTGCCCCCACCCCATTTCTCTCTCTCCATCCAGAGCACCAGTTCTGTGGGGGTCGGCTGGAGAAGCCCCAAGGCACCCTGACCACACCCAACTGGCCTGAGTCTGATTATCCTCCTGGGGTCAGCTGTTCGTGGCTCATCATCGCTCCCCCAGAACAGGTAACATTCCCTGGGCTCTTCACAAACTTAAGCATCTGGCTTCTCTGCTGTACTTCCCCTTAGACACCCAAGTATCTAGCTATCCAGTTCCCTTCTCTTCCCTAGGTGATTTCTCTGACCTTTGGGAAATTTGACCTGGAGCCAGACACTTACTGCCGATATGACTCAGTCAGCATCTTCAATGGAGCTCAAAGTGATGATTCAAAAAGGCTGGGGAAGTATTGTGGGGACACTGCCCCGAGGTGAGTGAGCAGGGTCTGTGAGAAGGGCAGGTTTGAGTGGCTGGGATGAAGTTTTAAGGGAAAGTACTGAATCAAATAGAAGGGATCATGATTTAAAAACAGAGGTCCCCACACTGAATGGGTTGGGGAGGCTAAGAAGGGGAAGGAGAGAGGGAAAAGAGCGGATTTTGCGGGAAAATCTGAGGGCACTACAGCTTGGGCCCTTCCTTCCCCTGACACCCTACTATCCTCCTTTCCCTCAGCTCCATCACCTCAGAAGGAAATGAACTCCTGGTTCAGTTTGTCTCAGATCTCAGCGTCACTGCTGATGGATTCTCTGCCTCCTATAAAGCCCATCCCCGAGGCAGTGGGAAGGAGGGGATTGTTCCAGCTCCTCCACAACCACAGCCAGGGCCTAAGGTCAAACCTCCTACCAAACCCCAGGCCCCAGTCCAGGAGGACCTGAAACCTACCCTTGCCACAGACTCTGGTAAGCATGGTTGGTTAGCTACCAGAGTCCAGGGAGGGAAGCAGGGGCTGGGGGTAAGGAAGATGAGTAGAACAGGGATCGGGGTCCTGAATAGTAGGACACATGACTAGAACTTGGAGGGTTGGGGAAGATGAAGCTGGGTTGGAGGTGGGGTGAAGGAAGAGGAGGAATAGATCATAAGGCTAATTTCCTTCTTCATAGGTGCTTCTAGTACTCCCTGCCCAAAACAATGCCGAAGAACAGGCACTCTACAAAGTAACTTCTGTGCCAATGACTTTGGTAAGGAAGCCAAGAATCCTGCTCCTTCCTATCTCCTATCAACAGACCTGCTCCTTGCATCAGTCTATGAACAAGCCTTATTAAGCACCTATGTCTTCCTGTACTCCTCAGTATCTCCCCCCTCCCAACCCCTTCTCTCTCTCATATCAACCCCTGGCTTTCCATTGCCAGCTCTTGTACCCTCTCTACCCAAGCTTCATCTCCCAATACTATCTCACCATCCTAGCTTTTGGTCCATCCTGTGACCTTCCGCCAATTTAGTCATCCTGCCCACCATATGGGACTCCCAAACTTTATTTCCTGATCTTTTCCTGTCTGTTTTCTCCACAGTGGTGACAGGGGCAGTGAAGTCAATGGTTCGGGGTCCTGGGGAAGGGATCACTGTTACCGTCACCCTCATGGGCGTTTACAAGGCAGGGGCTCTCGTCCTCCCTTCTGCTCCCGTTGGAGCCCCGCTTAAGTTGTATGTGCCCTGTCGGCAGTGTCCCCCAATAAAGAAAGGTAAGAGAGCCTGGGTGAGGGCACATTGTGGGTGCTAAGAACAAATAGAGGGGGAGGGTGCGGGACAGACCCTCTGGCCTCACTCACTGCTCCAACCTCTCCTTTAGGGGCCAGTTACTTGCTGATGGGGAGCGTGGATGAAAAGGGAAGCGCAGTCCTCTCCCCCAACAGTTTTGTGGTGCTATATCGGCCAAACCAGGACCAGATCCTCACCAACCTCAGCAAAAAGAAGTGTCCTTCGCAGCCTCCAGCCACGGCCTGAGACGACCTGCGCCAAACCACTATCTAGTTTCCTCCTTACCTCCATACTTTCTCTATTAAATACAAATAAAGTTCACTCAGACAGAGAAAAGAACCAGAACTCGTCCGGGTGAAGATTGGGGCGACGGGCCGGGTGGGGGGGGCGGGACCACGTCAAGTACTTCTTAGTTTGCTGAAACTTAAAAAAAAAAAAGCCTCCATCATGCCCCCGCCCCCACCCCCACACAGACTCCTCCTCCTAACTGACCGATTCCTATCCCTTCTTCGTCAGAGCAAGCTGTCCAGACCCAGGGGGCTGGGTCCGGGCCGCAGGTGGACAGAGGGGAGACTGCGTGCGGGGCTCAGCAAGAAGCCGTTAGAGCGGGAGAAGGAGGATGGCCAGGCCACTCCGCTCCTCGGGGATGGGAAAGGCTCCTGGCGAGCAAAGGGAAGTCTCAGACATGCAGAGGACGGGCGAGCAGAGTAAAAGTCCACGTCCAGAGCCCCACCCTCGATCCCTGCAGGACAGTCCAAGTCCTGCGTTCCCCGCCCAGGAGATGCCAATTGAGTAATTGCCACGTACGTGTATTCGAGCCAATGAGCTGCTCCCCTAGGCGGGGCCTACCGATCCTGAATTTTGTGTCAACCACTAGGCCTAGTTCTACGCCTCAAAGGCGTAGGACGAACCGAGTCGAATGCCCACCCCTCAGGCTGATAGGCGGCCTCGTCGCCCAATGTGAGCCGGCCGGGCTGAGCCCGGAACCAAAGCTGGAAAACCTGAACCTCAGCGCTGGCAGAAGCTCCGCGGAGTCAGAGGTTGGCAATGCAGACGGAATTAAAGACTCGGGGCTCAATGTCCCAGAAACAGACCGGCGTTACGGACGGCTCCGAGTCGGGAAGCCACTAGATGGACGCTACAGGGGTCGAGACCTGAGAACGAAGGGGGGAAGGGGCGAGGACTGGAGATTCTCAGGGCAGTGTCTGAGAAGGGAGGGGGCTAGACCGAGGTAAGACTGACTCTTAAGAGCAGAAGAAATGGTTAGGTCTTGCCAGTGTGCATCTCGCGCACCGCCAACCTCCCAGAACGTCCACCCTTCCTCTGTAGTTTGCATCCACTCCAGACATTGGTCCTAGAGCTCGCCCCTTTGCAAAGCCATCCAATCAGGGGACTGGTTCCCGAGCCCGCCCCTCCTCTGCCGGTTCCCCAATCAGGGCGTTAGTTCCTGAGCCCGCCCCGCTCCTCTGCCGGTTCCCCAATCAGAGCGTTGGTCCCCGAGGCCGCTCCACTTTCTCTGCTGGTTCCTCAGGCAGGGCGTTGGTCCCCGGGCCCGCCCCCCTCCCCTCCCTTTGCTGGTTCTCCAATCAGGCAGGGCGTTGGTAGGGCCCGCTCCGCCCCCTTTTGCCGGTTACCCCAATCAGGGCGTTGGTCCCCGAGCCCGCCCCTCTGCCGTTTCTCCAATCAGGCAGGGCGTTGGTCCCCGGGCCCGCCCCCCTGCCGGTTCCCCAATCAGGGCGTTGGTCCCCGGGCCCACCGCCCCTCCTTTGCCGGTTCCCCAATCAGGGCGTTGGTCCCCGAGCCCGCCCCTCTGCCGTTTCTCCAATCAGGCAGGGCGTTGGTCCCCGGGTCCGCCCCCCTGCCGGTTCCCCAATCAGGGCGTTGGTCCCCGGGCCCACCGCCCCTCCTTTGCTGGTTCCCCAATCAGGGCGTTGGTCCCCGGGCCCGCCCCCCCTCCTTTGCGGGTTCCCCAATCAGGGTGTTGGTCCTTGAGCCTGCGCCCTCTCCGTGTGCTCTCGAATCCGGACGTGGGCTCTGGGAACCCCTTTTTTGGTTCTCCAGATTTCGCGGCTGGTGTGTTTCGGGGTCGCGGGGTTATCGGAGGCTGTGGATCCGATAGGCTTGAGAATAGAGGCTGAGCCTTGGGAGGGCCCCTCTCTTTCCGGGCTTTTTGCCCCGGTCCATGTCTTGCCTCCAGAACTGGGCTTCCAAAGAGACCCATGAGGGGGCCTTGACCATGTTGAACCCCCGGACCTGCGCTCCCCTTGCGAGGCGAGGGCGGGCGACAATACGGGGAAAGCAGGCGCTTGCGACCACCGACGGTGCTTTGGGTCTCAGAAGAGCCCCCTTGACCCTGGGCGAGGTGGCCCCGGGGTCTGGTTGGGGGGCATCTTTATTAGCGCGCCCACTTTCTTACTTCTAATGGGCCGCGGCCTCTGCTGACCACAGTCCCGGGGCGGGGGGTGGGGAGGTGAGGTGGCAGAGGGCTGTGGGAGGCCTAGTTCCTCAATCGACATTTGAGGTGTAGGTTAGCTTCCACTGCCTGCTTAATTTATTACATTTGTTCCTTACCCAGTTCTCTTTAGGTACCCCCAACCTTTCCCTAGATACCCTCATCCTGTCCCTCTTGTCCGACAGGGAAGCATTTGTGTGTCAAGCTGCTGTCCCTGGGTTCTTGGGAAGGCTCTAGGGCTTCCCTCACAGACATTTGTCAGCCTCTCTAATCCCCTTTCTCTGCTCCCTCAACCCCCCTTCAAGGTATGAAATGTCATTTGGCCCCCATCCCTAGGCACCACAATAGAAGGAAAAAGGGACCCAGTGGCAGGACTCGAAGATATTCATCCCATTGGGAAAACCCTTGCCCACGATGCCCCATCTGTTAGGCCCATCTACTTGATCAGCTGCTACTGCCCCCATCACACCCCTACCAGTTCTTTACCGCAGGGTGTAGAGAAAGCACGCAGAGATGTCGGGTAGGGTTGGAGAAAGTTCATGCACCAGAGAATTGGGGAAAGAGTCTTCACAAACCATCTGACTTATACCACAGGCTGATGGATTAATCAGCAAGCTTTTATTAAGAACCTGTGGTTTGCAGGGCACTGAATGCGGTAGTCTCTGCCCTCCGGGTTAAGTGGCTGAGTATTGATGAGGAATAGTGAGGTTATGATTATAGCCTGTCTCCCCTCTTTTCTCTGACTTCTCTACCCCGTGACTCTCTGCTTCTTGTCTTCAGGTTCCTGTTAAAGGCAAGGGACCCTTGGAATAGGGTCTCTGGGATCCCGTGCCTAGTTTGGGGGAGAAGAGAAAGGGGAGATTCAAGCAGTGAATCTCCCCGATGTCATAAGCCCCAGTATCTTCCTTCTCTCCCTTCTGACAGGTGTAGTCGGTGTGGCTTCCTCTTGCTCTCTCTGCAGGGGCAGTTCAGTGCCCTACTACCCCACATCCTACGGGTCTCCCTGGGACAGATGTTAGGGGCAGCAGGTCTTAGTGGCCATAATACCCTTGGGTTGGGATTGGGAGAGGGTAGGCAGGACACTAAATCCTTGGAAGGAGTTGGCTTCTGATGACCTTTCCTTCCTTTCCCTTTCTTTTCACTGTGGCTTTCTTTCAAGTCTAGATCTTCCCTTCAGTTCTGTGTAGGGATTGAGAATAATCATTGGGACATTGATACTTTAATTTATTCATTCAGACATTAACAAGCTCTTGTTTCCAACCTCCTGAGCTCAATAGTTTTTAATCATTTTTGTGAGCCCAATTTTTAATTATTTTATAAAATGAATAATAAAAATAGAAAAAAGTCAACGTGAAGAGAATCTGATTTCCATTCCTATCCCTTCCCTTTTTCTTCTTTCTAGTGAAATATATTCTGCCTCTTGATGTCCCTGGGATCTAGATGTTCACTGAGCTGTAGTGGAATGAGCTCTGAGTTGGTGGAGTCAGGTGACTCAAGCTGAGTCCTGGCTCTGCCACCAATTAGCTGTCTTACTTGTATGACTTTTAGCAAGTCCCTCTACTTTCTGGGCCTCAGTTTTCTTCATTATAAAGTGAGGAGGTTAAGCAAGCAAAAGCTGACCTATAGCACTTTAAGATCAGCAAAGTACTTTTAAGTTACCTTGTCAGTAAGTGACAGAAGCATGATTTCAAACCATTTACCTGAGCCCAGCTCCAGTATTGCAGCTACTTTGCGTGCTGCATAGCTGCCCTTAACATTCTGTCTTCAGGTCTCTACTGTTCAGGTGACATGAAGCTCCAGTTCTTTCATCTAGAATATTGGCGCTAGTATGAGAAACCTATTTTAACATTTAAAAATGTTGTGAATCCCCATACATCAAGGGAATTTTATTCATATATGTTAATTGAGATAAGGCAAATGACATAAATTATAGATTCAGTAGACATTTTCAGAGGGTCAGCATAGTACAGTGAAAAGATCACTGGACTTGAAGTTCAGAGAGACCCAGCTGATGCTTGTCTGACTTGGACCAAGTAATGTTTTTGAGCCTCGGTTTCCTCATCTGTGAAATAAAGATAATAATATAATATCTACCTTAAAGGGTTGCTGGGAAAATGCCTTGAAAACTTTAAAACAGTATGAAAATTTAAGTTAATATATTTTATTATAAACTTGACAAACATCCAGAAAAGTATTTTCTAATACAAAAGAAGAATAGAAAGAGGCTTGTATATGAAACTGTGAATCTCTTAAATCTCTTATTTAACATGGAAGCCCTACCAACCCTGTTTATCTGTGTCCCCTTCTAGACTTCCTTACAGTTTCTAAAGTGTATCTTTAAAATATTTCATCAATGATTTTTTTCTTCTTTTTTGTTGGTACATTGCTATTACCTCTTCCTACCCCTTCTCATAACTACCCCCTGGACCTGGACAAAAGGCACCAGCAACACATGAGAAATCCCACAAGATAATCTCTCAGCTACCCAAGGTTGTCTGTACAGAGTGAAGTCAGAGGACTGTTTAGGAATTGGTAAACCCACTTAATACTGAGGGGCAGGTTATTATCATTAGCGTTGGGGAGGAGATGGAGGGGGGGATGCATCCATGACAATTTTGGTAGCAATACTCCTGGCCTATGATGCTGTTAAAAGAAATGGTTGTGCCTTGTGCCCCTTATCACGGTGCCGTAGTTCTGCTGGAACCTCTTGCGACTTGCTGGAATCCCACCTAACAGTTATAATTCAATTCATATCCATTGCCTGGTGTGTGCAAGGCAAGCAGTAGCTGATAGGAGGTGGGTGGTACCAGGTGGGACTAACATGCGATTCAAACAAATGGCCTTCGAGGGTCCCTGGCTAACACATGCAGATGTTGAAGTGAAAGGGAAGAAAAATGGGAGATACTCAGGCAGGTCACAGCAGGATGGCTGGAGAGAGAATGGTTCTGGCTATGGTATAGTAAGAGACTTCTCCAAATTGTATATGGATTGAGGAAATCCCCACTCATTCCAGTCTGGACTGAGTAATTGTGTTTTATAATAAAAAATGTAACTGCCACCTACAAAAATAATCACATGAACGTTTTACAGAAAACCGTTAACATTTAACAAAGCAGAATCATACAACAAATACATAGAAAAATTTGTTTGCTCTGTGTCCTGTTTAAGTGCTTTTTAGGTCCAGTTAATTTTATGTTAATATATATGTATATATCTCTATCTGTCTGTCTGTCTGTCTAAAGTAAACTGGAGAAACCTCTTTCCATAAGCAGCTGCTCATATCCCTATATCCAAACTCCTAATCTCTTAGATTTATTTATAATGCTTAAACTGTAGAAAGATCACAGCCAAGGTTATCTTTTTCTGTCACTACAGTTCTTGACTTCCCTTGAGTTATGTAACATAATCCCACGATTATTACCTCAAGAGAACAAGGAAAGTCTTTTCTCAAGAATTCAGGTCTCTAAAGACTTTCTCTTTTTCTGTGCCTCCTTCAGTCTAATTATGACAATAAAAAACTTGTCATAGAATGGTAGTTAAGTTGTCACTTCAAGATTCTATAGATTCTTAATTGGGGTCTTTAAACTTGTTTTAAAAAATATTTTTATAAGTATATTTCAATATAATCGGTTTTCTTAGTAATTGCATGTATTTTATTTTATGCATTTTAAAAAAAATTTTGAGAAGGGGTCCATTGGCTTCATCAGACTGCCGAAGGGGGACATGATATGGAAAAAAAGTTAAGAATTCCTTTCCTATGGGGATTCTTTTAAAGCCAGTGTTGAACACTTGCATATATATATATTTATATACGTATGTGTATATACACATATATGTAGTCAATTTGTCTTGCCAGGAAGACCAAGCATTTATTAAGTATGTGAAAAGTGAAAAGTTGCCTGGCTTAGTAGAGACTGCTGAACTTAGGAAGATGAAAAAATTCTTTTTTCTGACACTTACTAGATGTGTGACCATGAGAAAGTTACTTAATCGCTTTGAGCCTCAGGCAGCTCCCTAAGACTTATCTAATAAGTTATAGTAGATTTATAAGTTACAGCAAGTTGCAGATAAAAATTGAAATTAAGTTTTCAGCTATTGACTTTTGTGAAAAGTATTGTTTTAGGTGCCAGGGTTGGTTGGTTGCCGGTGGTTGGTTGGTTGTTGTCCTTCGTTCTCGAAGAGGACCAAAATGACATCACTATGCTTGAGTCAAGACTCAGTGTGTCCAGCTGTGGCTGATCACGCCAATACAAGCTTGGAATGCTCTACCACAGGTCGGGCACAAGTAGTCCGTGTGAACATTTTGGGGGGGATGCTCCAAAACTTGTGCATCCTGCATTTCCTTTGAGCTATTTCAATTCTGCTTTGCTCATAGAGCACAGTACCTTCTCTGATGGGGGCATGCTATGCTGAGCGGTCCTGTACCAATGTCTCCCATGTCACACAGTCAGTTCCAAAGTTGAGAGTGTCCTTGTATCACTTTTTCTGACCACCATGTGAGCACTTGCCCTGTGCGAGTTCTCCACAAAACAGTCTTTTTGGCAAGCCTATGTTTTGCATTCGAACAATGTGGCCAGCCCATTGGAGTTATAGTCTCTGAAGCAGAGTTTGAAGGCTTGGCAGTTTAGTTCGAGTAAGGACCTCTTTGTCTGGTACCTTATCCTGCCAGGTGATCTTCAGAATCTTCCTAAGACAATTCAAATGGAAGTGATTCAGTTTCCCGGCATAGCACTTGTAGACTGTCCAGGTTTCACAGGCTTACAACAATGAGGTCAGCACAATGGCTCTGTAGACCTTCAGTCTGGTAATCAGTCTAATACTTCTTGTCTCCCATACTTTCCTTCAGAGCCTCCCAAACACTGAGCTAGCCATGTGTCAACCTCATTACCAATGTGTACATCCCTGGAAAGTATACTGACAAGGTAAGTGAACTTACCACAGCATTCAAAACTTCTCCATTTGCTATAACTGATGGTTTCATGTATAGATGGTGTGGTAGTGGCTGATGGAGCACCTGTGTTTTCTCGGTGTTAATTGTTAGGCCAAAATTAGCACAAGCAGCAGAGAACTGATCCATACTTTATTGCATCTCAGCTTCAGAGGCTGCATTGAGCGCACAGTCATCTGCAAACAGAAAATCATGCACCAACACTCCCTCCACTTTGGTCTTGGCTTGTAGCCTTTTCAAATGAAGAATTTACCATCAGTGAGGTAGCTGAACTTGATGTCATGTTCATCCTCATTGAAAGCATTTGACAACATGGCTGAAAACATCATGCTAAAAAGCATGGGAACAACAAGCACATAGCCGTTTCACTCCTTTGGTGACTGTGAAGGCACAAGAGCAACAGGGTGTCTGAGCAGCCTTTTAAAGATCACACTGCTCACCTCCTGGTGTGAGGAAGGGGCTAGAAAAGGCACCCTAAAAATCATCTGATTACCCAACCCTGGCCTGATTACCACAGCAGGTGGGGAATCCCACTCTATGATCGAAACACAAAGAAGTGTACAAAAACATCTGCAAAGAGGCTTCCACTCACCATTGGCACATGGAATGTGTGCACACTTACAGACAACACAAACTCCAGTAAACCTGAAAGATGAATAGCTCTTCAGGCAGGAGAACTTAGTAGGTATTGCATCCAAATAGCAGCCCTGAGTGAAACAAGGCTGGCAAATGAAGGCCAGCTTACTGAAGCTGGAGCTGGATACACGTTTTTCTGGAGTGGCCGCAGTGAAGGGGAGCACTGTGAAGCTGGCATAGGTTTTGCAATCAAAGCTAATCTGGTCAACAAGCTTGTATGTCTGCCAAAAGGAGTGAATGACAGGCTCATGACTATGCGACTGCCACTTGCAGGAAAATGTCACCATCATCAGTGCCTATGCTCCTACCATGACGAACCCTGATGAGGTCAAAGAAAAATTTTATGAAGACCTGGAGACCCTTATCATCAATGTGCCAAATTCTGGGTGACTTTAATGCTAGAGTAGGCTCAGACTACCAGACTTGGCAGGGAGTACTAGGGTGGAATGGAGTTGGAAACAGCAACAGTAGTGGTCACTTACTACTGAAGACTTGTTCATCTCATGACCTCATCACCAACACTGTCTTCTGTTTACCTAAATGCAATAAAATTTCATGGATGCACCCTCAAAGCAAACATTGGCATTTAATAGACTATGTGATTGTAAGAAGAAGAGACAGACAAAATGTGAGAGTGACGAAGGCAATGTGTGGTACAGAGTGCTGGACTGATCACAAACTTATCTTTTCCAAGTTAATATTCCCATTCAGCAAAAGGGGTGCCCCCAAGGCAAAATGACCACCAGAAGAATTAATGTCAACAAATTAGGTGCCAGGGTTACCAGGTACAAAAGGTACTTCCATTCTCGGTTTGGTAGGGGTGGGGTATGGTTACAACCAGTACACAAATAAGTAAATGAAAAGTAATTTGACTGGGCAGAGGGCACTGACAGATGGGATGATTAGAGAAAATATCGATGCAGATGATTTTCAGATTTTTTTTATTATTTTCAGCTGTGTCCAACTCTTCATGACCTCATTTGGGGGTTTCTTGGCAAAGATACTGGAGTGGTTTGCCATTTCCTTTTCTATCTCATTTTACAGATGAGGAACTGAGGCAAAAAGGGTTCAGTGACTTATCCAGGGTCACATAGGTAGTAAGTGTCTGAGGCTAGATTTGAACTCAGCTAACAATAAGACTAGTGGAGGTGATAGAATTCCAGCTGATGTATTTAAAGTCCTAAAAGATGATGCTATTAAAGTGCTGCACTCAATATGCCAGCAAATTGAGAAAACTCAACAGTTGCCACTGGATTGGAAGAGATCAGTTTATGTTACAAGGCTAAAGGAAGGCAATGCCAAGGAATGTACAAATTACCAAACAATTGTGCTCATTTCACACACTAACAAGGTTATGCTTAAGATTCTGCAAGCTAGACTTCAGCAATATGTGAACTGAGAATTAAAAGAAGAGCAGGTTGTTTTCATAGAGGCAAATAAACTAGAGACCAAATTGAAAACATTTGCTAGGTTATGGAGAAAACAAGGAAGTTCCAGAAAAAACATTCTGTTTCATTGATTACACTAAAGCCTTTTACTGTGTGGATCACAACAGAATGTGGCCAGTCTGCAAAGAGGTGGGAATACCAGATCATCTTGCTTGTCTCCTGAGGAACTTGTATGTAGACCAAGAAGCAACAGTTAGAACTGAACACGGAACAACTGATTGGTTTAAGATTGGAAAAGGTGTATGACAAGGCTGTATATTGTCACCTTATTTATTTAACTTATATGCAGAGTACATCATGTGAAATGCCAGCCTGGATGAATCAAAAGCTGGAATTAAGGAGAAATATCAACAGTCTCAGATATGCAAAGGATACCACTCTGATGGCAGAAGATGAAGAGGAATTAAAAAGCCTCTCAATGAGGGTAAAGGGAGAGTATAAAAGCTGGCTTGATGCTTAGTATCAAAAACCCTTGGCAACTGGTTCCATCATTTTCTGGCAAATTGAGGTGAAAGAAATGGAAGCAGCATCAAATTTTATATCCTTTGGCTCAAAGATCACTGCAGATGTCGACTGTAGCCATGAAATTAAGAGATACTTGCTCCTTGGAAGAAAAGCTAATGGCAAATCCAACACTCATATACCACCTTCTGCAAGACAATTTCCTAGTCTCTCTCCACTGCCTCCTCCCCTCCCTAATTCATCCCCCATGACTTATTTCTTCCAACTGAGATTACTTCACATTTACACTATATATATGTTATATTTTTGATTAAAAGATGAACTCCCTGAAGGCCAGGACTGTGTTTCTTCATTTCTTTGTATCCTCAGGGTTTAACACAGTGCTTAGCATGTAATAAGGGCTTAATCAATTTTTGTTCACTGAAAGGTAGAGACAGGTGAGAGTCAATCCTACATATGGGGAGGGGGGGCTCACATGAATCCATGGAAGCAGGTAAAACTTTTTTAAAAATATTATTTAAAAAGGTGGAAGTCTGATTATAAAAGGCCTTAAACATTTGGCTAAGGAATCAGTATTTTATCTTCTCCCTCAGTTTTTGTTATACCATTCTGTCATAGTTCTTTTTTTTTTTTACCTGTTGAACTCAATATCTTTTCAGGGTTCATCATCTGTTTCCTGTCTGTTCTGGGCCCTAGCCTCTTACAACAGCCTCCCTGTTGGTGATCTCATCTACTCCCATGAATTCAACTATCAACTATGAAGAGTCCCAAATCTACATATCCAACCTTCATCCCTCTTCTGAGCTCCATTGTTATTGTATCTCCAACTGCCTACTTAATTGGTCTTCCTTCATCCATTCTCTCTCCATTCTATTCCATCTTGCATAGAACTGGGAGAATGTTATTTCTTTTTTTTAATTTAAATTTATTTATTTTTAGTTTACAACATTCAGTTCCACAAACTTTTGAGTTTCAAATTTTCTCCCCCCCCCGCCTTCTTTCCTCCCTCCCCAAGACGGCATGCATAGGCTCTACATATACATTCACATGAAACATATTTTTACATTAGTCATGTTGCAAAGAAGAATTATAACCAATGGAGTGAACCACAAGAAAGAAAAGACAAAACAAAACAAAACAAAAAAGCTAGAGAAAAAATAGTATGCTTAGATCTGCGTTCAGACTCCATAATTCTTTCTCTGGTTGTGGATAGCATTTTCCATCATGAGCCTTTTAGAGTTGTCTTAGAACCTTGCATTGCTGAGAAGAGCCAAGTCTATCAAAGCTAGTCATCAAACAATGTGGCTTTAACTGTGTACGATGTCCTCCTGGTTCTGCTCCCCTCACTCAGCATCAGTTCATATAAGTCTTTCCAGGTTTTTCTGAAGGCCTCCTGCTCATCATTTCTTATAGCACGATAGTATTCCATTATATTCATATACCACAAGTTGTTCAGCCATCCCCAAATAATGGGCATCCCCTGTAGCAACAATCTTGCTGGCAGCTACTGTGGCTGTGTAAAACCAATAACAACCGGCACACAGAAGGCCATTAACACAGGTTCTTTGATCTGCTTTACTAAGGAAAGTAACAGGTTAACAATCTTACTTTAATCAAACATATATATGTATGTATATGTGTATAGATATGTATGTATGTGTGTGTGTGTGTGTGTGTGTGTGTGTGTGTGTATGCGTTCAGTTCAGGAGGAAAAGCCAGCACTCTGAACTTCAGAGCAAATACAAACAAATTACAAACATACATAATATAAACAGACCAAATCACAAAATCACAATTCATAGTTACCAGGAAAGCATCAACATCTGGGTTTATGAGCCAGGGAGCTCTTAACAACAGGTTGCCCAGAGTCACACGCCATTCTTCCAGTGACTGAGAGCCCCAAAAGTCAAAGGCCAACCTTGGATCTTATATAGCAGTGTCAGGGCCTGACGGATTCATACCTAATGAGCAAAAGAATGTGGGCCTGGGGCTTTGTACCTAGTAAGTCTTAATCAAAGGCATTTGATTACTTTAGCATATCTAAAAGAGAAAACAGTAAAAAAAAAGTCCCACCTTAATTACCAATACATCCCCTCAATTTCCAGTTGTTGGCCACCACAAAAAGAACTGCTATAAATATTTTAGCATGTGTGGGTCCTTTTCCCATTTTTATGATCTCTTTGGGATACAGCCTCTAGAAGTGCTATTGTTTAGTCAAAGGGTATGCATATTTTTATGGCCCTTTAAGCATATTTCCAAATTGCTCTCCCAAATGGTTGGATCAGTTCACAACTCCACCAATAATGCATTAGTGTTCCAATTTTCCCACATCTCCAGCATTTATAATTTTACTGTTTTGTCATGTTAGCCAATCTGACAGATGTGATGTGATAGTTGTTTTGATTTTCGTTTCTCTAATCAATAGGGAGCATTTTTTCATATGACTATAGATAGCTTTAATTTCTTCCTATGAAAACTGCCTGTTCTTATTCTTTGACCATTTATCAATTGAGGAATGACTTGTATTCTTATAAATTTGACTCAGTTCTCTATATATTTTAGAAATGAGGTCTTTATCAGAGACACTGGTTGTAAAAATTCTTTCCCAGTTTTCTGCTTTCCTTCTAGTCTTGGTTGCATTAGCTTTGTTTGTACAAAAACTTTTCAATTTAATATAATCAAAATGATCCATTTTGCATTTCATAATGTTCTTTATCTCATTTGGTCATAAAATCTTCCATTGTCCATAGATCCGACAGGTAAACTATTCCTTACTCTCCTACTTTGCTTATAGTATCAGACTTTATATCTAAATCATGTACCCATTTGGACTTTATTTTGGTATATGATGTAAGATACTGATCTATGCCCAGTTTCTGCCATACTGTTTTCCAGTTTTCCCAGAAGTTTTTGTGAAATAGTGAATTCTTATCCCAGAAGCTAGAGTTTTTGGGTTTATCAAACAGTAGATTACTATAGTCATTGACTACTGTGTCTTGTGTACCTATCATATCCCACTAATCCACTCTATTTCTTAGCCAGTACCAGGTAGTTTTGATAATTGTTGCTTTATAATACAATTTAAGATCTGGTATGGCAAGGTCACTTTCTCTAACATTTCATTGATTCCCTTAATATTCTGGACCTTTTGTTCTTCCTGATGAATTTTATTTTTTCTAACTCTATAAAATAATTTTTTGGTAGTTTGATTGGCATGGCACTGAATAAGTAAATTAATTTAAGTAGAATTGTCATTTTTATTATATTAGCTTGGCCTACCTATGAGCAACTGATGTTTTTTCCAAATATTTAGATCTGACTTTATTTGTGTGAAAAGTGTTTTGTAATTGTGTTCATGTAGGCCCTGGGTTTGTCTTGGCAGATAGACTCCCAAATATTTTATAATGTCTACAGTAATTTTAAATGGAATTTCTCCTTCTATCTCTTGCTGTTGGGCTTTATTAGTAATATATAGAAATGCTGAGGATTTATGTGGGTTTGTTTTATATCCTGCAACTTTGCTAAAGTTATTTATTATTTCAAGAAGTTTTTTACTTGATTCTCTAGGATTCTCTAAGTAAATCATCATATGATCTGCAAAGAGTGAGAGCTTTGTTTCTTCATTGCCTATTTTAATTCCTTCATTTGGCACCAAATGCCTCTCCAAATGAGTGATTATATAGTAACCTTGTATCCAAACTAGGAAGGGATAAAGGAAATCCACATACAAAACTTATGTATCCAGAGGAGATTTTTTTAAAAAGGATATTATTCTTTATAGCCAGTTGGAGATGGGAATGGGCTACTGTAGATCCCCAAATCTGCATCCAGATTGGGTAACTAGTTTGGCAGTACCCCAGATTTGGGCAATGTAGCTACTAAAGCTTCCTCTCCTTCCTTTTTTTGTACAGGAAAAGTCACATTTTTGTTATGTATTAGAGACGCTCCTTTCCTCCTCTTCTTGGGTGTCAGGATAGTGATTGGTAGGGACCAAGGTATTATCTGCCATTCCTGTTTCCAGAACAACAATTTGAGATCATGGAGTGCAGCTGTTAGTTGAGGAAGATGAGAGTATAGGAATGGGATGTTCTTTTACTCAGGGTTAGTTACTAAGGGCAATCTAGAGGTTCTTATTTATCATGCCAGGGGCTGTGGGGCTACCTGAGCCCAGAAGGACATTTATCGCTAGGCAAAGAGGGAGATACCTTTTCTGCTAGTTTTAGAATTGGAAACAAAAAGCCGGGGGCAATTAACGCAGGATATATGCCAATTAAGTATCAGGAAATGGTCTTGGGTTATTCCCTGACTGAGGACTCATTCAAATGTCTATAGATTTTTGCCCCCTTTGGGGATTCTACAAGTGAAGTGTTTGCTCACATGGGTTGGGGTGAGGTGAAGGAATAAACTTCCCATACACAAAGAAAGATACTAACAAGTCCCTATTAACATAGCTACGTATAATATGTAGCTCTTTATAGATATATATAATACATGGATATAGCGTGTGTGTGTGTGTGTGTGTGTGTGTGTGTGTGTGGTCTTTGCAGTCATTTACCCTGGACAAATCACTTAACCTCTCTCAGCCTCAGTTTCCTTAACCGTAAAATAGAAATCATAATAGCAGGTACTTCACAAGCTTGTTGTGAGGAACAAGTGAAATAAGTTTAAAGTGTCTTACAAACCTTATCAAGCAGCATATTTAGGATGAGGAAGGATTGTTATGAAGTTATGAAATACAAAACCACAACAAAAAGGACATAGAGAGAATTACAGAGACCAGACATCATGGAAAGCATTGTAGCCGGTAAAGTTTTGTTGGCCCTGTCATGCAGGTGTGGCAGAGTCCTTTGCCTTGGCTTCTTTGACATGGCTCTCTGACCTAACTGCTTCTTGTCATTTGTCTCTTGATCTCATTTGCTCCCGTAGGTTCAATTCTTGTCTGTGTGCAGGGAACTTAGATATCTCTGTATCTCATATATCTCTAAATCTGGCCCCGATCTCTTTCCTGAACTTCAGAAGTCTTAGAATGCCAACTCTCTGTATGTTCCATTGATATTTCAAACTCGTCATGTCAAAATGGAACTCTTCTCTCCGCCCCCCACCTTGGGACCCAGGGACGTAAACACATAAGCACATAAACAGACAACAAATAAAAGAGTGGGGGGAAGAACCCAGACTTCCTTGCTTGTTTTGTGAGTACCACCACCTTCCCGGTCAACAAGGTTTATGATCTCAGCATCATCCTTGGCTCTTCACTCTCCCTCACTTTCCATATCCAATCAGTTGTCAACTTCTGCCGATTATACTTTCATAATCTCTTCTTTTTCGGAATACTCACAATGACCGCCCTAGTTCAGGACCTTATCATTTCACATACCTGTCAAAAATATTATTTGATGATGCCACTTCCCTGGTCAAAAACCTGGCTCCCGGATGCCTTTAGGATGAAATAGGAAGTCCTGATCCTTGCATTTAATACAATCTGGCTTTGACCCAACTTTCTCTTTAAACAAATACTATCATTCAACCAAACTAGACTGTGTACTTCTCCACGAACCCAACATGCCTAGAGCTGTCCCCTCCTTGTCCTTCCTCACCTCTGACTCTGAGAAGCCTTATTTTTCTTTAAAGCTTACTTCAGTTACTGTGCCCTCCAGGAAGCCTTCCCCCAGTCCCTCAATTATCAGTGTTCTCCTTTCTCAAATTACTTTGTGTATCTGTGTGTAGTTGAATTAGCCTATGGGGTTAATCCATGGAGAATGTTCAGAGCCGCCATTACTGATTCTGGTTGACCACGTGGAACCTTTGGGGCCATGCTTCCAGCTATCTCTGGCTCAGGATTTGCACTTTGAAATGAAAGAGAAGCTCTTTATATTAGATGTGGAGCTGGGAGAGGTGAGGACTCAGTGAATGTATAAAAGGGATACCCTGTCCCCTCCTCCCTTTTCCTTCCAGTTGGCAAACCATGTCAGTTCCGTGGGGTAGGAGAAGAAGCCCTAACTCCAACCTTGACCTCCATGTAGCTGTGAGCACATGGCATCATGTCTTGCCTAGGCCTGGGTTCTTTTCTGATTTTAGGCAAGCAGATATTTATCCCACAATGGATGTGTCTAGGCTCAGAGGCAACCTTCTGAGTGATAGAGGTCCCCAGGCCCATGGGATGGAGCTGAATGGTGGCAAGGGACGAGTCCATAGCAACTTCTCTGGCTCTGTCAGAGAGAATCAGCCCAAAGCTGGCTGTCATACAAGCAGTTTCTGGGAGATGGTACAAAGCTAAAAGGGAAAATTAGAATTCATTATCGCTGTTATTTAGTCGTACCCGTGACCCCATTTGGCGTTTTCTTGGCAAAGATGCTGAAGTGGTTTTGCCATTTCCTTCTCCAGCTCTTTTTATAGATGTGGAAGCTGAGGCAAACAGGATTAGGTGACTTGCCCAGGGTCATACAGCTAGTAAGTGTCTGAGGCTGATTTGAACTCAGGTCTTCCTGACTGGGGTGGGGTGGGGAGAATAGGAGTGGATGCTTTATTCACTGTGCCACCTAGCAGCCCTAAAAAATACAGTTTAGTCCTAAAAACTGCTTTCTACCTTCTGAGGTTAGGTTTCAGCCTCTCGGCATATTGTAATAGTAGTTACAAGTTTTTACTAAATCCTGTTTTAAGTCTTTTTGTTAATGTAAAATATGAGCCTTTTATGTTTAGCATTTCTTTTGGTCAGAGAGGAAGTAGAGGATCACTTTTCTTCCTGAGCTCTACTTTGGCCACCTATCAATACTACAATTTTAGCCCTCCTCAGGTACCCCAAATCATTTTCTCTTTGCCTAGTTTCCTCGCTCCCTCCCACACTCCTTCCTAATTCCCCATAGCCCTTTATGCTTTCCCAAGTTCCTTAGCTTCCACCCTCCCCCCCCCCTGCTTTTTTGCTGTAGAATTTAGATCTGGATTGTATGTAATTGAGCATTCTTTTTTTAACTTTCCCTTTTTACCCTTCATGTCAGTCAAGCCTAAGCAATATGTAAAAACAGATCAGAGATACCTGGGCAGAGGGTTAATAAGCTGAAGAGTGTGAGAAAAGGGAGCCTAGCCCCTTTCTCATTAGAGGCCAGGCTCCACAGGACTGAGCCCAGTCCAAATCATAGGCCCGGAGTATAGAACGGACTCTACTCTTCTTTTTGTTATCCTCAGGCACAAGGCTTAATAAACTTTTATTGAAATGCAATTGGCAAGAATAGCCTTTTGTTTGAGTACTACTCATGGCCTGTTTTGTTACCTAGGTGTACACATGTATTAAACATACACACATTTAATCCCAGTGGTCACTGGGAGAAGAAAGGAAAGACACTTCCTTGGTTGCCCTGCTCCCCCCCTGTTCCAGGCTTCTTGTCAAATCAAGGAGTGTTGTGATTTTCAGTAGAATAATTTTTTTTCTTTGAATCCTCAGTCACTGAGTGGGTCCATGGAATTATATGTGGAAATGCCTTCTAGGACAAGGAGTGAAGGGTAGGTAGGGGAGCAAGTGCTGCTTGGGAGAGCTCTGAGTAAGCCAGGAAACTGATTTCTCTGGAAAAGCAGCACTATTCCCGGATTCCCCCCTTCAGAAAAGTTGGCAGACCTGGACCTCCAAGCTCAAGAAAAGGTCCAGAGTACAAAAAAAGGATTTCAGGTTATGAACATTGAATCGCCTTGCCCTAATTTTTTTTGGGGGGGGGAAGCCAAGGACTTGGGGAAGGGAAAGTGGAAATAAGAATGATTGAGCAGATACTGCTCTCTTACAGTATGATCATCACATTAAGAGGAATGTAACTGCTTCCTCTTACATTATATAGAGACATCCATTTGAAAGGAAGGGAGCAAAATAAGAACTGGGATCAGCAGCTAGGTAGCAGGCTAGCACCCTAAAATTTAATAGAAAAGGATGTGTAAGGGGAGGAGACTCTCTGAAGGATCTAGAGAGGAAGGAGTTGAGAGAATGGGTGGTCCTGAGAAAAAGAGAGACTGGATGCAGTGACTTGTCCACCTTCAGAAGTTGTTGTCAATGTTCCAGACATCTCCACTGAGGGCATTAGCTGCTCCCTGCAGGGTCCAGGTGAGCAGAGCCAGCTGACGGCGTAAGTGGCCCTCTTCAAAACGAGGTCTTGAATATCTTAGGGAGCTATCCCCAGCCCCCTCGCTCCTCAGCAGCTGCAGGTGCTCGAGTAAGGCCCCCAGAGTGTGGTCCCCTTGACCCAGGAAGATGTGACGGAATGGGTAGATTGCTGGTGATACATACTGGGACAGGAAGTAGAATTCTACCTGCCACAGGGGACATAGGGAGTGGTTAGAGAGGAAGCAGAGGATCACTTTTCTTTCTGAACCCTACTTTGGCTACCCATCAATACTACAGTTTCAGCCCCTCTCAGGCACCCGCAGTCATTTCCCCTTTGCCTGGTTTACCCACTCCCTCTAACACTCCTTCCTGATTCCCCATAGCCCTTTACACTTTCCCAAGTTCCCTAGCCTCTCTCCTCCCCCTGCTTTTTTGCTGTAGGATTTAGATCTGGAAAGAACAGTTGATCATCTAACCCAATCCTTTTTTTTTCTTCAGATGACAAAGCCAGAGAGATTAAATAATTTGCCCAGTGTCACATAGGTAGTCAAGTACTCACCTCCCTACTTGGTTCTCTAACTAATCTGACCGTCTCTCCCCCTTTCCCCACTTTCCTCACTAACACTTCCCAAGTCCATCTAATCTTCCACGCCTCAATAATCTGAGCTTTCCATGGCAACCCTGTCCCTCAACAGCTGCCTCAGTTTTCTTTCCAACCACACAAGCCTTCCCTCCCTGCCCATCTCAATTCACTCTTCCTCAAACTCTCTCCTTATCCCTGGACAGGTAATCTGGGGTTTATACTGTCAGTAGCATTGTAGGTAGCATTCTAGTGAGAAGCCACTGATAGCAAATAGCCAGGGAAGAGACTGGATCCCTCCCTCTTGCATCGTCAATTCCTTCCTGCTCCATTGACCCCTTCCCCTCTCTACAAGTATGCTCAGGCCTTCCTTTTTATCCTAAAAACACAGCAATAACAAATTCCTCTATTTGCTGAATCCTTCAAGCCTTATTTTATTCACCTTGTCTATCTATATCATGCCATCCTCACCTATGCACTTTTTGCATTAATAGCCCCAAATATCAAATATCTTGTGGTGAAACAGCTAGAAAGAGTATGAGTAGTGTACCTTGGATATCTTGACTTCCTCATTACCCACTCACAGCTCAACCCCCATCAATCTTCTATCACCGGGTGACAGATGACCTCAGCTGCTAAAGCCAGTGGTCATTTCTCATTCCTGATCCTTTTTGTACTCTGTAGCATTGGCTTCTTTGGCATTACTCTCTCCAGATTCTTTTCTTCTTTAATTATCCTTCTGCCTAAGGCTAGGTGTCTTTCCCTGTTCCTTTCCCCCAGTAATCTCTCTCTTTTTGTAATTTAATTCCCATCCAAATCTGGGTAGCTCAGTACTTCAATCCTTGCCCCTCTACTCTTTGTTCATTCTCCCCTAGTAATCCCAGGTGGGAGAGGAGAAAGATGAGGGAATAGGAAAAGAGAGGCAATGACCTGAATTGGAGAAAAGAGATGGGAAAGGAGAGGGAAGATAAAAGCAGGAAACAAGACAGGGAAGTGGGGGGGGGGGTGGGATTGGAGCTAGACACAGGAAAGAGAATGAGGCTAGGGAAAGGTCAGTGGAAGAGCCTTGGGATGTAAGACCCAAAAAGCAGAGAAGACAAGCAATAAGAGCAAAAGTTTTCGAGGAACAAATTTTTTTCATATTCTTAACTGGTGTGGCTGGGGTTGGGGCTGCCCTGTGACAGTAGTTATAAGGATAAGGCTGACACATGAGTCTGACTCACTCTCATGATTCGGACATTGTACATTCGCATCAGTCTCTCATTGCTCTCCTCTGAGCTGTAGATTTCCTTCTGCAGCTTCTCAGCTGACCGGATGTAGTCTCCTCGTGCTGAGTATATCCACTGCAGGGTCAGGCCCCGGGCCTGGAGAGTAGAAAGGGGCTAAGAATAGTACCAGGGTGCCAAGGGAGGAAGTAGGAGACCTAATTTGGGGGCTTTAGGGAATAGAGAAGTGAAAGGCTGGAGATCAGGACACAGGTTCAAAGAAATGAAGGGAGATAGGAGTGGGGGCAGGACTAAGTCCCAAAGGGAATGAGATTTGGAATATAGTATTCAGGGAAGAAATCTCAACCCTCACTGGGGATTGATACTCCGGTTCTAACCTTGAGATCCCCAGAAAACTCATTGAGTCTGCCAATGTGCTTCAGGATGACATCACCATAGCAGCCAAAGTCTAAGGGTAGCAGGTGATCGTGGCTGAGCCGGATGAGTAGTTGGCCCACCACCATGGCCACAGCCCGGGCCACAGCAGGCAGCCGCCCTTGTAAAGCTCCATGCAGATTCTTATATGTATCTTCTTTGGTGTTCAGGAAGGGGTAGGGTGGGCCCTTCTGATGACAAAAGATAAGGAAGAACAAGGTCCATAACAGCTAGGGATACAGAAGTAAGGGCAGAGTTTGGGGATGGGACAATGGGTCTAGGATATGGAATGGTGGGTAAGGTTGGAATGATGGGGTTGTGACAGAGGGGGCGAATTTGTAGGTGAGGGTGGGATGGGCTTACGTCAGTGAATGAGAACTCAACAGCAGGGACCCCTCCAAAGGCAGTGAAAGAGTAAGCACTGCTGTCCATGGGCAGGGGCCGGATCCTGAGGATGGGAAGCATGACCAAAAGTGGAGAATAATTGTCGGCTCAGATTTCCCAGATCCCAGTAGGATGCCAGCACCACCATGACCACCAAGATCTAGCCCTCTCTCTCCCCTCCCTTTCCATGACAGACTTGGACATCCCATCCCCTGAAAGCCTGTCACTTACACCTCAGCCTCCCAGCTCTGGCCTGGAACTACCACCTGATCATAGAGGGTTTGACCACTATGGTTGGGAGAATCCACCTAGATCAGGAGAAGATAGAGGAAAAGACCTCAATGACCAGACTTTACCGAGACTTCTGATCCCCCTGGTTTTTTCCTGCACTCTACTTTTGTTCTCTCCACCCTCTTTGGCATTAGGCAAGTCACTTCTCAATTCTGGGTCCCAGTTTTCTCTATGAAATGAAAGGGTTGAATGATGTACTTTAAGGTTCCTCTCAGTTCTGACAGTCTGTGGGTCTTTGCCTTCTTAGGACCCTCACCTGCTTTAGGATGCTCTCAATGAGGCTGGTGAGAAGAGGGCTGGTTTTTGCATGGAACTGGTCATCCCCTGAGGAGAGAGGTGGAGATGGGAAGACAATTAGGTTTAGGGCTCAAGTCCTAACTTGTCTTCCACAGGAAAGCTTGGACCTCAGCTCACCAAGCACAGCATTGTCCAGGCTCACATAGACAGCAGCTTTGAGGTGCAACATGGGGAGGTAGCCCTGAAGGAGAGAGAAAACTAAGGACAAGCCCACTCCCAGCACCCAGGACCACCCCTGCCCCAGACTCTCCATTTCTGGCCCATTACCTCCAACCATTCAGTGGCTCCCACATTCCCAAAGTCACCAGCATCCCAGCTGACAAAAAGCAGACTTCGTCGAGGCTGAAAACCTGATGAATAGGAAGGAAGGGGGTGAGGAAGAGTAATTACCTTTCTCATCCTTATTTCACTGGCCACCCCTAGAGTTGTTATCACCTTGTCCTGCTTTTAGTTCTTCACATGCTCCCATGTACCTTCAATCTCCCCTTCCAACCCCTGGTTTGGAATCTTCCTTAACTTCTTCCTCCCCAATCCTTCCCTGGGCCAGATCCCAAGCCCTCTTTCTCCTCCCAGTCCTGTCCTTGGACCTCTTCAAATCTTGGTCCCTTCTTACCTCTCATTCCTGATCCTCTTCTCTCTCTACCTCCCTGACCCTAGCATCTTGGCCATGGCCTTACCATTCCTCATCATGGCAGAAAAGGTGCGCACCAGCTCCAGCAGGATGGCTGTGCCCACAGCAGACTTGGCTGCCCCTGGACCCCAGGCATCTCTCTGGGCTCCAATGACAATGTAATGATCTGAGGCAAGAAGAAAGAGTAAACATGGGAAGTAAGGGGGCTAGATCTAAATCTTTAGTGGCACCTAGGAAAGAGTTGATTTTTCTCAGCTCTCCTCCATGTGGCCCATTAGTCACACACACACACACACACACACACACACACACACACTCAGAGAGAGAGAGAAAGAAATACATACATACACAGAGAGGGGAAGAGCAGTGATTCTAAACTCTTTTTGGGGACCAACTTCAAACAGAGCAACAGAGAGAGAGAGAGAGACTTTGGAAGCTGACATGTAGGGAAAGTCAGCTCTTCAAATGATTGACTTGAGCTTTTGAGGAGGGGGGCAGGAAATTCCCCTTGAGTGAGATCAGGACCTCTCTGTTGAGTTGTGATCGCATCTCACTACCATGTAAAGAGCCATTCTTGTGTGTTTCTCTTATATTCAAAACTGTGTAAATTCTCTAATTTGTATTTGCCTTCTGCTGATGGGCTTTTATGTAACCAGGGTTTGGTGGGAAGGGGCAAAGGTGGAAGCTTGGAGTAACTCTCTCCAATTTAAGGGATAGTCACCAGTAAAGCAACTTTGTTCTGAAACTATATACTCCTAGACCAGCAACATGTAGTGGGATAGATAAATATAATTCTATTCTGGTACCCCTTTTGGAAATTGAGGAAAAGAGTTGAGTGCCCAGCCTTGCTGCGCTCTGGAGTTTGACTTTCTCCCTCCCTGTTGGCTTTCCTTCTCTTCTCATAGATAGCCCAGACTTCAGATCAGATGCCTCCCTAAGAACATCTGTTCAGATGATCCATTTGGACATTATATCTTACACGGGCAGCACGTATACCTTATACACAAAATAGAAGCTGAGCCTAAGCCAAAACCCACATCTCCTACCAGGTTCTGAGCGACCCTCAATGCAGCCGAAGATGCTGATAATGGGAGTCACGGTTGGATGGTTGTTGACAACAAGGCGCAAAGTTGGCCCAGGGCCCAGTCGGTATGGAGTATCATAGAGAGTCCCTTTCCACTCTTGGGGGGCCTTGGGGCCTGACAGTTTCCTAGGAGCAGAAACTAAGTCAGGGAGGCAAGACAGCTCTAGAACAGGCTCAGGGAAACAACAGGGTTGAGGGAAAAGGCCACAGAACTGTCACAGAGCCTTTGCCCCTAGGATCTGGAGGTCAAGAGAGCGCAGAAGCACAGAAGAAGGTGAAGAGATAGAGAGGGAAAATGAGAGAAAGAGGGAAATAGAGATGGCAGCCAGAGATAAAGGGATAGAGAGAAAGGAAAAGGAGGGTGGGGTGGGACTGAGAAGAGGAAAAGAATGGAAAAGAAGGTCTTTTCTGTCTTTGGGTCTTGGCATCCTTGTGACCAAGAAGAACTCAAGGCTCTTTTCCCTCCCCACCTTCCCCTACTCACCCTAGCAGCTGGGCAGCGATGTTGGCACTGATGGGCTGTACTGGGATACTAGGGAGGCCAGAGGATTCCACAGGTGGGAACTGGGTTTGATTAAAGGAGGGGAAGCCAGGAGTATAGGGGTCCCCTGTTCCCAAGTGAACCTGTTGGGGGAGTTGAGGCATAGCTGGCAAGGATAGAAACAGATCAGGGCATCATCCCTATCCTTATCTCCCTGTTTCCATTCCCCACCCAGTCCTCCTACATGAACCATAAAGCCTGCGTAGCATTGGACTTGGCCTCAGGTCTTTCTTTCCGAGGACGTCAGGGTCCTGAAAAGCAAGACGGTACCAGACTCACGTGTCCATACACAGCTGTGTGGTTAGACAGCCTCAGCTTCTTGTGGGGGTCTGGGTGGAGGTCAGCAGGGTCCGGGTAGATGAGGACACCCAGAGCCCCAAAGGCCTCAGCATTTGACACCTGGTGTAGGAGGCAGGCCACATCATTCCCCTGAATCTACCTGCAGCCCTCTTCCTAGTTCTCAGACCCTCCTGAATCTTTGCTGCACCCCCATGTTTTCCATTTCTCAACCCTAAGAATCCACATCCTGTTTCCTGTCCTCCCCACACTTATTGTTTCTCCAAAATCCATTTCCAATTTCGTTATAATGGTTCCTACTTCCCTAACAGCCCCTACTTCCCTGTTTCTTCATTGGTCATTTCCTCTTTCTAAAGAGTTTTTTTGATTCCTTCTGTTGTCTTGCATCTCCTAATTCCTAATAAAACTATAACCATAACAATGATAGCTGACACTATAGAGCACTTTAGGGTTAGAAAGTACTTTCACATCTGCTATCTGAGTGGATCCGCACAAGAACTCTATGAATTGAAGGAGGGCAGGAACTGCTATTTCTCCTTAGCAGAAGAGGACATTGAAGCTCAGAGAGCTTAGAACTTAGATTTCTCTAAGTTCACACAGCTGCTGAGTGACAGTCAAAACTCAAACCCAGGTGTATTGACTACAAGCCCGAGGCTCTCTCCTATTTCTTTGCACTGGCTTTCTATGATAAGAGCTCTAAATCTAGCAGACTTGTTGGGAGTGTGGGGAGTGGAAGCGGGTAGGATTGGGCTGCTCTTCCCAGTTTCTGCTACCTGGGTCTGTCCTCCCTCTTCAGTCTACTCTCTAGAGAGGTCCCTCACCTTCTCAGCAAAGCTCACATGCCCTGTTCGCACCAATAGCAGGTGCCCCTTGGGGTCCAAATTCTTCTCTTGGAGAGTTTCCATATCCTTCAGTAGCCCATAGTTAGCATAGATGAGTCCTCCCTACAGAGTCCATCAAGGCAGACAGTGACCAAGGCAATAGACTGCCACCCCCCCAGCCTGGCCCCATGTAAGGAATAGAAGGGGGTAGAACTGGAGGGCAGTACCTCTGGAGCCAAAAGGAGCCAAAGGGAACCAAGAAAGGGGTAGGGAGTCTGAGGAACAAGTTTGTCTGGATCTGTGGGAACTAAAGGGATGCAATAGGTGGGGCTGGAAAGGGACATCTGGGCCCCAGGAAATCCCCTTACAACAGCACTGCCTTCGGCACTGTAGGGACAATAGACATCAGGATCCTCCAATTGTAACTCTCTTAAAACGTTGCCGGACCCATCGACCCAATGCAGTGTGTTTGGCTGGACCCTGTGGTGGGAGAAAAGTCAGGGATCTTCCTACCTTTCACTCTCTGTCTAGTTACCATTGTCCCACCAGACCATACTCTCAGAGCAGAGCCGATCAGGCCTAACACCACCCCAACTCACGGGTCAGGGAACTGCAGTCCCACATAATGGGTATCCATCCATACATGGTCTAGCTTCTGCTGGGAGAACATATCTCGGATCTGGTGAGAGAGAGTAGTCATTCCAGGGGAACCTGAGGATCGCTCCAGAAGGCTGATGGTCCTGTTTGGGGAGAACAGGAGGCTGGAGGGCAGGACACGTGGATTCTGGGGGAGGACTGATCACTGAGGGTTCAGATATCTGGCCCTTACATTGAACCATGGGTTCTTTTGTTCTAAATCACTCCCTTTCTAATTATTGACAATTTCCACTGGCTCCTTTTCTTTCACCATCAAACATTCTCAGGTCTCCTAAATCTCCAAACCAAAAATTTCCCTCCATCCATCGGCTCTCCCATAATACCTGCACATCATTTACTTCTCTATCCAACACTCTACTAAGACTGCTCTTCCAATGCTCGTGTCTCCCAAATCTAATTTCCTGAGTCCCTCCAATCCTATACCTCCAACTAACTGCTAGATATCCTTTGGGTACCCCACAAGTTCCTCAACCTCCTCTTGACTTCCCTCTTCTGTTAATAGTCACCAGCCTTTTTTGTGCTTAAAACCTCGTCTTTTTTTTTTTTTTTGTAGGTGGAGTTGGGGGAGGATTCTGGTCCTGGGATTTCTTTGGTGTGGGAAAATCCATCCACTGATACAGATCAGCAGCTCCTATGTAATTTATAGTCTCAGAGAGTTGTCACGAATTTCTGTTACTCGTGTTCAAACCCTCAGTCTTAGACATATTGTCATAAGAGTCATTCACATTTATATATTACTTTAAGGCTTATAAAGCACCTTTCTCACAGTACACCATGAGATATATTGCAAGTACTATTTCCACTTCATGGATGAGTAAGTAAGAATAAGAGAAGGACCTCAGAGATCACCTAGGTCGACTTTCTACCCAGTGCAGAGAATCATTCTACAACTTCCCTGGTGAATGGCTGATCCAATTTTGCTTGAATACTTCCTGGAATAGAAACATCACTACTCCACAGTGAAATCAACCCACCCTGTTGTTGCACAGCTCTAATTCTTAAGAAGCTTGTCCTTCTATTGGGCCAAAAGCTGCCTTCCTATAACTTCTACTATTTCAGCCCTCTGAAGGAAGGAAGGAAGGAAGGAAATAAGCATTCTTACTATGTGCTGGGCACTGTACAAATATGATCCGATTTGGTAAGTACTGGTATTGTACCTATTTTACAGAAAAGGAAGCTAAGGCAAACAGAGCGACTTACCCAAAGTCACATAGCTAGTAAGGTGGATTTGAATTTAAGACTTCCTGACTGCAGGCCCAGTACTCTATCCATTGTGCCATACAGCTGCCTCTCCTAACAGAATGGGATTATGAGTCAAGAGTTCTAGCCCTGGCTGTGCCACGAACTTCACTGAACTTTTCTCCCCTTATGGGGCGCAGACCTGGCCTGCTGTATCTCCCAGCTCTGCACCCCTGAGCAGCTGGGGCAATGCTCCTGATATCATGCTGGTCCAGGCTGGCCCATGGAGAAAAGCCGGAGGGGATGTCAGCTTGGGATGGAAATGGAACCATGGACAGAGTTCGAGACTGATTATGTGCAAAGTGCCCAAATCCAAAGCAGGTCAGGAAGGCATTAGAGACTGTGTCTTCCCTGTGATGGAGTAGGCTTGACTTGGAGACAGTTCATGAACTGTCTTTACCATATCCCATCGTGTTCCCCAGACACCCAGAAAATCTAACCCATGGAGCAGTACAGTGTACAGATGGCCGGTTTGGGAGTCTCGAGATCAGGGTGCAACTCTTTGTACCGCAATCTGCTAGCAGCCTAGTTCCCACACTATGCAAGTCACCTAAAGGCAGCTGGTGGGGGCAGAGCCTGGAGTCAGGAGGACATGAGTTCAGATTTGACTTCAGATTTTTCCTAGCTGTGTGACCCTGGGTAAGTCACTTAACCTCCATCTGCTTCAGTTTCCTCAACTGTAAGAAGGGGATAATGATAATACCAATTTCAAATCAATTGATATAATTTTGTAAAATGCTTATCATGGTGCTGACACATAGTAGGTGCTTGATACATGCTAAGTTTCCTTCCTTCCTCATGAGGTAGTCAATTCCCCTTGAGATCTTCATGTGAAAGCTGGAAGATTATTAGCAATAGTAATCATAGAAGGTATTCTCTGTGAGATCCAGAGTGGGTCAGATGATCCAAGAAGTCTCTTTGGCCTCTAAGATTCCATTATTATTTCCTGATATTGGAGCCTGGGGCTCTAACCCAATTACATCATAGAAAGGGCATTGAATACAAAGTGAGGAGACTTCATTTCAAATCCTTCTCAAACACTTTTACTACCTATATGACCTATGGAACCTTGAGTAATTCATCTTAAAATTTCTGGGCTTCAGTTTCTTCCTTTCTAAAAAGAGGGGTACTTCAAGCCACAATGGGTGCCTGAACAGAGGCTCCCACATACCTCCTCCAAACCTAAAAATCATATCAGACAAAATGATGATAAAAAAATCCAATAAGAAACTCCAATGAGTGACTTCTACCCCAGACCTGCACAAAAAGTCAGCCAGGAGCCCCATAGGCTAGAGGAAAGGAGGATACCATCAAAGCTAATTACCGTGCAACTAAACAAGGTATTCTTTCAGTCCCCCAGGCTCAGAATCTAGGCATCATCCTCAATTCTTCACCATTTATCATCCCCATATACAATCTCTTGCCGAGACCTATTAACTTTACCTTTGTACCATCTCTCATATATGCCTTTTTTCTCTTCTCCTCCGAGATATCCCGATCCGGGCCTTTATCACCTCCCACTTGAACAAGTGCAATAGTCTGCTGGTTGGCCTGCCTGCCAGCCGTATGTCTTACTCCACTTCAGCCCATCCTCCACTTAGCTGTCAAAGTGATCTTAAATCACAGGTCTGACCACGGCACTCCCCGCTACTCAATAACCTCAGGATAGAGAAATATAAAATCCTCTTTTTGCCCCTCAGCCTTCTCTCCTTCCCAGTCCCCACCCACCCCCATACTCTGCATTCCAGTGATTTGTTGTTGTTGAGTCATTTCAGTTGTGGCCAGCTCTTTATGACCCTTGGTAAAGATCCTGGAGTGGTTTGCCATTTCCTTCTCCAGCTCATTTTACAGATGAGGAAACTGAGGCTAACAGGGTGAAGTGACTTGCCCAGGGTCACACAACTAGTAAGTATCTGAGGCCTGATTTGAACTCAGAAAGAAGAATCTTCCTGACTCTAGACCTGGCACTCTATCCGCTGTGGCACTGGTGATACTGGTCTTACTGTTCCTCAAACAAGAAATTCCATCTCCTAACTCTAACATTTTCAATAGACATCTCCCGTGCCTAGAATGCTCACCCTTCTGATCTCCACATCTTGGTCTCTTTCAAGTCTAGCTAAAATTTCATGTTGTACAGGAAGCCTTTCCTGATTCCCTTAAGATTGGAAAAAAGAGTAGAGTAAAAGAAATACATTCATATAGAAAGGAGGAAGAAGGGTGTAGAACTTGAAGTTTCTCATAACTGAGATATATGAGAAGAAGAATGTATGAACATGGAGGATGGGTTAGGGGGAGGAGTGGGCATCAGATAAACCTCGCTCTTATCTGAACCTGACAAAGGAGGGTTGAACACATCATACACAAAGAAATTAGCATAAACTACATCAAACTCATCAGAAACAGGTGGGTACTGGGAGGGGGAAGTTAAGAGGGAGAATCAAACCAATGAGGGAAAAATTTCAAGCCATACAAGCTTCTTGCATCAACGGGGAGTGGCAGAACAAATTATAATTTATGGTTGTAATGGAATATTATCATATTGTAAGAAATGACGAGACAGTTTAAGAGATTTCTGGGAAGTATGAACTGATGTAGAGTGAAGTGAGCACAACCAGGGGAGTATTTTATACGAGAGCAGTCATATTGAGAAGAAAAACAACTTTGGAAGCTCTGAGAACTCTCTCAAAGCAATGACCAGTCTCCAGAGGACCAGGTTCCAGTGAAGCTGGTTGCAGTCTTCCTGGTAAAGGACCAGGGGTGGTGAAAGAGACACAGTCTCTTTGGACATGGTTTTTGTGTTAATTCATTTTGCTTAACTATGCATATTTGTTACAAGGTTTGGGTTGTTTTTTTTTAAATTTCTCTATTTTTAATTAGGAGGGCAGTGGGGTCAGGAATAGTGATGGGGGGACAACGTTTTTTAAATATTCAGAAAAAAACAGAAGGAAGTTCAGAAGGAAGCACAGACAAGTAAGATAGTTTTGAAAAGAAAGGTTTGGATGCATTACATGCTTTATTTTTTTTAAAAAAGCAAGCACTATGAAATGGAGATTCATAGTTTCACATACTTTTTGTACCCTGTGTATATGGAAATGCTCTTTTTTCTTTTTCTTTTATTGTATTTGTTTTTGGTTCAGAATAAAAGAAAACATTTCAGTAGAAAAAAAGAAATAAGATAGAGGGAGTTGTATTAGATGACAGGTTCTATTTGGTTCCAAATCCTATGATTGTATCCTATAATCCTAGGTGAGAACTATGGTGGCATTTAAAATGCAGTCAAATTTATATATTCATCTCATCCCCAGCCCAAAGCATGAATCCAGATTGTGTGTGTGCAGTGCTGGTCAGTGTGAGAACTGGCAGATAGGCTTTCCTTAAAGGAACCAAACTCTAGTTTTTTTCAGTCTTTCTGTTGCTTGAATTTATCTAGCATATCCTAATATGATCCTTGAGTGCCAGATTTTCTGCTTTTATGAGGGAGACTTCTTGTTGCTTTGCCTTCCTTCCCTTAGGTCTCCTGGAGCTCCCCCGATATGACAGGTAGGCTAAGTGGACCTGGAGTCAGGAAGACCTAAGTTCAAATTCAGCCACAGACACAGATAAGCTCTCTGTGTGACCCTGGGTAGGTCACTTAACCCTGTCTGTCTCAGTTTCCTCATCCGTAAAATGGAGATAATCCATTAGCACCCAGGGTTGTTGTGAGGCTCAAAAAAATTATTTGAAAAGGGATTAGAAAGCCATAAAGTACTACAGAAATGCTGGCTATTATTATTATAGAGCAGCTAGGTGGTGCAGTGAATAGAGTGCCAGGCCTGGAGTTAGGAAGACTCATCTTCCTGAATTCAAATCTGGCCTCAGACACTAGCTGTGTGACCCTGGATATGTCACTTAACTGTGTTAGCTTCAGTTTCCTCTTCTGTAAAAGGAGGTAGAGCAGGAAATGGCAAAGCACTCCAGTATCTTTGTCAAGAAAACCCCAGATGGGGTCAGGAAGAGTGCAAAACAACCGGACAATAGCATGTCAATCACATATTGATGTAATTATTGCACTGTTGGATCATATCAGTCTGCTTCTGGATTCCCATAATTTTCCGAATGTCCCTGGGCATAGAGGTGTAGTTGAGAGAGCATAGGATTGAGTTCAGGTCTGGCTCTACCCCTTACTAATGGTGAGGGCGGCCTTTGTTAGGCATGTCATTTAACCTCTCTGGTTTCTTGGTTTTCTCACTCAAAAATGAGAATGGCTTATCCAGTCTCTTTCATAGGGTTGTTAGTAGGAAAATGCCTTGGAAATCTTAAAAATCTGTATAGAAACATATAAGCTCTGTCAGTGCCAGTGATGATCATCATCGTCATCGTCATCATCATGACCATGATGTCAGTAGCCACTCCTCTCTCCCTTTCAGCCTCCACATGGCCACCAAAGTGATATTCCTAAAGAACAGGCCAGTAAACTCCAATGGCTCCCTATTTTCTCTAGGAACAAATACAAACTCCTCTGTTTGGCATTTAAAGCCCTTTACCACCTGACTCTGTTTACCTTTCCTACTCCTTCATGAACTCAACAGTCCAGTCAAACCATCCTTCCTGTTGTTCCTTACATATACCACAACATGCCTTTGCATAGGTTGATCTTCCATGCCTAGAAAGTCCTACAAGTATGTGGAAACTATTGGTATCCCGGTGGTCCCCAGCCCCAAGTCTTCTCTATGTTAAATATCTCCAGTTTCTTCTTCTTGACTCATCTCATAAGGATTCAGTCTCAAGGTATATGTGGGATGAACGTCATTATCACCCTAACTTCTTTATATCTTTACATGAAATCTACTGAAGATGCCGTTATCCCAAACTCAACATGTTCACAATGGAACTCTTCACATTTTCTTGCAAAGCAAGTGTCCTTCCCAAATACCTCATTTCTGTCAATGTTAACTACCCTTTTTCTAGTCTCCCAGACTACAAACCTAGGAGTTACATTTGATTCTTTCCTCTTCTTCATCCCCTGTATCCAATCCAAGTTGTTACCAACTCTTATCATCCTATTCTTTCAAACATCTTTAGTATTCATCTTCTTTGCACTCCTACTGCAATTACCTCAGCTCAAGTCCTCATCACCTTGCACCTGGGCCACTTTAATAACTTGGTCTCACATCTGGTTTTATAGTTTCTGGGCTCTTTCTACTTGAGTCTTTCTGTGTTAGCTTCTCTTTTCTCTAGTATTCATTCTCTACATCATAGGTGGGCAAGAGAGAAGGAAACCTCCGACATACATTCATCAGTTGGTCCTGATTTCATCACTGCCATGCACGATGGTCATCTGACCATGCTCTTGCCAGTCGCTGGCTTCTCCACCTCTTCTGGTAGATGAACACAGGGCCTCTTCCTGAAACTATTTTCTTCACACACACAGTACACACACACACACACACACACACACACACACTAGACAATCTGTCCTGCCCTGCCTGGAGCATCCTCACAGAATAAAAATAGATAAACAGGACAGATTTCCAAGAGCCAAGATGGTGGAGCAAGCAATAAATTGCTATAGCTGTCCCATATCCACCTCCAAACAATCAAACAGCCATAAAATAGCTCCCTGGAACAAATCCTAGAACAGCAGAGCCAGCAGAAAGACAGGGTAGAGCGTTCTTTTAGTCTAGTTCTTTTAGACTTGGAAGATCAGCAAGAAAGGTCCATCTTACTCAGGTAAGAGGGACAAGAAGAGTCCCAGGACACTGGCAGCAAGCCCCACCTCAGCAAAGCAGTGGGAGATCCTTAGCCCCAATGAGGTGGAGCAGGCAAACACTGCCAACACCAGGACCCCCAAGTGCCTTAGCATAGCCAAGGGAACCAGCAGACTCCAGCTCTGAGAACCACCATGTACTTCAGTACATCTCCCAGCAGGCAGTGGTTGGACATCCAAGTGCTTCAGCATTGCCCCTGGTGTCCTACAGTACCTGGACCTCCACATACCATACCACATACTTTGATGTAGCTCCAGCCCATAGGCATCCTCCAGTGTAGCCCCAGGGAAATGCAGAAAAACCCCACCTAGCCTCAACACATGACAGACACCACCCGTAGGACCCCAGCTCAGCACCATGTTGCCTCCAGCAACACCAACCAACCCCAACCCCCACCCCTTTAGAACAGCACCAGACATGAGGCTCCCCCGTAGGTCTCAGGGCAACATCCGTACAGCAACAGGTGAATAGTCAGGGCCTGCAGCACTAGCACAAGAAGCCAGAGACAGTGCCCCTTCTACCCTGGGAAGAGATCAAATCAAAAAGAAAGGAAAAATGCCAAAAATGGGGTGGGGGTGGGGAATGAGCAGAAAACAACAAAACAAGAATCTGACCATAGAAAATTATTATGGTGACAGGGAGGGCCAAGGCACAAACTCAGAAGAGGACAACAGTGTCAGAACCCCTATGAAGAAAAACAGGAAGTCCTATCAATCCCAGAAAGAACTCATGGAAGAACTCAAAAAGGAGCTTAAAAATCATATAAGAGAGGTCGAAAAAAACGGGGAAAAGAAATGAGAGTGATGCAAGAGAACTGCTTAAAAAATAGAATTGGCCAAATGGAAAAGAAAGTACAAAAGCTAATTGAGAAAAACAACACCTTAAAAGTTAGACTTGGACAAGTGGAAGTTAATGACTCTATGAAACAGCACAAATCAATCAAGCAAATTCAAAATAATTTAAAAAAATGGAAGAAAATGTAAAATACCTCATGGGAAAAACAACCAACCTGGAAAATAGATTCAGGAGAGACAATATCAGAATCATTGGACTACCTGAAGGCCATAATCAAAAAGAGGACCTGGACAGCATCTTTCAAGAAATTATCAAGAAAAACTGCCTTGATGTCCTGGAACCAGAGGGAAAAAATAGACATTGAAAGACTCCACCAATCACCTCAAGTAAGAGATTCCAAAATAAAAACCGAAAGGAACATTATAGCCAAATTTCAGAACTATCAGGTCAAAAAAAAAATACTGCAAGTGGCCATAAAGAAACAATTCAAGTATCAGGGAGTCATAATCAGGATCACACAGGACTTGGCAGGTGCAACATTAAAGGATGGGAGGTCATGGAACATGATATTCTAGAGGGCAAAGGAGCTAGGGTTATGATCCAGAATTACTTAACAGGCAAAATTAAGCCTGATCCATCAAAAGGGGGAAAATGGTCATTCAATGAAATATGAGGATTTCAACGCTTCGTAAGGAGACCAGAACTAAACCAAAAATTTGACCTCCAATATCAAGATCCAAGAGAAGCATAAACAGGTAAAAAAAGAGGAAAACCAGAAGGGATTCAATAGAGTTAAACTGTTTACATCTTTACATGGGAAGATGATACTTGTGACTCTTAAAAATTGTATCAATAACAGTACAGATAGAAGAGATAAACAAAGAGAGTATGGGTATAAAATGTATTTGAGGGAATGACATTAAAAAAATAAGGGATGAGAAAGAGGAATAAACTGGGTACAGAAGGAAAGGAGAGATAGAATGGGGTAAATTTTCTTACTTGAGGAGATAAGAAAGACCTATTACAGTATATGGAAAGATGGAGGGGGCAATGGGCATTGCTTGAACCTTACTGTCATCAGTATTGGCTCAAAGAGGGAATAATAGATGCAGTCAGATGGATATAGAAATCTATCTAACCCAACAGGGAAGTAGGAGGGGATGGGGTTAAAAGGGGTGGGGAACTGACAGAAGAGAGGGCAGATCAAGGGAGGTGGTAGACACAGACAAAACACTGGTGATATGGAAAAGGGTGAAAAGAGAGAGAGGACAAACAGGAGGAAGAATAGGACAGAGGGAAATACACAGGTGATAATCATAATGGTAAATGTCAATGGGATGAACTCTTATATAAAATAGAAGTGGATAGTAGAGTGTATCAAAAACCAGTACCCTAAACCTGAAGCAGATCCACACTTGAAGCAGAGAGATACACACACAGAGTAAAGGAAAATGTGGGAAGACTTGTATGAACTGATGCAAAGTGAAATGAGCAGAACCAGTAAAACACTGTACACAGTATCAGCAACATCACATGATGATCAGCTATGAATGACTCAGCTTTTCTCAGCAACACAATGATCCAAGAAAAGTACAAAAGACTCACAAAGGAAAATGCTTATCCATATCCAGATAAAAAACTGATGGACTCAATGCAGATCAAAGCATATTTTTTCACTTACTTTATTCTTTCTCATTTTTTTTACTTTAGATCTGTTTCTTCATCCACAACTGTGATGAATATGGAAATATGTTTTACATGATAGTATATGTATAAACTATATCAAACTGCCTACCATTTTCAGAAGAAGGGAGGGGGAAAAGGGAGGGGAGGGAGGGGGAAAATTGGAACTCAAAATCTTGTAAAAATGAATGCTAAAATTTTTCTTAATCTGGAATTGTGGACAAAAATACTATTAAAAATAGATAAACAAGAAGGAAATCTCTAGGTAACCTTAGGCTAAGAGCATGCCGCTTGTCAAACACCAAAGCAGTTATGTTATAAGACTCAGACTGGCACTCTAGTAAGAGGGGCCTTGACCATATATCATATCATTCTACATCACATCATATTACCGATGTGATTAGATTATTCTGTGATTGGAATTGAAAGGGATCTTAGAAGTCATAAAGTATCATCCTCACCTAATGCATAAATCTATAGCTTTCCCAACAAGTAGTCATTCAGTCCCTATTTAATTACTTCTAGGGATGAGGAACTCAGCCCCTCCCAGAGCAATCCATCCTACTTTTGCACTGCTCTAATTGTTAGGAGGTATTTCCTTACATTGGGCCAAAATTTGCTACCCCACAGCTTCTACCTCTTCCTCCTGGTGTCAAGCAAGACAAACCCAATGCCTCTTTTAAGAGACATTTCAAATATCTGATGACAGATATCACAGGTGAGGCAGTATAGCACTACGGGAAGACAGCTAGCTGGAGTCAGGAAGACTTGAGTTCAAGTCCTACCTTGGACACATAATGACAGTGAAATCCTGGATAAGTCACTTCACCACTTGGTGCCTTAAATGATTCTATAAGTTGAAGAGCAGGTACGGATCTACATTAGTAGGGGGATTTTCCTCACTGGGAGTTCCTTATGCCAATGAAATTGTAGGTCAATGCCCATCACCTCCTTCTCTTCCCTCCCTGCTGTGTTCTTAGCCCTGTGCTGTTGAACAATTTTGCTGTGACTTGGACAAAGTCACAGATGGCACACTTGTGACATCTGTAGATGATACCAAATTGGGAGGGATAGCTGATGTGCTGGTTGACCAAAATCAGGATTCACAAAGATCTACAGATTAGGGTACTAGACTGAATCTAATAAGATGAAATTCAGTAGGGATCAACGTAAAGCCTTATTCTTGGGTTCAGATATCAGCTTCACAAGAACAAGGTGGAAGAGGCATAGTTAGACAGCAATTTGTCTGAAAAAAAGATCTAGGAGTTTTAGCAGGCTACAAACAGGGGTGTGTTGGAGCCAGCTTGCTAGATTGTTAAATTTTCAGTGTGCACATTTGTACTTCAGAAATCAGCAGACACCACAAATTATTTATTGTTTTGTTGATTGTTTGGTGAAAATGTTGGAGAAAATGTTAATGATGCAGTTCAAACTTAAAAGTATGTGCTGCATACATTACACACACACACACACACACACACACACACACACACACACACGTACTGCCCCCAGAGAGCTAGATGTTAAGCATCTACCAGCATGTCCTGCCAACCAACATTCTATGGAGTCAGTAGTGTGATATGGAAGTCAAAACGCTAGCGTGATCTTAGATCATCGGCTGGAAAGGACCTCAGAGACTGTCTACACTCCCTCAAAACTAATAGATGCCAGAGGGAAGATTTTCAAGTGAAAACCTGACCCAAGGCCCTTTATACTGTTGGGGGAGGACCCTGATCAGCTGGAGAGAATCCAGAAATTGGCAGATAGGTTAATGAATCCATATTGTCTGGGGTGAATAGATGACGAATAGATGAAGGAACTGGGAATATTTAAACTGAAGATTTTGGGGAGACAGGATAGCTAGCTTCAGGTGTCTGAAAGGCTGTCATGTGGATAAGAGATGAGACATATCCTGTATGGCCCCAATGGGCTAGGCCATCAATGTATAGGTGGCAGTTGCAAAGAAGTTAATTAAGGCTTCATATCAGGACAATCTTTCTTATGATTAAAGCTGTGCAAATGTGGAATAGGCTGCCTCAGGAGGTGTTGAGCTTCCAGTCATTGGAGGTCTTCAATCAGAGGCTAGACGGCAGCTGAAGTATGTTACATTTTCTTGCCAAAGATCCTTACAATGTCCAGGGTCCTTAGCTATGTGTGAAAGGATCAATATGTACCAGGATTCCCCTATTCCTGCCATGTAGGCTGTGCCAGTTATTTCCCTAAAAGGCATGGAAGCCGTCCCCCACACTAGAGTGGCCTGGGGACTAAAGCCTAAACCCTTGCTGTTAACCGTTTCCTGGTCTCCTCAGGCTGTGATGATATGGTTTCCTGGAAACCTGAGGACATAAAAAGGGCTGATCCTCTTGGAAGTTTCCTAAAGCCTTCTAAAATCACCACACCCTCCTCCCTTTCACTATGAAGGCAAGAGGGCCACAATTACCCAGGCTAACTGCTGTGTTCATATTAAACAGCCTTTCTATGCTACGGCCAAGTCAACCTAATCTTGTAATTGTTGAATGACCTGTGAGTGTCTCATTTCATTTCATCTGACCAAAACTACCAGGGGACCAGCCCACACTTGTATTCAAGGCCTTCTGTGATAGGTCCCCAACCTTCCTTTCCAGTCTTTTCTTCAACTGTCCACCTACATAAATCTTACACCCCAAGCCAACTGGCTCCACACAGTTGTTTGAACACATCTTACTGAGTCCCATTATGTACTTATGATCACCGTCTTGTCACTTCTGTTGTTCTGCCTCCTCTCTCTCTATCCAAATCCCAGCCCTGAGTCCAACCTTCATGAATCCCTCGCCAAACACTCCAGCTCTCAGACCATTGCTGCCTCTTAGCCCCTAGAATGCTTCCTTTCTGTATTTAGCTCCTGTCATTTACTGTCTTATATTTTTCATTACTCATTTCCCATGTGTATGTGTTTATTTCTCATTAACTGACTGTAAGCTTTATGAAGGCAAGTAAAGATTCTCCTAGGGTTGTTGTGAGATTGAAATGAAATATTTGTACAGTGCTTCACAAACCTTAATGTATCTATAAATACTAATTATCACTATCATCATCACCATCCACCCCAGAGTTGTAATTTGGATTTTCTTCATTTTGGGGCAAAATTAGTGTGAATATGTTACTCAGGGTGGGGGTGGGGGAACGGGAAGAAAAGGGACCTCAAACACAGATGCAGTCAAGAGGGAAGAGGAGCAGTCCAGCCTTCATTGCCAAGGGAGTTGCCAGTGGGCAGTGGGGAGCCATCTTATTTCATGGAGATAGCAGTCATCTAGGGGAAGAAGCAGTATACTCTCTGGCTATCAGAGCCCTGAGGCAAGTTATATACCGTTTGCATCTTTGTAGCAACGGCACAGTGCATTGTGCAGAAATGTTTCTCAGTGAACCTTAATTGAGGGGAGGGAAAGTGGGCTGCCTAGATACCAAGAACTGAAGTTGAAACCGAGTCAGGAACCATGGGACTGGAGAAAAAGATATCTGAGTCTCCAGTTAGGAGGAGGAATGCAAGATTCTATTTGAAGTGCTGAAGAGCCAATCCTGGGTCTTACCTGATAGAACTTTTCAGTTGCTCCTCATCCAAGTATTTATGGAACATATCCCGAAGGTCAGCCCAGTACAGGGTAGAGCCTGGGTTCAGCTCTTCATCACTCACTTCTGACACAGAGTCCTTACAAGACTGGCATGAACCTCGGAAGGCAACGTAGCCCAGGAGGAAGGCTAGGATAAGGAAAGCCAAGTGATCGATTTCCTTCTAATGTTTCCTCTTCCTTTCCCTCCTCTCCCAGAACTTGAGCTCCTGCCATCTCCCATCTACCTGGGATCCCTCCTTCATTCTACCCCTTGAGACTGAGGCATTCAAGAAACCAGCTCTTCCCCAAGACCACTCACCCCTTTTCTGTTCACCCCTTCATCATTCTGTCTCTTCCATTTCAAGACCTAGGAGTCCAGACCTCCAACCTTTCCCAAATCCCAAACTTAGCATCCTCCTCACTAGGTCCTCCACTTAATCTCTGGGCACTCCCCTCACCTCCTAAGCTCATCCCAGACCCATGGCTGGGAGGCAGAGAATTTGTTCTTACCCACAGTAAAGGTCAAGAGATTGATGAGTATAAGGTGGGTGATTATCTTGGGGGTCAGATTCTGCCTCCCAGGTTCCCTCTGCTTTTGCCTCTGTATGTTGGTGGTCTGTGGCTCCATGTCCATGATGAGAGCAGCTGGATCTTCTTCTCCTTCTTCCTCTTGCTTCTCATCTTCCTCCAGCTGTTTTCCCTGATCTCCTTCTACTAGTTTGTAGATGGTGTAGGAATGGTGGGAGGACAGCTCTTGATGCTGGGAGCAGAGGGACTCTGAGGTCAGTAGAGGGCTAGATTGATAGAAACCCATGGAAAAGCCCTTGGGGAGTTGAGGGAGGGGAGGATGTTTGATGAGAAGAGAGGGAGGTGGGGGGGCAGGACATTGGAATGGGAGAGGATAGAGGATGGGGAGACAAGTAGGTGGTGTAGAAGAGGGAGATGGGAGAAGACAATGGAGAAGAAATGGGAGAGTAGGCTGGGCAAGGAGAGAGATAGAAGATGACATAGTTATGTGTGGTTTGTGTGGTTTGTCCTTCATTCTCAAAGAGGACCATGACATCAGGAAGATGATGCCATGACTTGCAATTGAATTATATTTGAGTGAGGGAGGGTTGTGCAAAGTCACCAGCCTTACTTTCTCTTCCAGACCCATCTGGGTCCAGTGGCCAGATATAGATCAGGACAACTAGAGATGGCCCAGTGGGTGACAGGGAGAAGTGTGATGGTGGGACTGGGGTAAGACAGGAAATTGAGGAAGAACAAAGAAATAGGAAGGATAGAGAGAAAAGGTAGGACAGGGAGATGAGGGAGCAAAAAAAAGATTGGGGGAAGGCACAGAGCCATAACTAGGGTGAGGCAGTGAAGGCTATCTCAGTCACTGGCATCTGGGGGTACAATTTACTCCCTGCTGTAATTTGGAGGCTGTCCTGTTCATCTGCTGACTCGTGTCCTGACACTGGGTGGGGGGAAGGCCGCCCTGGGTTAGGGCAAGGGACGTGATCACTGGCGGTAGAATTCAGGAGAGAGGTGGAAAGGATGCAGTTACCTATTGGACTAGCTTACATCCCTGTGGGCTCTGAAGGACAGAGGAGGAAGCAGGCTCCTTCTCTTTCTCCACCATTACACCCGAGCTCGAGGTCTGTCTCTCCTAGGGATACCTCCCTTGCCACCTTCAAAACCATTTCTCCCCTCCCCCCAGCTCCCCACTGTCTCATTACTATTCAGCCTAGCCCTAGCCCTTCCTAGTCCTTTTTTTCACTGGCTGGCCTCTAGAACCCTCATTTATTTTGAACAAATTCCCCTCCACATCTTCCCCTCCCCTATTCCTCCCACCTTCTGGAACTCACTGAAACCTAGATTTAAGATACTGTAGCTCAGGCTATGAGGAACTCTATGGAAATAGAAGAAAGATACCTGGAAGGAGGCGGGAAGCACCAGGGGAAGAAGAGGACAGTTAGGGGTGAGTTGTTCTGCAACTCCACGTGGGGATGCAGATTGTTTCAGGTTGTAGAATGGGTTTGGGTGGGGGAATAGTGTTTCCCTCCAGCTTCCAAAAGTCTTACCGCTTTCAGGAAGAACCCCCGAACCCTTTCCATTCGTCTGGTGTCTCCTCACTGCTGTGTCTGAGGACAGGCCCTCAGGTCCCCTTAGCCCCAGCGGCTGGGTCCTCTTTGCAGGTAAGCAATTTGCTGGGCTTCCTCCCCAACTTTCTGATTGTTTTCAAAATGCCTCGTCTCTTTGGGACCCACCCTCCCCCTGGGTTCTTGGGGAACTGAGTTGGGGGTGGTGGGGAATAAGTCATAAATATCAGGGAATTCCACCCCTCTCTCCTCCCACCCCCACTCCACCCCTTCTCTGCAGCAAAATCAATTTTCTGGGATTGAACAGACTTTGGCCTCTGGGTCCCTGCTGGGAGTGTGGCTGAAGGTGCAGGTAGGAGTGAGGGGGGTTGGGAGGAAGTGAATTTAGGAAGGAGTTTGGCCCTACATTTGGCCTTCTTCCTATCCAGCCAGATAATCCCAACACCTTTTCTTGTGCCCCTGGCACACTCATGCTCTCATTTCCCTACCTGCCCTAACTGCTCCTCTCTCAAAGTCCCTGATGCCTTTTTTGGAATGCAAGAGAGTCCGTCCTGGAGCCCACACAGGAAGCCCAACCCCTGCCCCCCCCAACCTTTCCCAGCTCCCCAAGTCCAAGCACTCTCTGTACTCTGTCCTCCAGTTTCTCCTGGGTGAAACTCCGTATCCTGTTATACATTAACTTGTCCCATTCCTGCCCCCATCCGTGTCCCAGCTCTCTCACCTCAGAGGGGTTGTCTGGTTAGTGACTATGGGTCTGTCTCATGCCAAGCTATGGGGTACACTGACACGGTGGACAGATGGAGGAGTGCGCTCTGACCTCCAAATCCTTGGATGGGGAGATGAGGGTGGCATGTTTGGGACGAATGTTCTTCCGATCTTTTCGCCCCTTTTAGAGATGGGCCCCTGGAATATATTTTACTCACTTCCACCTCTTTTGGGCGTGGAAGTAGAAACTCGTTTACCCAACTTATTCACTAACCTCAGCGATAGTGTCTGGCTAGGCCAGAGTTATTATTGTTTCTTTTCTTGTTGTTTTTTGGGGGGGGCAGGGCAATTGGGGTTAAGTGACTTGCCCAAGGTCACACAGCTAGTACATGTGTCAAGTGTCTGAGGCCGGATTTGAACTCAGGTCCTACCTGACTCCAGGGCTGGTGCTCTACTCACTGTGCCACCTGGCTGTCCTGCTATTATTCTTCTGCTGCCATCCAGGGCTGTTGTGAGGCTCAGAGTCCTTCTTGTTTCTACCCACTTATTCTGTCCAAGCCCTCCTTTCTCTTCTCCTTCCCATCTTTAGCATCCTCTCTCTCCAGCCATCTCCCATTTCCATTAGATGGTCTTTTTCTTACCACAAACCTGAGTCCAGACCTCCAGGTTCTGTCTCTTTTGGAAGAAGCCAGTGGCCCTTCCTTGCCCACCATTCCCCTACCCTTAAAAAAATGACTGACGTACTGGTTATGTGACCCTGAGCAAATCATTTAACCTTTTCTGTGCCTCATGAAACTTTCTAAGACTAGAAATTGTAGAACAAGTTTCTCATCTATATTGGCATAAGGAGATCAAGGCAAAAACAAAATAAAATGTAAAATAAAATGCTGGGCCTAGAGTATGGAAGATTCATCTTCCTGAGTTAAATCTGGCCTCAGACACTTACTAGTTGTATGACCCTGGGCAAGACCCATTTGCCTCAGTTTTCTCATCTGTAAAAATGAGCTGGAGAAGGAAACAGCAAACCACTCCCGTATCTTTGCCAAGAAAACCCCACATGGGGTCACAGAGTCAGACATGACTGAACAACCACCACCAAAACATTTATATAGTGCCTACTGTGTACCAGGCACACTAAGCACTTTCTCTGGGAGTTAGGTATTATTATCGCCAATTTACAGATGAGGAAATCGAGACAAACAGATTTGCTCAGACACCAACAGCTGCTAAGCATCTGAGGCTAGATATGTATTTAAGGTCTTTTGGACTCCTGGTTCAGCGCTCCATCCACTGTAGCACTTGACTGCCCAGAAATCAAGTTAACAGGACTAGGTAGGGTAGCCTGAGGGACAGATGTGAAGTCTCACCAGGGCAGCTTGAGGAGTGTATGGGAGAGGCTGTTTCCTAAGCTTGAGGGGGGGGGGGCGGGGCAGGAGCTTATCATGGAGAAGTCTTTTTTTTTTTTTAAAGCCATGGTTTACGTAGCCCGTGCCTTCCTCTTGCCAGCTCCCTCCATGAAATCCGTTGTTTCCTCTGTGAGATTTGATGTAACGCTGGGATCATGAGATCTCTGCTAGAGGCGGAAAGGACCCTGTGACCCTGCACCTCCCCACCCCCATCCCTCCAGCCCTATCCTCCCCAGCAATTCCACTTTCTGGCTCTCCCTCCCTTCCCTCCCCAGGAGTCCCCTACTCTGGAGCTAGATTATTTTTCCTTCTTTTTATTTTTTAAAAACTTTTTTTTATTATTTGCCAAACTGAAACATTACAACAGAAACAGTAGAGTGGGTCTAGTGGGGATTCTCTGTGTGTAGGGGGTGGGGGTGGTAGGTGTGTGTGAGAAAGAGAAAGAGAAAAAGAGAGTGAGAGTGGGGGGGTGTCCTCTCCCGGTAGTATTTGGGGGGAGGGGAGTTGGGAAAAGCAGGCTGGGATTCTTTTTCCTCAGACCCCCTTTTCCCTCTCCCTCTCTGGGCTCTGCATCTCAGGGGCACTTGCGCTCCACACACTGCTTCCCTCCCTCCTCATACTCCTGTTTGGAGATCCACATCTGCTGGAAGGTGCCCTGGGAAAGGGGAATGCCTCAGGACTTGTAGGGAAAGGGTGATTTCTTCCCACTTCGAGTCCTATTCTCTCCTAGCCTGGCTTAGAAAGCCATTCCAGGACACCTCTTGCTCCATTCCCTTTAGTGAAGTTTTTCCTTTCTCCTGTCTTGGCCTCTTCCCTCACTCCCAGATACCGAAGCCCCTGTCCTCCCTCCCCTACCATATTCAAAGAAAGAACTATGCCTCCTCTTTCCCCAGACTAATCTACCTACCTGTGCTCTGGATTCTCACTTGACCTTTGCTTCCTTAATTTCCCTTTCCTTTTTCTGCATCTTTAGTCTATCCCTCTTCACTGCCTTCTTCTTCTTGACCCTCAAAAATGTTTAGGTTGCCTTATTCTAAAAAAAAAATCTCCAAACCCCAAATTTATCTATCTATCCATCCATCCACCTAGCCATCGTTTAGCCATCTATCCAGCCATCCAGCCATCCGTCCATCATCTGTCTATCTCTTTTATTAATTATGTTAGCCTCTATAGTTACTATCTATCTATTCTTAATTATATTAGCCTCTATAGTTACTATCTATCTATTCTTAATTATATTAGCCTCTATAGTTACTATCTATCTATTCTTAATTATATTAGCCTCTATAGTTACTATCTATCTATCTATCTATTCTTAATTATATTAGCCTCTATAGTTACCATCCCACCTCAATCCACCCTTCACTTTCAAACTTCTAAGAAATAGCTGTCTTCATGACCAGTTTCATGGCACCACCTCACTGAGCTCCTCCACCCTTGGCATGACAACTTTTAGCCCCGCCTGTGTATGGCAACAGCTTTTTCTAGGGTTCCTAATAATTTCCTAAAGGCCAAGTCTGAGAACATTTGTTTTCTATCTAAACTACCTGTTACAGTAGTCTTCACAAAGTAGACAATTTGTAAGTGTTTGTTGGATTGGATTCAGGTGTCCATTCTGTGCAAAGCAATATTTGAGGTACTGTGGTGTGTGTGTTCCCCCATAGCTTGACCCTTTCCCAAGATCTTTCCTTACTACCCTGTTCTCCTAGCCATTTTCTCCATTCTGAACCCCACCCCAGTCCACTCCTCCACTCTATCCCATCTATGTTCTATTCTCCCCTTACCAGGGAGGCCAAAATGGAACCCCCAATCCAGGGGCTGAACTTCCGTTCCATGGTGCTGTTGCTGGCAATGAGTTTCAGCCGCATGCTCTGTAAGGAGAGAGGTCTAGGTTGGAGAAATTAGGACCCCCAGATCCTGGGAAGGCCTGGTGTGGGAGAGGGCCTGGAGCAGCTACATGAGAAGAAAGGAAAAAGTAGGAATCTTCATATGGATCATCCCTCCTCCAAGGAGGGTGAATGCCTCAGACCTAGGAAGGAAGTCTGGCCTAGAGGAAGAGAAAGGGGATGCAGGTAAGGAGGCTTGGGTCCTGAAAGTGGAGAGCCAGGATCCCTGGGGCCTAAAGGCGTCCCTACCGGGGGTGTTTTCTGGGAGAGTTCTCGGTTGAGTCGGTCAGTAAAACCTTGTAACAGTGTGTTCCCTCCAGTGACAATGACACTGCCATAGAGACCCTGTGGGGTATGAGATAAGGATGAGCTGGTGTTGAAGAGGTAACTACTGCCTCAGCCCAACTCTCCCCTCTCTTTCTCTTCCTCTCATATCCCAGTTCCCCTCACAGAGGCCCAGGGGCAGCTTCACTCACCGGTCGGATATCTATGTCACACATCCCAATGCTGGTAGTCACTACATGGCCAACTCCCAGCATGGTATTACCTGACAGACCCTGGGGGAAGACAAGACACCTGAAATTATAGCTGTCTATCTCATGAAGCATCCCCATCACCCTGAGGACCCCACTGCCCAGCTCCCATTCCCTTCAAGATCCCAGGGTCCAGCCCCGCCAGGCCAAACTCCCCTCTGGCCCCAGTGAACAGTCCAAGGCCCATTCTCCTCAGGACATCCCAGGACCTGCTCATCTCAGGAATCCAGACAAGTAGTCCCAGTATCCCCCACCCCTACCCCAGGACTCCAGCCCCACCTTGACATTGGAGGGATCAAACAGCCCCTCGGGGATGCGGAGCCTCTCAGCCCCATAATCTGTGTTGTATCCATTAGGCATCTCATAGTGGACTGTGGGCATCTGTGCAGCCACCCTGCCCGGGGCATAGAGAAAAGGAAGGTTAGTACAGTAGCTGGCCAGGAAGAGGTGTTCCTAGGGAAAGGTAGTGGAGGTGAAAGGCAATCTGGGGCTGTTAGTGAAAGATGAGTATATGGGGGTGGCCCTAAAACTGTGAGTTCCTGCCTTCCTCTTGATCCTAGCTTCAAACCCCTTTTTCGCCCTCCCCTTAGCCCTAGCCCTGGCCTTGTCTCAATCTTGGATGTGTGTGGGGGTGGGGAGGGGGGGGAAGTAGGGGTGCACAGAACCTGGAGAGCGCATGCAAACACACCACTGGCTTTCCCACACCAGATCCTGCTGTTTTCCTCCTGAGAAATAGGTGTTCTCCCCCACCAATTACCCTCTAGGGGCCCCAGCCATGAAATTCCAGCCAACAGTCCCAGCCCTTACCCATGGAGAATCTCACTTACTGCTCATCATAGGGAGAATCGGAGACCTGCAGCACAGAAGCTTGGAAATCCTGGATCACCTCCTATCCTCCAGGGAGGGGTTGAGGAAGATAGCAATCCCTGAGGCCTCACCTCAACTTTCCCTTTCCCTTCCCCAGGGCTGGGAAGTTCTAGAGGGGCTTGGGGAACAGAGGAAGGAGGGACCAGGGAGAAAAGGGAAACCTGAAAAAGAGTGTGGAAGGGAGTTCTGGGGGCAAAACAGTGACCGGGCTACGAGTCTGGGCCAGGGTGGGGCCAGGACAGGGAAGAGGAAACTGCCCAGGCAGCAGGAATGAGAGGACTTTAGAAGCTGTAGGGGGGTGGGCAGGGAAATCAAGGGTCTCAGGTGCCTCACATTGCACATGTAATTGTGCCAGGACTTGGAGACCTGGGGTAGTTTCTCCTTCTTCTTCCAGTTTGGGGGAGCTCCTTCCCGGACTGGCTCCTGTGGTGGGGTAGAGAGGTACAGACCAATGATCTCACTTCACTCTACTCTCCATTGGCCCTACTTTTTCTGCATCTTGGCTTCCTTTATCTCCCCCTCACTAGGATGAGCTTTTTCTGGGTCTACGCCATCATCAAGTCTATAAATTTTGGCAAGTGCGGTGAGGTGGGCGCTGTTTTGTTATCCCCATTTTACAGAAGAGGAAACTGGAGCTCAGAGTAAGTACCCATAGTCAAATGAATAGTGGTGGGCGGGGGGGGGGGGGGCGGGAAGGAGGGTTGTCTGACCCCAAGTCTTGTATTCTTTCCAAACAGAAGAGTCCACAACTGCCTCAGGAGCTCTAAGGGAGAAACAGTGAGAAGGAGCTCCAAGAGTCAGCCCCTGCCTCCCACCTCTCACCATTATTCCCCCATGAAAACCTTTAAAAAACCACTCTAGCTTTTCTGTGAGTGAACACAAAGATGGAGTTCATCCCATCCTGCTTCAGCAGAGTCAAGAAGGGTGTGCAAACACCCCTGTTGTTCAGTATGCAAGGGGGTAGCTTTCAACCTGATATTTCCAAACAGGAAACAAGGTGGATAAATTCACTGGGAGGGGAAAAGAATGGGACTGAGTCTCCTTGACAACGGACTAGAAATTAGATGTAGGTTCTGGTCTCAGCTTGTCTTCCAACCCTCTGAGTGGCTCTGTGAAAGTCACTTCCCTCTTCTGGGTCTCATTTCCTCATATGTAAAGGGGGAGGGAATTGTCTTACGTGATTTTTAAGGTCTGATTCTGTCCTTGTGTCTAATATTCCATCATTAGAGCTTTAGTCTTTTGGGTCTTTGAGTTTCCTGGTAGAATAAAGATGTCTTTGGGATCAACTGCTAACTCCTTCATGTTATTGTTGTTCAGTCTTACCCGAGTCTTCATGCCCCCATTTGGGGTTTTTTGGGCAAAGATACTGGAGGATTTTGCCATTTCCTTCTCTAACTCATTTTACAGATGAGGAAATTGAGGCAAAAAAGGTTAAGTGACTTGCCCAGGGTCATACAGCTAGTGTCTGAGACCAGATTTGAACTCAGGAAGATGAATTTTCCTGACTCCAGGCCTAGTACTCTAACCACTTCACCACCTAACTCCTTAATAGAGATTAGCTATTTGAAAGTCAGCTGGAAACGAAGTCTGTGAAGGAAAGGAATGGGTGCACACAGGAAAGGAACTGAAAGGTCAGGGAAGCAGAATCTTAAGAGTGAGCAGAACTAAATTCTAGTCTTATGTCTGCCACTGATTGGTTGACAATGGGCAAAAGTCCTTCTCTCAGGGCCTCAGTTTCCCTCATCTTTAAAATGAAGGGATTAGACTAAGACAGTCTCTATGGTTCTGATGGTCCATGGTTTTATAATTTCCCCTATAGAGTAGAAATTCTTTAAGGTCAGGAGCTGTTTTCTGTCTTTGTATCTCCCTAAGTTTGTCAATAGTCAAGTAGCAGGAACTTAACAAATGTGTTTTGATTGATGGATAGATTCTACAGTTCCATGACTCTGATGACATGATGGTTCTCTGATTCTCTGAGGGCGCGATGGTTCCTTTGCTCCTGCATGGTTTCTTACCTTTGCTGCAATCATATAAGGCGGAATGATGTCAATGGCCATTTCCTGAAACAGCTCTCGGCACTGCATAGAGATGAAGTCCCCGGCGAGGGGCGACTTCACGATGCCTAATGAGCAAGGTGGGGATTGGGGTATGAAACCTCAGAGACCTGGCCATGGGATTCCCTACGACCCCATCACTCACCAACTCAGCCCCTGATCCCTCCCCACCAGGGTCCTACCTTGCTGCAGGACATAGCCATCATGCACAGGGATGGCTGTGGTGTGGGTGGCCCCACTGTCCAGCACCAGGCCTGTTGAACGCCCATTTGCAAAGCTGGCCCAGTTGGAATAAGTCAAAGAGACAATAACAAAGTGAAGATGATGCTGGAAGAAGCATCCCTCTGACCC